>NC_090936.1:247389089-247691974 GCF_040938575.1 Ambystoma mexicanum
TAAAGAAAAAATATCAGTTTGGTCTTCTATGCATTTAATTGTAATCAGGCATTGTTACCCAAACTCTCTTGCAACCCTTCATTTATGACAGTTCAGGGCAACCACACCTTTAATGAATAAAATTCACAATACCTCATCACGAAAATAAAAACATGGAATTTGTTCTATTGAATGTATGAAATGTTTAACTGCAAACCATTTGCATTTACCTGTAGGACTGCTCAGTTATTCATGCCATGTAAAGGAGCCCCAGCACCTAATGGTTCTGATCATATGTCAAGTCAAAAAGATAAAGGAACTCCCTTCCCGAGCCACACATATACAACGATCACTATGCTCTAAGACACATATACAATACATACGATGACTCAGACGCATATACACACGCATGGCATGGGTAGTATAGCTCAGTGCCAACGTGCTCTTGGAAGCAAGATGATGACGAGTAATATAGGTTAAAATCTCGGTCCGCACTTAGAAACCTCTTCGATCTTAAGCACGTTATATAACCCATTAGACATATACATTATTATATATATGCATTACAAATGAATCTTAAACAAGCACTCGACACATTCAAGCGCACACACCCTACTTCTCTTGTTTTAACTTACATTGCTAGTTGCTTTATACATGCCACTACTGTATTGGTCGCCTCGATGTCCGTTGGGTGGGGCAATGAGAGCTGCAGCTCCCTGGCCGGCTCCTGCTACTCCGGAAACAACCAGGCTTGTTTCAAAACAAAACATGAAAGTTTGCAGAGTCAATTATGGGGCCAACGCGGAACTCATACTTTTTTGTTAACCCCTTACGTGCCAAGGACGGGTATGCTCATAAGGATGAGTATGCTTGCCCTTTTGCATAGACCTGCATAGTAGCCTGGCAGTTAAGCAGATTTTTAAAATGTTTGTAACTGAGATTTCTTTCCTTTTTATGTGTAATTTCTGATCCAAGGGCCATCCTCCTCCATGGACAAAGGGCCATGGACCCCCACACTGTAGGAGATGTGGGTGTGGGGGAGGGGGTCGCACCACCATGCCAGTGATGCTGATGTGCCTCAACAGGAGGTTGCCAGTTATAAATTATGTAGATTATGCTGACCTCCTGGCAAGGACGCCAAAGTCTGTGGAACAATTAAAGGAATAGTTCACTCTAAAATGTTATTGTCCCAAAAGATGGGAAATAGTCAAAAACATATATTAAACATATTTTTAAAGAAAGTTCCTATGTAAAGCTTTGAGCAAACGAGGCACAAAGTGTTTACATGGGAGCATCCAGTTTGTCATTTCAAGCAGTCTCCTTTGTTCATGTTAAGCTCTGACCTGGTGGCACTAATCAAGCAGCAAAAGCCCCCTACTGGGAGCTTTTGTTTCCTGCAGCCAGGGCAGAGCTGAACATGGAGGAGGCTGCCCCGCGTCAGGGGAGCCCAGGAGACTCAAAGTGAAAGCCGCTGCAGTCATAAACACGGTTGTATTTATAAATGTCGCAGTTTTCATTCTAAGTTTCTTGGGCTCCTCTGGCTCGGATGAGCCTGGGAAACTTAGAAAGAATAACGCAGCATTTATAAATACAACAACGTTGTATTTATGTTTGCAATGGCTTCAGCTTTTAGTCTCCTGGGCTCCCCCATGTAGGGGGAGCCCAGGAGACTCAAAACGCTGCTGCAGTCATAAATACAATGTGGTTGTATTTATAAATGTTGTGGTTTTATTTTCTAAGTTTCTCAGGCTCCTCTGGCTCGGAGGAGCCCTGTGAAAATTAGAAAGAAAACTGCAGCATTTATAAATACAACAACGTTGTATTTATGTTTGCGGTCATTTCAGCTTTGAGTCTCCTGGGCTCCCCCGGGTCGAGGTGAAGCCACTGCAAACATAAATACAAGATTATAAATGCTGCAGTTTTCTTTCTAAGTTTCCTGAGATTTTTCCGAGATGGAGGAGCCCAGGAAGCTTAGAAAAGAAAACCACTGCAATCATTAATACAACCCGATTATATTTATAATTGCAGTGATTTGTTAAGAAAAAAGAAATAAGCACTTACTCTACTCTCTGGCTTTAATGAATCAAAAGCCACCCAGTGGTAGTTTTTGTTTATTACAGCTAGCTGGCTTTTGCTTCATTAGTGCTGCAAGGGCAAAGCTTAACAGAAGTACAGGAGGCTCATCCATTTCACAAATTGGATGCCTCCTAGTACTTGAAATGTGTGACTTTGAGCATCATTTGCTCAAGAGTTTACATAGGAACTTCCTTAAAAAATATGTTTTATATATATTTTATCATGCCTATCTTTTGAGCTAATAACATTTTAGAGTGAACTATCCCTTTAATTAATGACTAGTCGCACTACATGTCACAAAGGGGCCTAAAATTCAATGCAAAATGCGTTTATCTGTCGTAAGAAAGTTCCAAGAATCTATACGATGACCACCCTCTTGATATTTGCAATAACTTCAACTATTTCAGGCTTTAGATTTAACTATAGGCTATCCTGGTAAGATCAAATCGAAAATTTGGCTGGGAAATTCCTACAAGTGTCTGGGCGAATTTTTAGGTTTCTAATATTATACAGCATTATCCAGCTGACCACATGCTGGAAACTTATAGAGGAAAAGCCGTCCATGCCGAGACCTGTGGGTGTGAGATATGGGGATATGGGAAATTGAATCCCATACAGAAATCAATTTTGGACCGTTTGACTGTCAGTACCCCAGTCCACCTCGATGTATGTGGCCCATTTGGAGACTGCCTAACCATACAATGTTGATACTGTGTGTTCTATACATTATTTATTTTAACACTCTCTTTAGAATACCAGCATGTGGAATTTGACAAAGGAGGTGATTACTCATTTACAGACGCTAACAAGCTAGCCCAAGGTGGCTTGGTTAGCTTCTATTAAATCTGTCCTGCATAACTTGGGGCTGTTAGCTCTTTTAATAATACTACGTTATTAGATGAGATCCCCAAATATTTCCTGCAATCAGAATTCATGCGCTTTTTCTCCAATAGTAGGGCGGGAGAAATGGCAACCAGATCACAGGTAAGAACATATTAGCCTTGTTCTCCTATGCAGGGCATCACTAGTTATTTATCTTTTGTCTCAAAATGTTCACCACAGGATCTTCTTGACCAAAGCAAGATTTTATGTTTTACCACTGATGGCGATTACATCAAGATAGGAAAATGACTCATGTAAGGGTGAAACCTCACATTGTTTATGTGGGGAAACAGAGACACTACTGCACCTTATTATCTTTTGTCCTATTTATTCAGACTTTAGGAAAGCATGGTTACAGAGGATTTTATGGGGAAATGGTACTAGACACTATACACCAGCTTTCTATTTTTTATTAGCATGTTCTGAGATCAAGGTGGCTTTGCCCTCACCTGGTATTTGAGGAAGACATGGCCAAATGGAAGGTGATTAAATGTCTTCCATACCGATAATTGCCTGATATGTTGAAGATGATGTCTTTGGTCCTGATGCAGATATGTATGATGTACCGGTTTTATTATCATTAATATTCCTGTCGGTCAGTCAATCAACGTAATGCAGATCATAAAAATAATCCATCAAAGTACATACATCAATATTGAACCCATACAATAATAGAATAGAAATACAGAATGAAAGATTAAAAAGAGTTATACAATCACATGACAAGAATTAAATTCATTTATATTCTCCTAAAGTCCATTGCATGGCGTAAATAAACAAGCAAAACTAAGCTACTGCAGGATTATTAGCCGACAAAATAAAGGTCATGACTGGGCTACATTGTTGAAGGTCTGTATCAAACAAAAGCAACTTCATAGTGCTCCTCCTGATCTGAATGTATGCTGGACAAACAATAAAAAGTGTCTTCATTCTTCCAATGGTGCATTAGATAACAGGTAATGTAATTCACTTGCGACATCATTGCTTGTAGCAGACCACTTCCAAGTGGCAGTACCTAGTGGCAATACGTTTAGTCTAGCCTTCGTGATCAGGGCACGTTCACATTTAAATTTGGTCCACACCAATTAATCAGAGAGGCTCTCTGAGGGCTAAATAATATGTAAACCATTTGATGCCTAGCTCCTTTTCTTCACAAGCTAGTTTTGACTGCATATAGATATTCTAAAGTGCTAGTTTCCTATGGAGCAAAGTGATAACTGAAAGATTGACAAAGTAGTCCATGGTATTTAATACATCAAGATGAATTTTAACGTAAGAGACCCAAGCAATCATTAGATAATTTGCCTCTGATTCTCGGACATGATTCAAGAGAGTAGGGGAAAGGGTTGCTTTGGTGTTTAACCAGACTCGGAACCAAAGCTTAACTGGCTCAATCGAGATCTCATCTTCGATGTATGACATACCCAGCACTTTATGAACTGCCTATGTAGAAGTTGAGTTAGGTAAACCTAGTAGATGTTTTAAAAAAATATTTTCTTCATTCTGAACTCAATCAAGACCGCAACAGCCCACAACCCTGAGTCATATTTTACAGCCGCTTTTGCCAAGTAATAGACAGGATGGGACATCAAGACACATGGCCTTGCCTGATATTATTGTATTTGGCTAATTTAGCAATGACACAGTAAGTGTCAGTGGCGTAACACAACATTTGGGTGCCACCCTGCGAGCCATGCTGAAGTCCCGCCCCCCCAACTCAGCAAAAAATCACGGGCGCCACACTAAGGGCCGCCCTAGAGTACCACGAGTGAACAATACGCACGAATGTGCTGCTGAAGGGGTACGCCGCACACTGCACTAAGAGAAAGATATAAATATGTGCTTTAATGCATTATACAGCACACTTTCTGATAAAATTGGTAAAAAGGCCAGAGCGTTTGCAATTGTTTTTTAAGGTAATACCAATCTAAAAATCCAACAAATGCAAGTCACCAACAGTGCACACAAACATTAATGCTTTAAACATATAACGCTTTGGGTTACATGTGATCATATCGAATTACAAAACAAAGAATGAATTTTGAACAAACACAAAACATCTAAAAAAATAACTAATGTTTTTGGGGGAGGTGGGGTTCCACCAAGCCAGCCCCCTGTTTTATTACTTTTCACCTGGCCCAAAAAATACTATTGCCATTCTCAACCACATATGTATATTTAAAAAAAAATTGTTAGTTTCATTCAGAAATCAATTTGCTGTTATCTATTCGATAATATCAAAAATCACCAATGTTTGCTATTAAAAATGCCATGCCACAATGAAAACATGTCCAGCTGGATGCACAATGTAGACTAGAATAGACACGTAATAAGATATTATAGTAAAGCATGCCAGGCCACCTTTAGACATACCTAGACTGGTATCATCAAAATGCCAGTCGAAGCAATAACATTTATCATGGTTATTTTATCACAGATGCCCCTAAACATATACAATGCTGCATTAAGAAATAGCTAAACTGGCAGCACACACATGCCAGTCTAGTGAGGTAATTACACTTAGCAGGACAGCTTTATCAGAGAGGCCCTGTTAAAAAAAGACAAGCCAAACTAACAAATTGCTAGACTAGCTGCACCAAAATGCCTCTCTAGCCACTAATACCACATAGCAAGCCTGCTTAGTCTTGACATGTATGACCATTACAATTTATCGCACAATCCCCATCCCATCCCCCACATTTCCCTCTCCCTCCCAACCCCTGCCCCAATCCAAAAATCAGCGTCTTTGCCCAGAATTACCTCCAGGTCCCTTTTCCTTGTCTCAGTGCTTACGTATGAGGCTCCTTGCCTCATAGGCAAGTATTGGGATGAGGAAAAGTGGGACTAGGATTAATGAAGATTACAGGTATCTAAACCATGCATTACCTCCATGTCCCTCAACCTCATCACAATACTTGTGTATGAGTCAAAGTGCCTCATACACAAGTACTGGGACGAGGAAGAATCTTCATGAGTAATGAAGATTATCAATAAATAATCATGGGATTTAAAAGCAAGTAGTGGTGCAACACCATTGAGCTGGCTGGGCTTCATCCTCAACCCCTTGACATTTTGGGCCATGTTGATTCGACCTAGCTAATCTACCAAACAGGACACAGATGTTAAACAGCACCTGGTTTTCGCTGTTAACAAAGCCCCAGCAATTACTAACGTAAAGCATTTCACTGTTAGTGCCTGCATTTAAATGCATAATTCTTTAGGCAATTGAAATCTTGATGTGGGCTTAATACTTGCATGCCAGGGAAGTGGTTGGAAGGGTAGCGAGGGGACAGGAGACTGCTTATTCTCACAGCAGTCCATAAGTGGTGCTTCCGGACATAAAGGAGAGAGATAACTGATTGTAACATTGAAGCTGCACTAGAATAGTCTCATTAGAATGCATAAAGAAGTTAGTTGCCCCACACAAAAAAGTTTGCCCCTCCCTCACTGTTACGCTCACCTGGCTCCCACAGAGGCGTCGATCTGAACTGGACAGCTGCGGTCTCCACCAATGTGACGCGTAGGGCCGAGATGACGGACTGGACTGGCCACCTAGCTTCGTTTGCTTGGCCCGTAGAAATAATCTTCTGCATATGGAGAAAGGGAATTAACCACCCGTGGAGTTGAGTGTAAATCCCCCGACCCCCGCTGTTCTCCCCACAGATCACCGTTGATGTCCCCTCTTATAGTCTCACCTGATGGTTTGAAAAGATGAGCTCTCCATCCTTCATTGAGCGCAGGGGCACGTTGATAACCAGTTGCTTCACTGGCTCGAAGGAATTGGTGAGTTCCAGAACAATATTGACTCCAAAAAGTATGTAGTTCATAAGAGTAAGGTTTTGGCTTATCCTAAACAGTTCAATAAAATAAGGCCAAAATGTAACCTGTTGCTTGCTCCCTTATTCAGGTGTGGAGAGAAAATATGAAGTTCGGGGAATAATGCCTCCGGCGGTAAAATTAGGTAAGTCTATTGCGGTGAGAAGAGTTCCCCTTGTTTGTCCCTTTGTCTCACCTTGTCCTTTTGTTCCCCTTAGGGGTCTGGGTACGGCGAGGATGCAATGGAGACTGCGCCGACCCGTGAAGAGGAATAGTACCCCCGGCGGTAATCAGGTAAGTCTATGGCGGTAGTTACTACTGCCTCTGTTTATTCCCTTGGCTCATCTTTGCTGTTCTTGTGTTCCCCTTAGGTGCCAGAGTGCGGCGGGAACGTGCAGAAGGATGCGGTGGATCGTGAGGATGCTGCGAATGCCGGTGAGTTCAGCGTGGCCCTGCAGCAGGCGAGGCAGCGCGCGTAAATGCTTCTTTCTTTCAGCTCGAAGGCGCGGTGGATCTGGAATTCAGGTAAGGATCGAAGGTTTTGCTCTTATTCTAACATTTTCTCCTTCTGTTCCTCCCTTTTTCTAGGAGCTGCAGACTCGAGGCAGGCGTGGCAGAAGACTGGATGCAGGCTTGCAGACACGGTGAGCGTTACGCTGCTGGATGCAGAATAATGCGAAGCGTGTGCTGCTCTTCGGGCGTGTTTTATATAGCCTCCAAAGTAGTCCCAGGTAAGTATTCCTCCCCAGCCCCACCCAAGTAAAAAATAGTCCCTAGGTAAAATAGTCCCTTCCAAGCCTCATTTGGCTTGGAGCTCTGCAGCATGGTCTGCATCAGGTAAGCTTGCAGCATGGTCTGCATCAGGTAAGTTCTACTCTATGAGCCTGGCGCCTGACTCTCCATATGAGCCTGGCGCCACAGGCGCCAGGACCGCACCCAAACACCCCTAGCAGGGGTTTTTGGGCTTGCTCAAAATAACTTGATGCCTGCTTCCGGGGTTGCTGGACCTGGTCTGGTTCCCCGGGGGTAGGCATCATGACACTCACCACCTGTGAATTTAGCACCTCTCCCAATATTTGAAGGGTTAGCACCCCCCACAATTTAGGTTTAGTTGAGCCCCTGAACACAAGCACACACACCATTCAACATACACACAGACGCACACCGAGCCACCCATACATTTAAGTGTGCACCCTTTCACCATACAAGCACACACACCCAGGCAGCTACCCATACATTTAACTGTACAATCTTTCACCATACACTCCCACAGGCAGCCACCTATAAATGTTAGTGTGCATCCTTTCACCATACACTCATGGTTTCTTTTGAAGTCACTCCTACTTCATAAAGACATTATTTCCATTAAGGAACGACCATAATCAATGTCTTTATGAATGCAGAGTGACTTCAAAAAGAAACTATTTATTTTTGAAGTCATAGAGCTCCTCTTCCCCATGACATGGAGGCCTCCAGCTTAAATGCTTTCATGTCATCTGGTGGTTGGGAGCCCTCAGACTTAAACAAGAAATCGTTTTTTTGTAGTCACTTTGCCTGCATGAAGAAATTATTTCTTTATGAAGGCAGAGTTACCAAAACAAATAAAAATCTCTGTTGCCCTTACGCCAGTGGTAAGTGTGGGTGTGCGAAGCAGCATCTTTAGGCATCTTCAAGTGATAACCCGTAGCTTGCATGAAAAATAGAATAACAGTGGCTAAGCAAATATCAAAGGCTGCATGCTAACAATCCTCCTTTGACACCCCCTTTGCGGCCACTCCCATTAAACTGCTCCCAAACGGGACAACGCATCCTCTAACTCGGATATCATGCCTTCCAATTCAGTCTCCTGAACTGAAAGAGCAGCGCCAATGGTGTCACTAGTGGCTGATGCTGGGAGAACGTCTACAGACATTATCAAGGCAGGTAAAGAATTGTGGGTGCATCCTCCCTTTGACGTTATGAATGCCGGGCCAGTTGGGACCTAGGGAGACCAACATTTCTTCCAACTCATCCCTATTTAGCTCTGGCAGTTTAGGGATGTCAAATGAGATCTGATACTGCGACTCAGGCTGACAAGGGTAGATATGTACCTACGGGGAATAAGATGGGATTTTCATACAAGTTAACTGTCCCAGTGGCAGGTGACCCAGCATCTATCTTTATTTATTTTATTTATTTATTTTGTATTTGTCACGCACGCTTAACCTAGAGGTATCTAGGTGCTGGTTGCAGAAGAACAGCATCAGTGGCAAGAGAAAGGGTCAATTAAGAGAGTTCATCCGGTTAATTGAAAAGCCACATTTTTAAGTGTTTTCTGAATGTCCAGTAGGAGGGTTCCAAGCACAGGCAGAGCAGTAATGAGTTCCAGAGCAGCGGGGCAGTGACAGGAAAGCTGGAGCCTCCTTTTCGGCTGCCTTGGAATCTGGGGACAATGAGGTGGTGGCTGTAGGCAGAGCGCGTTGATCTTGTGGAGGTGGTCTATATGAGTCTTTGTGAGAGGTATGCCATAGCTATTTTAGAGAGGCAGCAGTGAGTGATGGTGAGGACTTTGAAATTGATATGTTCCCGGACAGGGAGCCAATGAGCCTTTCTTCTAGAAGCTGTGATGCAATCACTTTTAGAGAGGGCAAAGACAGCATGGAGGGCGTTGTTCTAGATAACATGACACTTGCTGATTTTCCTTCCTTTAGTGCCCATCAAGTTGCTCAAGACTGTCCTTTTCACCTCCTCCTTCCCTTCCTCTGTTAATTCCCACCCTTGCTGAGACTGGTGACCAGGACCCTTATGTGCCCTCCCGGGTCGTGGTCTCCCACACCTAATCGCCTACAGCCTCCACCCCGACCCCTAGCACTTTCCTTGACACCCACTGGCCTATGTCACAAGGCCTGCACTTACTTTATTGGCAGCTGACCACTCCACCAAGCACTTACAGCTGCACACTCCGTAGCTCTTGATAAACCTAGCACCTACCCCCCACCACTCCCTCATCCCTTCTCTCTTCTCTCTGCACTTGCATGTTATGAATGCTCACAAGGCCTAGTAGGTCTGCCTCTATCTTTCATTGTTGTATTTGTTCTTTATTCCCATGTCCTTTCCCTGATGCCCTGTGGGCACTTTGAAACACAATTTACTTGATGTATAAGCACCTTACAAATGCACAATAAAATAATGAGTGCATTGCAATACTCTATTTTAGATCCGATAATGGTTTGCACAATGGTGACATGGTTGTCGATAGATGGAAATGGTTTACTGGCATTTATGAGGTCCGTGGTGTGTGCTGCAGGTGAGGCAATGGTGCCCCCCTCCTGTTTAGCATCTTTATTGATGAAGGTTTTAGGACTTACTTGAGGAATGCCTGGATCCCCCCAAGTTGGGTTTAGATAAACTACTGGCATTCTTCTTTGCGGATGACGCAGTGTTACTATTTACTTCTTCTCAGGGGATCAAGGGGATATTGGCATCATTCATGAAGGGGTGTGGCCAGCCTGGGCTTTCCATCAACACAGGGAAGAGCAACTCCATGGTATTCAGACCTAGGTTTTCCAAACAGCAATAGATAATGGCCAGTGTTGAGGGAACCGTGCTTGAGCAAGGGACATTTTATGATTATTTGGGGGTCAGGTTTTACCGAAAATTGTTTTTGGTCTTCCCAAATAGACAAAGCGTGTATTAATCTGTCCAAATACTGTGGTGGAATGTTTAGTATCCATGCTCATCGGAGGAGAAATCTGAGGTTATGCAAGCACCCCGAATTTGATTATTGCAAAGAATGCATTCTTGAAGAAATTGTACCTGTTCTCCCGAGGGACCCCAAACGCTCTTATCCGCATGGAGCTTTGTTTGGCTTCGATTACAATAAAACCAGCAGTTTATTGGCTAAAGTTGTGTTCCAACGCAGGGTTGGAGTTATTTCACGATACCGTTGTTCATCTGCTTAGTTTAACTGGCGAGAAGAGTTTACCGTGGACCACTCATGGGAATAAAACTTCAGCTGCTTTGAACAAGCAAGATCTTTGGACCCATCCTGAGCTCTTCTATAAAGTCACATTAACGAGGATAAAGACAGCCATAATCTCCCTCAGAAGAGAAAATATGATCAGTGATTGTTAGAAATTGAGGCAGGTAGATAATATCTTTGGAGGAAGCTCGAACTCGGTATTGAGGCATATCTAGACTACATTGAACCATCATATGCACTATTCATGACATCATTAGGAAATCGGACCTGTTTGATCAAATGCATGTGTATATATATGATGTTATTTTATGGCACTACGCTGAATAAAGAATATTTTAATAATGATGATTATGTTAACCATTGGTGTGTTGTGGCCTGCGTGTTGGATTTTGATTGTCCATTCACTTCTCGGGTGGCTTAGTGGTGATTGTAGTGTTGTTGTGTAATTTATGGTTATTTGTTGTCAGAGATATATGTTTTTCTGTGTTCTTGATTTAATTTGCATGTTTATGTATTTGTGTAACTTATACCTTAGATGGAAGTTCCACTTTAGAAAGTGAGGTGGTGGATGAGGAACGGTCCAGTTGCAGCTGAGAAGGTTGGTTAGTGAGGAAACAGGTCTGCCAGTCAAGTGCCCGGTCCGTAATGCTGAAGGTATCTACCATGTAGCCGTTTAATGAGGGTAGAATGGTTGACCGTGTCAACAGTAGAGGAGAGATTGTGGAGCACTATCCTCAATTGTACTACAATCATAAATACCTTATGCACTTCAACTTTATAATTCCACCATATTACAAATATGGTATACTCCCCATATAGTACCTGTAATAACTAAACACATATTACTTTAGTGTATGTGGCCAATGGACATATTCTTGGGGGCACGGTCTACAGCCATGCCATCAAGAATCTGGCCACTGGCCACAACCACCACAATAGAACTAAGACATATAACAAGTATGTACAATACACCTTCAAATAACAAGACTTATCCTGACACCCTTACCCCGAATCCCAATTACGTCTGTAGACAGAAACATTAATGGCAGACCCGGCAGCAACTGCACAGCTTTTCTCACCTATACAAATAGCTATATATCAACTTTGTCCACTCCCCCACCCTTTCCAAGCCCTCTTTTGGCCAGAAAATAACCCCAAAGATATTGTTCAGAATTATTTTCTTCACTGCATTGTCTGCAGACAAATGCTGTGATCCACCGATCCAAAATGGCACCGTTTCTAAAATGATGACACACCTTACGTTTTCAAACATCCAATCAGCATCCCCTACTCGGCAAAGTTTGGTGACCATTTGTCGAACTGTGCCAAAGTTATAAGCTGCCCAAAATTTACTCTTTCTATAAGTTAAGCAACTTAAACAATGATATTATTACCATTCATTATATAAACCGTTCTCATAAACAAATATCACCCTTTCATATTTTTTCAGAAATGGCAAAAACACTTGAGTGGCTAGAAGAAAACTTTCCCAAAGAAGAAATGAATTAAGCTGAAATCTCTAAGGGTAAACAAAACATCTTTCAATATCAACAAATAATGTAATTTATGGAGAGCTCATTGAAATAATAATGTCTTCTTTTCTTATAGTACATAGTTTACATGAAGAAACTACCCCAGAGATTAATTATGCAGAATCTCAACAATCAGACAAAAAATCCCAAAACCCAACTGTGCAGAATGACATAATGATCTTAACTTCAAAATTGGATGAACTTAGCAATGGCTTTGAATAACTTTTAAATGATATTAAAAATCATGTTATTAGAAATGTTAATCACTGTCCTACCTGTACCTGTCCTACTTCCCCAGCAATCGCCTCAATCAAATTTACAAAACATGAATCAAAGATGCTTTGAAGAAACTTCTCTTCCTCCCTCCCCATATGATGACTTTATTGAAATTTCAAACCCTCCAATTTATGTTTCTCATTCTAATACCCCATCCCTTCCATAAATACATGTATTATTACTACTTTAAATATGATATGTATATTATTGTGTAATAAATTCTTATTTTTTTCTTAAAAACCCCAATAAATAGTCAATGATCAACCCCTGTTCGGAGGCTCTTTTTGTGCAATGAGGCATCCGCTGACATTCCGCCCTGTCTGGGCATGTCTGGTCTTGTATGATGCACTTTTAATTACTCTGCGGAAAACAAGCCTATTTGTGGAAAACATCCATGCACATGCGCCCTGTGTCTGCCACTCGACGGGGTCCATGAACACCTGCCACCCCCGCTGACATGCTAGACGTCCTCATGTTATGCACCCATGTGGTGTCACAGCGTGTCCGCAGATGGTGTACATCACAGCGGTCAGTGTGAAACTGCATTTTCGGACAATCTAGGATGTTTCAAGTTGAAAGTTTACATTTCCAGAGCCCCTAAACACATTCTGTGTTGATCTGTCAATTTTTTACAACTCTACAAGACCTATTTTTGGCACGCTAGTCCACGGAAAGTTACGAGTCCACGGACGGTTCCTCTGAAGGGACCCACCCATGTCTTTTAGTCATTCTCAATCTGACACACAAGAAGAGAGCATAATTTGACAGTTTTTTCCAGGCGACGTCCAGGAGTTTAAGTATAGCATCCGTCATGGCCATCCCACCTTCCCAGGGGCCACCACCATCATCACCACGTGGAGGGCCTGGATAAGGGAACAAGCATGCTGATGCAGAAGAGGATGACGAGGAACAAGAAGATGAGGTAGAGGAAGTTCTTACCTCCAGCACCCAGGCAGAGTCATGGGTGTGGTGTTCTTTAAGACCATTAGGGGTGTACCAAAAGCTTGAATGCATTGAGTGTGGGGTTGTACTCAGTCATGGACAACCTGGGCAGTACCCTTTTGGGACCACCTCTATGCTACTTCACCCTCGCTCCAACAACCCGGGTGCTCTGAGAAAGGCTGTTCCTTTCTCAGTGAGAAACCTCTACCCCATCTTCTTCAACCGCTCCTGTCAACACACATGCTACACTTGCGGGGCAGAGGATCCCATCGACTGCCTTGCAGGCCATACAGAATGCTGTTGACCCTTACCTTTTGAGTGTCACAATACTCTGTTTGTACTGCGACACACCGCTCTGCAGGGGGGAGAAGTTTTAGAGTGCTTTCAAGGCTGGGGTCAAGGAGCATGAGAAACACTGCCACTGACCTTAGATTTAAGGCATGCCCAACATCTTCCCCTGTCCACCTGTCCCTCTGTATCTTTGGTTGGTGCCCCCCTTCCCTCCTCCACTTTGCCTCCTCACCTCTCTTCCAAAAAAGAAAATCCAAAAAAATATTAAAAAGCCAGACCGACAGGAAAAGGTTCCTTTAGGACCCACATTTCAGAGTTAAAAAATAGAACTAAAAATAAAAATCACACTACCATTTTCAGTCTTCATAGTCCGCGGACAGTACAAACGTCCACGGACACCTGGAAAATTCCATTCATATTGTGGTGGAATTAAACTAAATTAACTTGTTTGTCATTAAAAAATGGTGGCTCTTAAAAGAATCTTTTTAAAAAAAAATGTGGGGAGCATTATATACTGAACTAACAAATGTTACACTGAACTTAAAATATTTTTTCTAACTTTCACAAAAACTGCTTCTAGTTTTTTCACAAATATTGTTTCAGTCCATTTTGGATATTCAAAAGAAAAGTCAGATTTCCGGCAACAGTCAAATTCACACCATTTAAAAATCCACATGCACCTTTAGCGACATGCTTCTTCCATTTGAGGACAAATAAAGTTTGAGTGTCTCCATATTTGTCTTTGATGGAAACAGTTTCATTAGGCTTATGAATATATCCTTCATGGCAAACTGCAAAGATCCTGCGTTTACATAACCCAAATGGTTGCCTCCACAATGTACAATAAAATATCTTGATGTTTAAAGTGAGCCATACTCTCTCTGAATACAAATAAAATTACACCGTTTAAGCCAGAATCGGAATAGCATGATACTTTCATTTTGCCCAATCCAATAGTAGAAGAGATGCCACAAAATTCAGTATAAACCTTTAATGCAACCAGATCCCCTTGAAGCTGCCCTCATTTTCACAAGCACTAAGATGGGCGCTGTGTGATTTCCACCACAAAAGCAGCACTGGAGACCCGACCCGACCAATAAGCTTATTGGGTGCCACAACCCTTATCAGCTTATCCACGTCGCCGGCAGGTGGAAGTCAGCCCCAACAAAGGCCATCAACAAAGGCTCCTGTCCGAGCCTGTCGGAGCTGGGAGCAGCCTGCAGCAAGGATCTGCATCCGAGCCCCGTTCACCCTACCAGACCCAGAGTTTGGCATCAAGCCTCAGCGGTAGGCCATAAAATACCACTGACCTTACTTTCCTATTCACTCTGGTGCTCTTGCTATTACCTTTGTCCAATACAACAACTTGCCACCACTCATTTGAGTTGATCTGACAGCTACACTACTCCCTCCTTGCGATCTCGACTGTTCCAGCTTCAGGCCCACGTGCATTCCAGCCACCCCCCTTAGTTCCTTCACTAATGCGATCTCAGCACAGACTACCTAATGCCCACAGTAATCCTCTTAAAGCACCTGCACCCATTCTCGCCACCTCTAAACAGTTGCATGCTGCTTATCGCATCTGCAGATACTTGAAATCTTACTGTGCCATGCACAACCCTGCTAACCTGACTTTTGATTGTATTGATTACTGATACCCATATGGGGCATATCACCTCCTGTTTTAACATCGCCAATGTAAAATATATTGTACGCCATCCTGAATCATTATTCTACTACATGTCATGCTGAGATCATGCCTATGCCGACTCCGTTTTTGTATGTTACTGCCACCAATGTATAACTTAATGTGTATTGTCTCTTGGCACCAATGTGCTGCATGTATTCGCCTAGATTACCGCTGCTTATTCCCTCTTAGCCTGTTATTTTCTCCCAAATAAGTCCCAGCAACGGTGTATTATGTCGTATATTGCTCATTAGCAATCACTTAATTCAAGTTCTACCGGTACTGCCACTGCCAGAATGTGTACAATGCTAGTGCAGGCCTTAGCGCCCCAAAACATGCTCCCCATTACTCATTAGCACAAAACTGACCTTGACCAAAGGGCCCATCACTGCCACCCTGTTTCAGATTTGCATCTAGCTTACTTTTGACAATTCAAATCTTGATGTACAAATGCCAACTCTAAGCTATCTTGCCGCCTTGTCATCCACTCTAATACCCCACCACGGCCCTAGCTTGCTCACCTAAAATAATCCAGGTTATAATATTGCACACCTTCTCGGCAAGATCTCTAATAAAGTCGCTCCCTGCTTGCCAAGGTCAGCCATATACATCCTTCACACTGTGAATCGCAGAGCTCCAGCATATTCCACTTAGAACAATCTGTTGCCACCTCAGTCTTAGATCCTCACAATCTCTTCACTAACAGGAAGCCCAGCCCGACTGGGCATCGCTACAAGAACGTAGTTCAGGCAACTCCTCTCAGACTCCTGCCTGCTCTCAACATGTCTAACCCACTGTCCTGCACAACAGACACTTTCGTCCAAATTGGAAATGGCCTCGCTCGACTGGGGTGCCCCCTGCACCACCCTCTCCCCTGCATCACTCCCTTCCTACCCAAGCTTCTCCCTTCCCACCCCTAGCCACAACAACATAACGACTTTCTCCCAGCGCACAGCTGCTTTAAGCCCCAAACACCCAGTCAGCCCCTCTGAGTCTACCTTATCCTCCTACTCCGCAACCCGTCCAGAACTCTCGACCCATGTGTAGGAACATCTCGGCGCGTGCGCCTTATTTTTTATTTTGCATTTTTAAAGTGCTCACACAGCCCGCGGGCATCGAGGCGCTGTTACAGGAATTGTTTGTTTTATCAGTTGCGTAATAGATTATTTTTTTTTTGTCTTATTTGCGTATTTATAACGCGCTTAAACACCCAGAGGTTTCTAAGCGCGGACCCGGGGATCGAACCTGTGTTGCTTTGTGTTGTCTTGCTTCCAAGGCGTGCACATTGCCGTTAAGCTATCCTCCCGGGCCTTAGAGCATTAACACAAAAAACCCTAGCATCCTTCACCCGTTCCATCCTCGGGACCACAAGGCTTGCTAGATTAGCCTCCCGAACCTACAACCACAACCCTAGGCAGCACATGGCGGGCTCACCACCCCTCACCCCCTATCCTTCTTTGCATTCCCATCAGAAACCCACACAGACCTAGAGACAAGCCACAGCTACCACCACTTTACAGTGCACCCCTATGCCATGCACTGATATCATAGCGCCACCACCTAAGTCTAACCCCAGCCTTAAAGGCACTCTTCTAAATGTGAGTTCCCTAGGAGCACATGCCATAGACATACATGATCTAATCCTCGACCAAAATCTAGATTTTATAGTCATCACAGAAACCTAGCTACACCAAGCCTTAGGACCCCTACTGGCGCTGGCCATCCCTCCTGACTTTACCATCCTGCGGGCCGACCACCAGGATTCCATAGGAGGAGAAGTAGCCATTATAGCTAAGACTACTCTAAAGTTCAGATCTGGCCTCCTAGACCCAGTGATCGGATACGAACTTCTGTTACTCAAACTCTCCACCGACCCTAAGACCACTATTAACTTCCTTACCACCTACCGATCACCAGATAATACCAGCCACCCCGAATTAGACATTCCCCTACTCATCACCCCCTCCTGAAACCTAACACTAAATTCATTATTCTTGCTAACATTAACCTCGGATTCAATGATAAACTCGACCTCAAAGCTGCAGCTTTCTACACAGCCCTCCAAGAAATTATTTTTTTACCCAGATCGTGAACACCCCCACTCACTCCAAAGGTAGAATATTGGACTGGATTTTATCATCTAACGTCAACCTCTCACTTGAATCCACCTCTGAAATGTCCTGGTCAGATCACCACCTTATTAGTTTCAACATTTGTATGACGACCACTCAGATCTCTCCTCCTCCCACACCGAACACTATCGCGAGTAGAAACACCCGTAAACTCACAGAAGAAACTCTCTCCGCTATTTTGTCAGATGCCCTCAAGGACTTCCCAGCCACAAACACCAATCCAGAGAGTATCTCTTCCTTCTACCACAACTGCCTAAAATCTACCATTGATGAAGTAGCCCTGCTCATGGTTAAAACATGCCGAGCTGCTAAAAGAACAAACTTTTGGTTCAATGAGGAGCTCACTGCCCTTCGTTGTAACAAGAGAGTGCTGGAGCATGCACACAAAAAGGCACCTACCCTTGCCTCGGCAAACTCTTTTGTGACAGCCAACAAAATTTACAAAGCTGCTGTCATAATGCACAAAGCCAACTCCCTGAATACACGCATCACCAACACCTCATCCAACACCAAAGAACTATTCTCGATACTTAGAGAACTGGAAGCCCCCATCTCCTCCTCCACCCCCATTAATTCAAGTAAAACCTGGTGCACGATTATCCAGAATGCACTAGCCTCAAAAATTCTCCCATTACAAAAGAAAATCCTATTGAAAAGGAAATTACTAGCAGGCAAGAGTACGCCCCATGGCACCTAATGTCAGTATTGAAAAAACCTCCACCCAATTCAGATCATCATCTGTCTCCCAAGACCAGGTCCTGAATACCATTTCCATGTTGAAACCATCCAGTTGTAAAGGTGATAGCTTCCCTGCACGCCTAGTTAAACTCAGCGCCCCCACCCTAGCACCTATCATCACTAAACTCATTAACAAATCCTTCTCCGCCAACATAGTCCCCGCTAGCATTAAAGAAGACTGGGTAACCCCACTCCTTAAAAAGCACATGATGGACCTCGCTATTCCCACCACCTACCAGCCCATTACCCCAGTACCCTTTCTGTTAAATATATTAGACAAAATAGCTTACACCCAAGTTCAAGAATACCTAGACAGCAATCACCTCCTGGGTTCCAGACAGTCAGGTGTCCAGCCCAAGCATAGTACAGAAACAGGTTTACTAGACCTCAAAATCCAAATGGACACCATAAGAGACTCTGAAAAATTGTGCATCTTCCTTCTACTTGATCTATCTGCGGCTTTTGACCTGGTGGACCATGACAAACTCTGCAACACCCTGTCAAATAACTTCAATTTCTCCATAGATGCTACTTTGTGGATTAAGTCCTTCCTCACTGAACGAGCTTCTAGAGTCTCCATTGGCGATGAAGCCACTGACCGTATCCCAGTCCCCCTAGGGGTTCCCCAAAGTTAATGCCTATTCCCCACCTTTCCATAATGCATATACTAAATTACTATTTGCTGCTCTTAACTCCATGGGTGTCATTTATACCAATTTTGCCGATGACACCTAGGTCCTCATCCCCATCACGGGTGACCATGATCAAGACTCTGACACTATCAACACTATCTATGACATTATCCAAAATTAGATGGTGTCAAACAGTTTATGTCTCAAAGATGAAAAAACTGAGATTCTCATTGTAGGTCCCCCCTCCTGACTAAAATCACTTCATACTGACTACACAGTCATTTCCATTGACAGGACACCTATCCCAGTACTCAATCAGGTTAAAACATTGGGTGTCTATGCAGATTCCAAACACATTAGCACCCTCTCATCCTCCACAGCATACACTGCTAAACTCATCACACTTAGTCGCCAATTTCTCTCCTCTAAAAATTGCCTCACCCTTGCTCATGCCCTCATACTATCGAAATTGGACTACTGCAACATCCTCCTCATAAGAACCTCTAAGACAAATCTGGGCAAAACTACAACTGTTACAAAACAAAGCACTAAGAGCAGCATTTGGCTTAAAAAACAACCATATCTCTCACATCAGGAGGGAAGTACACTGGCTACCCATTCAAGCCAGAATCTTATTCAAGACACTCACTATCACACACAAATGTATCACCAATGAGGCCCCATCGTGCCTCACCAACTGTGTCACTTTAAAGAAGTCACCCAGATCCCTCAGATCAGGTTCCAGTACTTACTTATTTGTCCCAAGGTTTAAGTGCTCTAAAGCCGGGGCTTCAGCTTCCCTGTAGTGGCAATTCAAATCTGGAACTCCCTCCCCATGCATATCAGAAATGAACCCTTCCATGAGTGCTTTAAGAACCTCATCAATACCTGGCTTTTCAACAATTTGTAATAAGGTGTACCCACTCCATGCCGCAATACTCAGGACACACTGTTTGTTCTCATGCTATTGCTTATAGTCCAATCCATTTTTACAAGCCTCTGCATTGCAACAAATGTTTTCCTCATTTTATCCTACCCGTATTGTATTTACCTGTAACCAGAGAAGCAATTTTATGTAACCTACACCGTGATACCTCTGGGTATGGGCGTGCAATAAATGCAAAAATAAATGAATGGATCCAAGAATCTTCCACCATCCATACACTCTGCTTCTTCATAGACATAGCCATGGCTATCTTCATGACACACAACAAAGAAAACACTTCCTACCCTGTGCTGCTGTACTGCTGTACACTTCAACTCCTCCAGATCCACAAAACCTGATCGGCTAGTACCCAATGTCCTCTTTCCTTGCCAGACAACCTTAAAAGACCCAGATGGCAAACTTACGGGCCCACTGTTGTGTGCATGGACACAGTCATCCAGGGCATCCCTTCTACGTAAATTGGCCACAACCACCACAATACAATTAAACCATATAACTCAGCGGCACCTGCAATAATTTTATTCACCTACAATAACAGCTCCCTATCAACTTTTTTCCACTGACCCACCCTATGCAGACCCTCTTTCAGCCACATATTAACACTAAATATAATTTCCAGACTTTTTTCTCACCATGCTGTACACGGACTACGGCGGCTGACCGTGGATCCAACATGGCGACTGTTTAAAAAAATCTGAAGCAGCTCATGTTTTTCAACATCCAATCAGCTCGCATCTTTGATGTCCATGGTCAGAAGCCACCCCCTGATTGGTC
Source organism: Ambystoma mexicanum (assembly GCF_040938575.1). Lineage (NCBI taxonomy): Eukaryota > Metazoa > Chordata > Amphibia > Caudata > Ambystomatidae > Ambystoma > Ambystoma mexicanum. Next base: position 247,409,754 of record NC_090936.1, read on the forward strand.
CAGAGGTCTCTGCAGACTCGGAATCAGGAAATTAGTCCGAGGACCAGACCCAGATATCACTATTATTTTATACCTACTGGAAGGATTTACACCAAATTTGCAAAAACATGCTTTCAGGACAAAACCGCCACTCCTCGCTCAAGTTTGATGAAAATCCATCTAGTGGTTTCGGCTGTAGGCGCAAGCAAACATTATTTTCCATTGTGTCTATGAGGATTTAAAAAATGTTGGGACCCCACCATAACTTTGTACCACCTGGACAAAACCACACCAAACTTCACCAAATCATTCCTAGGGGGCCTTATCCTTTTTTTTGCAAAGGTTTGTGGGGATTTGTGCAGGTGGGGCAATGTTGTAAACTGCCCAAAAAGTGCTCTTTCTATGAGTTGAACAAATTAACAATAACTACACGGCTGCTACCCCAGGCCTTGTAATGTATATGTATATATATGTATATATTATAGTGCAGCATTTGCCGCACTATAGTTAATGGGATTGTCTTCATCGATAGGAAAACCAAAAATTCTTTTGCCAATTACTTTTCAGATGACCATTTTGGCTGATATTCTTCAAACAAAAAAGTTGCTCTGACCCCCCCTCCACTCTCCCAACCCCCAGACTGGAACTTTTGGGAAAGATTTGTTAAAAAATGAAAAGGTTAGTAAGAAAGCAAAAAAAATACACTGTTTTTGGCCTACTCCCATTCATGTTTCCATAGAGAAAAAGTGCTGGACAGAATTGGACCAAATAAGAAACAACTTGGGAACGAAACATTGACTTAAATTCTGGGGCAGGTTTGGGGTTTTTCTCTCCAGTAGTTTGACAGGGTTGAGGGTGCCCCCTTCGCCCAAATGTATAGCTATATCTCACATGGTGCATTGCAGCAGAGAGGCTTTTCAGAAATGAAAGGCCACAATTTCTTTTTTGCTGAGCGATAACCACGGTTATACAGGGGTTCCATACAATTGTGTATCTTCCATGGGTCCCAACTGGCTCGTAGCTGGATGGATCTTGCCGCCAATGGGAGCGTGTCTCTCATAGCCATGATAACAGGCCGTGCATTCCTAAAAGTGTGGGTGGACTAGAAATGTTTGATTGCAGCGTGACTTGGGTTTGTTTGTTTGGCAAGTCTCACTTTAAAGTTTGTTTGAGATCGGTCATGTAGCCATGGTAATACCACATCCACCATACCCACCGTTATGGGCCAACCAATGAGACATTGTGTATTTTCGGCGGGCTTTGATTCTCATGGCGGCTATAACCATTGCAGTGATAGCCACAGTAATTAGGTGATGCCAGCACCTATTGTAACCACAATAATATATCCAAAAGTGACAAGTTTAGGCCAATGAGATTATGTTCTTGAAAAGAATTTGTGATTTGTTTATACATGGTGTATTTTGTAGGAAGTTTCTATATTGAAAGGTGGTACTTCCTTTATATTCTCTTCAAGGAGAGGTGTGTTATCTGCAGATGAGGAGTTCAAGAGTGTATACTTAGTATTTATAGTGGATATGTATGATCTATTTTTTGGAGGTGTATAAATTGATAGAATTTAACCAACAGATCTGACAATTCCTTCGCTCGGTTGTCAAGAGTGATGATTATGATTGTTCTAAATATTGTGAAGGAACAGTTAATGTAGAGAATGGAACTATTAGTGATGTAGAAGGTTTAGGGGAAGTGCGTGAAAAGTATTGGCTAACAACATTTTTCTGGTTTTACCATGTAACTTTAGATGGAGTGTTTGTACAAAGAGGTATGGGTTCAAGCTGTATATATGTATTTTTGACTGGGAACACAAGATATATTTATGGCAAAAGAAAATTAATAAATAATTTAAGAAAAGAGCACAGTGAAATGTTAATAGTTTTTTAAATTCCATTAAGGAATGCAGTAGTTGAATAGTTGAACGAGGGGGGGTTCTCTGAATACAATACCATTTTCTGGGTATACTTTTAACAAAAAACACAATGGCTCTTTTAAGAGCATATTATAGAAGGTATTTATTTGTTTTGAAAATGTAGTGTGAGTCCTGTAACTTTTTTTTATATATATTGTTGTGGTATAACCGTGGTTATTCAATAATTGTTAAAAATAAGTTTACTTTGTAGACTTACATGTGTCTATATGTGCATAGTAGGTAGTCCTTAAAAGGTCTATCTTTGGCTGCATTGATTGTCATGTTTTAACAAAGCTGGATTGTTGACCTAATGTTCTCGAGGAAGAGTGCATTTCCATCATCAGTTAAATGTACTTATTGGCTATTCACATCTGTTTGTGATCTCTGATGAAAGGAGAAACTACTTTATTCAGATTTCTCTGTTATTTCTCAATTTTGTAATTACATTTGTTGGTCTACTTCCTCATTTGGGTCTGAGTTATTTTGGAAAAATGCATGTGGTGTGAGGGAAGAGCTGCGTGAGTTTTTCCAAATCCTGTCTCATAATCAAAGACAGGGTCATGCCTCATGCATCCCCCATATACTTACCTCTTCAATGAATCAGTATGACATCTGGCTGCTCTGTGCTTCTCATAAAAAACAATTTTGAGAAAATCTGGCACCATTTTATTCTTCGCATTAATTCTAAAATCTGTTAAATTCAGCTCAATGTCAATATGTAGGCTTTTAAAATACATCAACCAAAAATGAATCATGCAAGAACCACACAGTTTTACCTCCAGCCATGATGTCTGTGTTTTTTAAAATGCGTGCTTATTTGTAATTCAAGTATTAGTTGTTGTGGGACATGAATGATATCAGCATTTCTGTGTTTGCAAATGTTAGATTTGATAGTTTTCATTGTGTTCTTTTATGTGATAGGTAGAAGTCAAAATGCGTCTGCATTTTATTAAGTTTGGAGGTTTAATCCGCTTTCATCGTCATTGTTTTTTAAAAGGTTTCATAGGCACCATTTTCATTTAAACTCTCATTCTGTTTGAAGAAAGACTATTGTGCTGATGTTTTATGCTGGGGTCTTGTGAAAATCTGTGGACTTTCCGGAGAAGTTGACAGTGTGTGTTCCATCTAATATTTTTTGAACAGTTACACATTTCAGAGACTGCCTTAATTGAGTTGGGTAAAAGGAATATAATTCATCTTTCACTTTTTTGGTATTTAAGGTTAGAAAGGTGGTACTTGAGAAAGTTATACTGTGCAGTATGTGTGTTTCTTAAAATAGCGTTTGTTTATTAATGTGTGTGGTCAGTAATTATGTTAAATTAAACTGTAGCACTGTAAAAGGTCTTGATAGTTTATTGTTATGTGTAGATCTAAAAAGGAACATGTATTGCTTAGTTTTGAGATTACTGTGCAAACAAGGTTGATAAATGAATAGAAAGCGTGAACTGGAGCACAGCAAACGGCTAGATGGTGATGTAGCAAAATGTTACAATTGGATGCATAGAGTGCAGTTACAATATTTTAATTAGGAATTGTTTTATTGAAGGTGTTTCAACTGAAGGGTTACTTGCATGTTGGGAAACTGTCGTGGAAGGTTTACTTATAACTGTACACAAGCCCTGCAATGCTTGGTGTTTGCTTTATGCTGGCGTATAAAGATGGTGGAACCCCTAGGGATGTTGTGCATTTTTATATACAGTACACAGTAAATAAAAATGTATTGGAAAAGCCAACAGTTTTAGAATATTTAAGCCTCTTAGACACTGGGGAGCTGCTTCAATTATATGTTGAGGTGCTTGTGCCATTTTGCCGGTGCTGCCATCAATTACCACCAAATACCAGTATGGCAGTACCTGCCAAATGCATTTCCCATGGCTACTCAAAAGTCAAAAGTGGTGGGACTTGCAATGCTTCTTTACTATTGATGCTAGGTTACTAGCATTAGCACACCTTATATTATCAAAATAGTAAGTGGTATTACTAGGTCCTGCGATTTTTATAACATAAGCCACAGGTCAATCCAAGGTTATATGATAGGAATGCATTACAACAATCTAATAAAGGTTTTTAGGATTATGCACGTTTTTTCTGTCAGATGTGTTGGTGTACATTTTCCATTAGCCTTACCTAGTATAGCGAATGTTGAGGGGTTATGGGTGTCGTAGTTCAGAACATATGACAATTTGTAGGTTGCATAGCTTTGAAGTTGTGGTTAAAAATGCTGGATCATCTGTGTGGAACAGAAGAAGGAAGCAGTGTAAATGCAAGTAGTGTTTCAGTTGTCCTCTTTGCCATGGAAATGCTTGAAAGTGCACTGTGCCGTAAGTGGAATGGATTGAAGCATTACTCATGGATTTTCTAGAGTGGACATTAACTTTGTGTAATATGGGTAGAATATGTTGCAGCACTTACAAGGTTGCCAGTAATTTATTGAGCGGGTTCTGTGGACAGACATGACAACACGCTTAACAATTGTTGAAAATCAATGATCCTGTAGGATCGCTGTTGTAGTTCGCTTATCGATTGATGTGCTTTGCACTCTGAAGTAAACTACACTGGAAATGGGCGTGTGCGGCTGGCTGACATATCCCAGAGCAGATGTTATGGGGAGGTGAGAGTGGTATGCTGCTTCATACTGGCACCTACTGTGCTCTCTTCCCACCTGTTGCCTCACCCTGGCATGGTGCAGTTTGTTGCAGTGCATTGCAGTGCAAAGGTTACAGAAACCATGCATTCTAGGTTTGAGGACCGGTCAGACTATAACCATAGTAATGTTTCAGCGATTTCAGGCAACCGTCTCATGTGTTAGGTGCTGAAATCTGGAAAACGTGGTGGGGTGTCCAAATGTTATGTAGCAAGTATGGTGCGGAGGTCCTAACAGGTGACTATGCAAAATGTGATGCAGATTGGTGCAATGATGTAAGTTTGTATAAGGAACCAGGCTTTGACAAGCCACAAACCCACAAACACATTTTTACTTTTGCTAAAATCCAGGGAACGAGGTAGGTTTCCAAAAGTTATGTAGCCAGTTTTGCCCAGAGGGTCCTAACAGGTAACTATGCAAAAATTGGTGCAGATTGGTGAAACAGTGTGGAATTGTATAAGGAACAATACTTCACCAAGCAACAAACCCACAAACAAATTTAGAGTTTTGCTGAAATCCAGGGAAAGGGGTGGGGTGTCCAAATATCATGTAGCCAGTAATATCGTAGAATTGTATAAGGTACAACGGTTGGCCCTGCCACAAACCCACAAACAAAGGTAGGGATAACAGGGTGGGTTGTCCAAATGTCATGTAGCCAGTGTTGTCCGGAGTGTCCTAACAAATAGCTATGCAAGTGTTGGTACACTTTGCCATGCTACAATCAAACCCACACATTTTCACTTTTATAAATATAGATGAATACACTTAAAGCTTGGGTGGAGTGTGTTCATTAATGTGGATAGAAATAAGTTTATGCTTCTCACAGGTTCATATTTGTGAAGATACAATTGTGGTATACTGTTACTAATGTGGGAATATATAGTGTGTTTGCATTTATAATAATACAATTTAGTGTTAGTGGTAGGGTTTAAAGTATAATTTCCAACATTGTGAAGTAGTTTCTTTTTCAGTTATTGGGACATATGTAAGAGTTGTTAAGGAATTAGGTGACTTTAAATGTGCATTTCAAGTATGTTTATTTATGTATTTATTTGTAACGTGCCATAGCCCGCGGGCATCAGGGCACACATTTACAAAGAGGCATTTCAGAAATAACAGGACAAAAGAGAAATTTGAGCTCAAGGTTAGACTTTATACAAACAGTTGTGTTTTCAGGTTTTTCCTGAATATCAGGGTTGTTTCTTCCGTGTGCAGACTCATGGGAAGAGCATTCCATGTGTGAGCTGCTTGAAAGGGTAACGAGCTGCCATTTCCTCTAATTCTTGTAACAGGGGGATGGACAGCAATTGTGCTGTCCCAGATGGTAGCGCTTTGCTGGGTTCATGTTGCGTCAGTGATTGCTTTAGATATTCAGGGGCATTACCACAAAGACAATTGTTAATTAATGAAAGGGTTTTGAATTGTATCCTTTTTTTACTGTCACCCAATGGAGAACTTTCAGGAACTTGGTAATATGTTCCTTTCTAGAAATATTTCATATTGCCCTGATGACATAATTCTGGATAATCTGGACTTGCAATAGTCCGGTCGGGGCATTATGATGGCTCTAAAATTGTTCAGTTCTTGCGTGAGACCAATGGACTGATCTGGCGCAGAAAATTTAGATGGTAGTGGGAATTTTTTACTATGTTATTAACATGTGCATCAGATTTAAGGGATGCTTCCAGCACAGTGGCGAGTGTCTTTACTGTGTCCACCACTGGAATGAGAAAATCATCCACTTTAAAACGTGTGTATGCCTGACTGAGCTTGACCCTTGCTTGTTTAGTACCGAAGATCATGAGGTCGGTTTTCAAGCAGTTGAGGCATATCCAGTTGTTCATCATCTATTCCTTGATGAATGTATAGATAGAATTTAGGTTGCAGAGTCTGTGGTACAGTTCCCGCTGATGTCCATTACTAGTTGTAAATCGTCTGCATAGTTGGTGAAGTGTAGGCCCCCTTTTTCTAGTTGTTCACATAGTGGCTTTATGTACATGTTAAAAAGTGCCAGCTAAAGACATGCCCCTTCGGGAACCCCATAGTTAATCAGAGCTGGTTCAGAGCAGGTGTTTCCCCAGCTTATTTTGGATCTCCTTTCACTCAGGAAGGAGTGTATCCATTCAATGGCATAGTCGGAGCAGCACCCCGTAGTTTCCTGTGTTTTGAGCAAGTGGGTGTGGTCTAGCAAATTGAAAGCGGCTGAAAGATCCAATAAGATCAGCAGCCATGTTTTGCTTTCATCCAGCCTTTCTAGCATTTGGTTTCGTAAGTCAAGAAGGGCACTTTCTGTACAAGTATTGATCCTGATGCCTCTAGGTGGATTTGTAGTTGTGATGCAGCGACTTTATGTAACATTTTCAACAAGAAAGGTGTATTTGTAATTGGCCTTAAGTTTGCGGAATCCTTGGGGTTCAACTCTAGTTTCTTTATAGTTACGGCTACTTGCTTGATACTTGTTGGAACTATCTTGTGTGTAAAGGAGGCACTGACAAATCTTGTGAGATTGGGGGAGAACATTTTAATGTTGGTAAGTATGATCTTATTTGGCATGAGGTCTCCTGGACAGGATGTGGGATGTAGATTAGCTAATATTTTCTCTATTTCTTCGATAGAGATAGCTTTGAAAGAAAACAGTGGAGTCACATTTCCCTTTCTTTCTTTATTCTCAGGATTTTGGTCAAGGGATTATACTGTGTTATTTTGAGAGTTTTTATTCTTGTTACATACTGAGAGTACCTTATCTAGAAAGGCTTTTTGTACATTGTCACAGTTTGCTTTCTCAGGGACAAAAGGTTGTGATAGGGCGTTTGGTTTTTCCCATTTTCTGTAGATTTCAAAAAGTTTCCTAGAGCTATTTCCTGGGTTCTTAATGTGCTGATTACAAACATTTTATTTTTGTGTCTAAGATTTTGAGTGTGTACGTTTTCTCCAGACATTTCCAACTCTTTCTATTTTCCGTAGTTTTATTTTTTACCCAGGCTCGCTCAGCCTGGCTTTTGGCTTTTTTATAGGATGTTCAAGTCTGGACTAAACCAATTTCTTTGGCCTGGATGATCATGCACAGATTTCTGCCAATTTGCATGTGTGGTCTTGACCTGAGGAGGTGATCATGATGGATTGAAGGCAATTTTCTAAGTCATCACTTTTTAGTGTATTCAAATTTCTCCTTAGGAACATTTTGGAGGGACTTGGGAGGGACTGATTTTTTTCAGTACGTTTGACATGCAATTTATGATAGAGTGATCAGACCAGATGCTTACTTCGGTTTCAATATTACTTTTGATGATGTAACGTGTTGTCACCCAGCCCCAGGGTTGCTCTTTTATATGAGTAGGATCTTGATTTTGAATTAGGATGCCCATGTTGGTGAGATGTTGTTCCTACTCAATCACATCATTGTCCCTTATGTCCCTTTCCACCGATTTAGGTCCCCCAGAAAGACTGCGGAACTATGTGGTCGATTAAAGTGGGTTAAAAGGGGAATTATCTCCTCATTGAAAGATGGTATGTCGGATTGAGGGTGATAAATTAGTATGAAATTGACACAATTCTTATTATTAGGAGTCATTTGTACGTGATTAATTTCACATCCAGTGCATTCTATGTTAGACTCGAACAGCCCAAGCTCTTTTTTGCTTATAATTGCATCTCCAACCCCCTGTCCCTTCAATCGATTTTGCAGAAAATGTTATGCCGCTGGGGAGTAGCTAGGCCTATGCTTGGCCCATTTCCCTCTTAAGTCAGGTCTCCATGAGACACCTAATGTCTACCTTTTTATCAACAATGTGGTTGTTTATCTCTAATGCATGTGTTGGCAGTGAGTGTGTGTTCAGCAGGGATATCTTGAATGGTTTCGGGGTGGTATCCAGACTGCTTTCTTTTTGCCCCAGAAATCCTAGTGTAGGGTCAGTGTAGGTTGGTCCTTTACTACTGCCCACAGACTGGGAGGAAAAATGTTCTGATATGTCATCTACAATGGCATTATTTCATTGCGTATTTAGGGGTGAGAGATCCCTTCCCTGATTGGGGTCTGTTTCTGCCCCTGTGGAGTTAGTCAGAGGAGTAGGTGTCAGCGTTTGGTAACTTCCTTCTGTGGTGAGACAAGCCGTGTGGTTTGAGCTAGGAAGAAGTGCCTGAACTAACCTTCGCTCAGTAATATCATTGGCATTTAGGTTGTTTTGTGGGGGTAATATATTATTAGTTTGTGACTTGGCTATGATGCTTTCAATCAAACTTCTCTCCATAATTGTTGTGACACCAAGAGCAAACACAATATCAGGATGTAGCCCCATGGTTGTGCTTTCCAGGTATAGGTGCACCGGGTCAAGAAGGACTTATCCTTAGATACAAGGAACAACTGTCCTCCTTTACAGCATGTTTGCATCTGCTCCCAGACGCAGACCAGCACAGACCAGCCATAAAGCGCTGGTGCTAACACACAGACGACAACGATGCTAAGAAGCCTGTGCTTACACTGACCACCAGGGGGCATACAGATGATGCCTCCTTCGTGTGAGCTCCTCGCCCAGTGGTCTCAATAGTGGCCTGATCCCCCTCTTGAAGACACCCCACCCTGGACTGAACCCTAATTGGAGGCTGATGAATCACCCCCCAACCCCCGCATACTGTGTGAAGGAGCGGAGAGATTTGATGAAGGGAACACCTTGCACGAGCCACACGACTGCTCTGCCAAGCTGTAGCGGCCCTGGAGGGCGAACCCAAAAGTGAATTCCTCCCGTGACAATCGTCTGCAGCAGGAGAGATTTTCTGCAGTCTGAGGCAGGCGAGCCTTGAATTAGTTTTAGAAGGTCCCCAAACTGTCCGGATTGCTGTGGGTTTCCAGTGCCATGGCAAACAGCACAACCCGAACGCCCTGGATGATCCTCGATTGAGCCCCCCGCAAACACCCGAGAGGAGAGGCTCCAGAGGAAGTAGGCAGACAGACGTATCCCCCACTGTGCAACTGCAGTCGGCCGTCCCACCTGCATGCACCCGTCCTCGGGGTATGCTGGCCTGGGCCTATGACCCCTCCCAACATCTATAACTGTGCCGCAAACCAGGAGGCGGTGAACCGACAAAGACACCGCCGACTTCCCCAGTATCCACAGACATGCTTTCTCCTGTGTGTGGATTCGGCTCTGTTAAAGAAGAAAACAAAGGCCCGCTCCTAAGGACTTCCAAGGGGGTGAGAGGAGCCTGTAGCCACTAGCACCAACAACAGTCCTCCCCCAAGCCAGACGAGGCACCCGGAAGACATCGGGATACCTGCCTGAACCACAAGTCCTTAAACAGACCTGTGCGTAGCAACAATTGCATGGAAGGGACAGGCCAGTCAGCAGTCCCGGTGCAAACAAACACAACGGAGCAGCCTTATAAATACACTTGGGGCATACACGGTCCATAGGCTCTGCTCACGTGGACTGCTGACACCTTCCACTGACATTAAAAGACTACAGTTGCCCTCTCAAAGAGAAGCAGCAGAGGCATTTAATGAGTGCACGTTGTAATAGCTTGGAAAGCTGATAGCCCCTCACACGATGGGCAAACATTAAGTATAGATATCGCACCACGACCTACCACCCGGGGCAACATATGGCTGAATGACTAAAACAGGGCTTTCATGGAACGTGAGGACCTGGCTGCTGTTCCGCACAAAACCTCACTCAGGACTGCAGAGAAGAGGCCGTCGAGGTCCTGCTGGAGGGTCTTGTCCCCCGGTCACAAAACAGCCTGTCATAAGCTCAAGATCATTGTTATTAGTGACAGCGGCACAGGCCCAGAAGTAGTCAGGGGGAGGCACCTGACCCCGTCTGGCCATGGCCCGGAGAAGACTACCGGATGACTCCAGTATCTCCAAAGAGACCAGTAAGTCCCGAACCAGTGACCTTTGAAACAGGTCCGCCCTCATAAATGAATTTATTCGCTGATCTCTCTCAGATAACTTACCTCCTCTCTGGATGCGTAGCGCTGTCCACGACCCACGCGGACAGCGACTCCAGGAAAACAAAGGGTTGGGGCCCCAGTCAGTGGGGCATGTGCCCTCCATTCTGGAACTTCAGGCCGAAGATCACCTGTGCCTGCCCTGGACAAGGCTGAAGAGGTGTAAACAGTCCCTGAAGTCCACGTAATAGCACCTGTATACACACCGCGGCCCTGGGAAGACTCAGGGCTAGCCGATTGGAACTGACTTTTGCTGGTACGTCGACAGGGTGGTGCCAGTTGAGCCCCTGGCCAGCACAGCGAACCTGGTTCGAGTGGATGAAGGACTAAAAGCCCACTTAAACCAAATTACTCACCAGGCCCCAGCTGCAGGGATTCTGACAGTGACAAAGTTGAGTTGAAAATACCCAAGGCACACGACCACACCCTCAAGGATACTAACCCGCCACACCGTAATACTGCTCGATCCTCCGACACGGAGAACTAATCCCCCTCAGCGCATCCACTGCTAAGCGGTTCAGGCCATTACCGAGGACCCGGCACATTTGATCCTGCGAGGGTTGGGCTCTCAGAGTTGTTTGGGGCATGCGCCCTCCTCCAGAGAGTGAAACGTGAATACGCATGCACTAAGTTCCACCCCAAAGACAAGGAGGGAAAGCTTGGCCCCTAGTAGCACATCAGGGACTGCGAATCTCCTTGTGAGTGCATGCCACGGAGTTCATGGACACAAGACAGAAGCTGGCACCATATAAATACTCTCCGTCCTGCTCAACACTAGTAACCTCCCAAAGATCAGACATGACAACCACAGGGGCGGAGGCAACAGCTACCAAGGGAGACTTTGTAGCTATTTTGGATGAAATTAAGAACATGGGGGCCAACATCGGAGGAAAGATTGATAGAATCACTCAACGGATGGATAAGATGGAGGAGAGACTCGAAGGAGTCGAGAATAATCAAACCTCGTTAAACACTCTAGAGATGCACACTGACCACATGATTGCCGAAATAGAACAACGAGAAGAAAAATTCCATCTTAAGATGGATGATTTGGAGAATCGTGAGAGGCGGAACAATGTTTGCTTTTTTGGCAACCCGGAAAAGGAGGGGGAGTCCAAACAGGACCTGAAAAAGAGACTCCATGACATAATGAAGCTCTTATTTGAGGACAATGTCATTGACGAGCCAAAGACCAAAAGGATACACAGAACAGGAGGAGCAGCAGGCGGACCGAGATCAGTCCTAGTCTGTTTCCATAATTATCAAGACAAGGCCAGAATTTTGGAGAAGGCTAAATGCCACGGGCACATCACCCTCGAAGCGGCGAAAGTGACGATCTTTCAAGATCTGTCCTCCCTGACTCTTACCTTGAGGCGGATGTGCATCCCACTCACTAAATGGTTGAAAGAACATGGAGTACATTATAGATGGGGCTACCCATTCTTCCTCACATTTGAGTTGGAAGTCAGAAAGAGAGGCTGAGGTCCGAAAAAGAGATTAAGAGCTGCATGGCCGACCTACTAGACAGATCCGAAGAGGGTCGAGACCAGGACGAGAAGAGAAGAGAGGAGATACAATGCTGCATCAAAGGCCCAAGAAGGAAGCATATACCAGGGTCTACAAAATATCAAAGAGGGAACGTCTCAGAGGGGGAAAACTGAGAATTTCTCACAATACAACACGCCTCCTTGATGCTGCATGCCACTCTCACATAAGGTGAGCTTGAATGCACATTATCACAAAAGCTTAGGGGGAGAGACTTGACAAACTGGACATAACATATGAATCCTTCGTAACCAGCTCGAAAATGATGGGCCGGGAGTCACCCGAGCCCTGGCCCCCTGTGCACAGCACTGATCATACCCTGGGCTCTGAGGGGATCCTGGTTTCGGGGACGCTGGTGGTTATGGTCTTGTATGCCTAGAAGCCCTCAGGGTATGCCACCCATACAATTAAGGGAGTTTAGACCTGCTGACACTGGCGACGTGTGGATCAAGGAGGCATGAGGTACTTGAGAAATTTTGCCTCGATTATGAAGTTAGTGTTTTGGTTCAGATGAGGGCTGGGTGGGATGGAGGGGCTCAACGTTACTGCGGTTGTTTCATATGCAGGACCGTGAGATTACAGTCTCCACTGGTGGTCCGGACTTGGCTCAGTGAATCCAACTCAGCCAGAACAGACACGTTCAGGGTGAGGGGCTGGTAGGGGAGGAGAAGGGTCGGGAAGAGGGCAGGAAGTGGGAAGGATGGGAACAGGGGCCTCTTTAAGATAAAAATCCGGGTCAGTGTGGGTGTTCCATTACGCATCTGGTTGCTGATCCCCACCGAGGGGTCACTCAATGTATACTAAAACAAATGGTGGTTGAATTACACTTGCGGAGGAGGGGTCTCCTCAGGGCAGGGACTTTAAATGTTAATGGTCTGAACTCACCAACCAAAAGGTCTCTGGTGTACAGGGAGTTCCGTAGAGCGGGACTCGTTGTGCTCTTCTTACAGGAAACTAATTATGCACGAGGGGAAGAACGGAAGATACTGAATTCAAGAGTGAGAACCGAATACTGGGGCTCTGGCCCCATGAAGAAGGCAGGAGTTGGGATAGTCATTAGAAAGGGACTCGAATTTGAGGTCACCAAGACCAGGGCTGATGTTGAAGGAAGAGCGCTACTGGTAGTAGGCACCGCGCAAAAGGTAACCATCACGTTGGCAACGGTCTACTCTCCCAACTCGGGACTGTCCCGATTCCACACAAGAACACTTCCCAAAATCATGATGGGGGCCACGGGTCACGTAATACTTGGAGGGGACTTCAACCTATGGGCTGACCCTACACTGGACAGGAGGGCGGGTATCCCCTCTACACGGGACCCAGTCAATGGGGGTCGAGCAGGGGTTATGGACATGATGGATCTCTACATGTTGCGAGATGCATAGTGGGGATTTCACCCAGAGGATACAGGGTACACCTTCTACTTTGCCCCACATGGCACTTTCACTAGGATTGATTACATATATTTATCGGAGGAACTGAGGGAGGTAGCAAAGGGATCAGAGATAGTTCCGGTTACGTGGTCCGACCATGATATGGTTATGGTGGACTTGAAGTGGGACAGTCTCCCTCGCAGGGGAGGAAGATGGAGATGTAATGAATCCCTCTGGAAGGAACTGGTCTTTAGGACAGAGATGGAGGGCAAGATCAGGTAATATTTTAAAATGAACAACACAGGAGAGGTCTCAAAGATGACAGTTTTGGGAGGTGGGCCAACAAAAAGAGGGAAATTGCCCTGATTGAAGGCAAACTGAGGAAACTGCAACTTCTCAAGCAGAAGTTTTACAAAAAAGGAGATAAGGCAGACGCGTTGTTGGCCACCAGATTACAGGGCCAATGGGCAGAGAGGAGGGCTGAGGCCATAGAGGAGGGTGGCAGTCTTCAAAGGGTGGAAGGGGGAACTATTCCAGAATCCTTCAAAACCTTTTACGAGGCCCTGTACAAATCTGAGGCGGACCCTAGACAATCACAAATAGATTTCTACCTAGCAACGGTCGAGATACCAAAGCTCACACATGATGAAACCCTCAAGCTAGAAGCCGCCATAACTGCTGAGGAAATTAAGGGGGTGGTTAAGAGGATTTCGCTAGGGAAAGCCCCAGGAGAAGACAGATATACTGCTGGTTTTAATAAGTCCTTTGTCTCCCCACTCCTCCCCTTCATGGTTGAGCTTTTTAATGAAATCCTTGCTACCGGTACAGCCCCTGACACTTTCGTTAGGGTGCTCATCACGGTAATCCCCAAAGAAGGCCGAGATCCCAAACAGTGTAGATCTTATCGCCCTATATCTAGGTTGAACATAGATGCTAAGATCTATACCAGGGTTCTCACCACAAGGTTGGAATCGCTCATGCCCTGTATGATACATCCTGATCAGGTTGGATTCATATTAGGGAGACAAAGGGTGGATATGATCCGAAAGACCTTGCATCTGATTCATGAATCATGCAAAATAGCTAATGATCCTGCCCTCCTCTTGGTTGATGCAGAAAAGGCCTTTGACAGGGTCGAGTGGGGGTTTCTGATGGCGGTCCTGAGAAAGGTGGGGTTTGGTCCTAAATTTAGGAAAGGGATACAGGCTGTCTACACGTCCCGCAAAGGCTCAGTGTTTTGTAAACAGGGATTATTCCCACTGGTTTGTGATGGGTAGAGGAACGTGACAGGGGGTGTCCCCTCTCTGCGATATTGTTTGCCCTCTCCCTGGATCCCTAGCCAGAGATTGAGAGGGGACCGACAGGTGGAGGCACTTCAGATGGGAGGGAAAGAATATGAGGTTGTCTTGCACGCAGACAGCTTACTCTTACACATTCAGAATCCCCTTTCGTCTATGCCCAGAACTGTACACCTGATTGAAGAATATGGTGAACGCTCCGGTTTTAAAATAAACAGAGCCAAGTCCATTCTATTCCCCCTGCATGAACTTTCACAAGACAACGCCAACAGGTTCTCCCCTTTGGGTCTTACAATTGAGAAAGGCACACTGAAATATCTAGGAATAAACATTACAAGAAACTTGAATATGTTATACAAAGCCAATTTCCCCCCTCTCCATTGAAGATTCCACGCCGACCTTGCAAAATGGGAGAAACTCACGATATCCTGGTTAGGGAGGCTCAATGCAGTGAAGATGGTATGTTTGCCTAGATTCCTCTATCCCTTTCAGATGCTCCCGATCCGAATGGCGAGTCCTTTTTTTCGAGGAGGAAAAAAAGGGCAATTCTAAGGTTCTTGTGGCAGGGGAGGAAAGCTAGGGTAACCTACGAGACCTTGAAACTACCTAAATATAAGGGTGGGTTGGGCCTGCCAGACCTTAGGAAGTATTACAAGGCGGCCAAGTTAAGAATCCTGATCCCTCATCTGAGGGGACAAAAAGAACCCCAATGGATTGTATTAGATAGCCACTATCTAGCCCCAGGCACCGTCGCACAATGGCTATCGGTCCCACAGAATAAATTACTAAGGAGATTAAGAGACCACCCGATACTGGGGACCCTATGGGACTTATGGAGGGAAGGGACTAACATGCGCGGGATCACTTTATGGCCGTCCCCTCTGAGTCACATCCGGGCTCCCGGAATTGGAGAAGACATCCCTAATCTTGACAGATTCCAGGCTTAGTACGCAGCTGGGTTGGAGAGGGTGGGGCAACTCTGGAGGGAGGGGACTTTTATCACGATTTTCGGAATTGGAAGAGGCAATGGGTCTGGGTCCTCTCCCGGTCTTTCACTTCCTACAACTCAAGGGTATTTTCAAGAGGGATAAATGGAGGGGCGAGATCCAGAGGGACCTTAACCCATTCGAAAAACTCTTAAATTCCAGAACCGAAACCACAGGCCTGATCTCTGTCATGTATAGAGAATTGATTGTTGCTGGGAAAGGATCAACTTTACAACTGAAGAGTAGATGGGAGAGAGACTTAGGGGAGGAAATTGACCCTGACATGTGGGAGAAAATGTGTAAAGCCACCATACAGGTCTCAATTGCCAGCCAGTATAAGCTTCACACTTTAAGCTGTTACATAGATGGCAGTATGATCCGCATTGATTGTCACAAATGTTCCAGTCAACGAGCCCGCTGTGCTGGCATGAATGTGGGGAGAATACAAATTACTGGCACATGTGGTGGGAATGTCCCATATCAGAATCTTCTGGGATGAGGTCCTAGGGTGGATCAGAGATCTTGATGGGACCCAACGGGCTCCTGACCCCCTCCTACTACTGTTTGGGTTTGAAAAGTGTGAAGATGAATGCAGGAGGATCACAGGTTTGGCTGCCCCACTGTTGTTGGCTGCATGGGCCGCCCTGGTAATGAGGTTGAAAGCAAATCGGGTACTGGGGAAAAGTGAATGGATAAACGAAGCCACCAATATATGTGTAATGGAGAGAATCACTGCAGCGCTTCATGGGAAAATCTACGCAAAAATTAACTCATATGGGGAGATTTTGTGAGCAGATACATGCAAGAGGCCAGATAACTTGTACATGGGGGGAGATACGATCTGGACTTACCTAACTATTGACAATGGGAAAGTTGCCTCACCCGTGGAGACCAGCGCAATGTTTAAATTTGACCTTAACAAGGCAATCACAATCAATGCTGACTGATAAATGAGACCACCACACAAAATGTATGAATTCGTGACCTGTGCATAACATTCAGGAGCCAGAAGAAACACTGTTCCAAAAGAGGGAGTGGGCGGGGAGGGGGGACATGTTCTACTAAATTTAGTAAACTGGGGTATTTTGGGGGGTGGGTCATAACTGGATCTTTTTGATTGTAATATGTTCCTAACAATGTACCTGTATTTTTCGCAAACTGTTTTTAAATTTTTAATAAAACTAATTAAAAAAAGAAGCCTGTGCTTGCAGGGAATTGTAGTTTATGAAAACTACAGAATGTTTGCCACTTGACTGGAAGATTAGGAATGAACTGCATGTCACAGCGATTTCCAAAGGCAGTTATTTCTAGGCAAGACAAGTAAGTCAAACATAGGTGGAAAATTATCAAATGCTGTCATTTTTAAGAAGCAAATTTCAGTCTGCCTTCACACAAATGTAAATACAACGAAAATCGCGTATCACACACAATAGTCATTGGTTCAGTTTCAACATTCACTAGTCACAGCACACAACGCTTTTCATTGTCTGAATTCAATTTTGCATTCATTTCGAAGGTATTATAAGATAATACACAGCACTCAGCTAGTCATACAAAAACACAGTTGATGTTTTCTAGTTTTGTATGTTTTGAAATTGATTGGACCTCATTTTGCTCTGAGACATAATTTCATGGTGGGTACCTGATAGGTTAATAGTGAGGTTTTCAAAGGTTGTTGCTGCCTTATTTTTACATTTGCAGTGTAGGGGTAGATGTACAGGTCACAAGTCGGTGTATATACATGTGCACTATGTTTTAGTTTTCACATTTGCATTCTAAGGTGGAAAGTGAGTAAATGGAAGCTGACATGCTTGCATGATATCCAGGTTATTTCTCATTGTGACATATTTGCATGTTACTGTCAGAGACATGATGACATATTGGAGAAGATGTCATTGCAATCCCCAGCAACTGAATAGTTGTTAGTATGTGAGCTTAGTATGTGAGAATGGTAAGCAATATTCCCACATTTAATCAAACACTGCACCTGTTGGGGAAGGTTTCATTGTGATTGTTCACGCTTCCTGGCATGCTAGCATGGAATGGGGCATGCCGTCTGGATTCCTATATGGATGCCCGCATTTTGCTATTGTATAAAGCAGGTGGAACCCATAGGGTTGTCCTGCCTTTTTAAATACAGTAGTCAGTAAAAAAATAAAAGCATTGCCAAAGCCAACATTTGTAGAACATGTGTAACTATTAGACATTTGATGGCCAATGTTATTATATATTCAGGTACTTGCAGCATTGTGTAGGTGCTACCAGCAATGGCCACTTAATACCAGTATGGCAGTACCTGACAAATGCATGCGGCTTCCCTACTGAAAAGGCAAAATGGTGGCATTTGTAAAGCTTGCAAACTATTGATGTTAGATTATTATAATTAGTAAATGTTATGTTATGGGAAAACTAATAGTGCATCACTTGAATTGAATTACTCTTCTACACATACAAATAAAGATCCTTCCAAACCTCCTCCACACAGTCTCTTACTTTGTCTTCTGTGCACAATTTTTAAACTTGTTTTCTGTAGAATGTGCTTCGGCACGATACACAAACATACCCAGGTTTTTCACTTGGGCAAGACTCAAAAAGTGCCATTCCTTGGCCATAATAATGACAAATTGGATCCTTTGATAGCATAGGATCTCCATGGCCCCTTCCTACAAATGATTCTTCGGCATGGAAATCATATTTGAAATGAGATTATTTTATCATCTCAAGAGTAGAAATTAATGTTTCCTCACTTTCAGTAGTCAACGCCTTATTTAACAGTGCATGGTGTTTGGCACTCATACAGTCTATTATGAATATACCGTATTTCGCTTTGATGTGCAGCAAGCATACATATGTGACAAAACTGACTGTCACATCTCCCCAGACCAGAGCATGACACAGAAGTCCAGTTTTGCATGTACTTCAAGTCATTAATTTTTGGACTGTGGACCAGATTTACAAAGCGTTTTTGAATGAAAGTTTCCCATTCAAAATACGTTTGTAAATCAGGTCCTAACTAAAGATTCTGAGTCTTCTATAATCTAGGGTGCATGTCGCTACAAGAGTATACAATAGGAATGGATTACAACAATCCTAAAAAGATATTTAGCGTTCTGTAATCTGTTGTTCTCAAATGTTTTGCTGCACAATTTAAATTAGGCCTAGCTGGCAAAGTGACTGTTGAGGAATTATGGGATTTGTAGCCCACAACATATTGAAATTGTAGTTTGCAGGGCCTTTATGTTGTGTGTAAGAATGCTAATCCATTTCAGTGGATATCCTGATCGGTAGTTGAGTTATGTTCATTCTCTCTTTCATACAAAGGCTTGAATCTAAGCTCTGGTGTAAATGGAATGTATGAACGCGTTGGTCAGGAGACTTTTCATTGGGTGCATCAACACCAACTCACTTTGTTGCATCTTACTTTCAAGAATATATATTGAGTGTGAACAGTAAATACATGATGTGTGTGTAATTGAGTGGAAAACTTAACAGGAAGATGCATGTTGAATGGATAGTAGTAGATAGTGGGTGGGAATGGGTACTGGGATTAGTGTGCTGCCTGAAGGGGTGGGTATTATGAGAAACCTCAAGGTTTCTCACCTGCTAGTCTCTGGAGATCTGTCATCCTGGTGGCCAGGACACGGCCATCGCTTTTGGATCCAGTCCCTGGGGATGGACTAGTGCAGGAGGATCACCCGGATGAGGGCTCCTCGGGGAGTGGAAGCGGGACTCCGGAGGGTGAGATGCGGTATCCCCTTCCTAGTAACACCTTTTCCCCATTTTACCAGGTAGGATACCCAGCAACTCAATCCCCACCCCCCTTTACCAACACAAACACTTTTTCACTGAAAGTTCAGTGTGAGAGTAAACGGACTAACACCCGAGCTGTATATCTGACATGTCCCAACACACAACTGACTTCCATCACACTTCCCTCACAGATAAAAGGTGGAGCAAGAAAACACACACTGAGCAAGGCAAAACGCGCAAGAAAGCTCCAATTCCGAGATGGCAGTTTAACACGAGGAGAAAGACGGCAAGACCAGAAAGGGTTGCAAGATGGGAATTGCCCTTGGACTTTTCAGAGGAAGAAAACCGCTACTTTGACGAGCCCTCGAGAATAAGAAACATAAGGCCAGGAATGAAAGCTGAAGAAAGGTGAATCGATAGCCAAGGCGGGGAGAAGTGATTGCCGCCTTGGTACTGTTCTTTGCTCCTACAACAAAGCCGCTCCCATAAAATCAGCACAGTCAGTAAGTTGGTGAGACTGATAGCAGACTGGTCTGTGTTCGAACCAAGGTTGCAAGCAGCAATATTGTATGAAGAAATCTGCAAAGAACAGAGTGTAAGGCGTATGTGATGAGTGACACAAATATAATTGAAAATCCAAGGCGTGATTGTACTTTTGAAACCAAGGTAGATGCCATATACAGAGTGGTCCGGCACCACGTTGGTGCTCATTCGAACGTCTCTGTAAGGCATCCACCTGAGAGTGTAAAATTGTGAACTGTGAAATCAACGTGGTCCTGCAATGGGACAAGCCATACTATGTGCATATTCAAAAGTCTTCCATAGCTAATACGAACTGTAATTGGTCTGAGCCCTGCTGAGGGAGACTAATTGTGCAAAAGGGATCTGAGGGAGATCCGGGATAAACCGTGAGTCAACCGAGAAAAGATATTCTATAAGGATTAGAGTAGAGTAGAGGATCTGAGCCCGGAAGAGGGGGAGCCAAACTAAAGATTGTGGTAGAAAAGGGATCTGAGCCCAGCTGAGGGGGATCCAGGATGAAGAGTGAATTGCCCAACTTGAATATTTGTGAAGGAACTTTTCATTGTTTTGGTGCATCAGGCCCTCTGAATCAAGAGACTTTGACAATTTAAGAGACTTGGGCACAGAAGGCCCTGATGTTGGTAATGAAACTGTGTCCTTGTGCCGAAGAAGTCCACAAGTGTGCTATGCTCGAGTGAACCGCCCTACCATGTGCTGAAAATGTGGGGAAGGGAGGCCAACGGCCTGAACATACTGGGCCTCATTCCGAGTACGGCGCTAACCAATGGCGCTATTAACGCCTTGGTTGACGCCGTACCCGGACCGGCAGCGCCTTGGTGGTTGGCGGAATTACCGCCCCATTCCAAGGTTGGCGGGGCGGTAATTCCCCAATCCCCATTTACCCTTCCCCATTCCCATTCTTGCCCCATAGGGCCTAATGGGAGTGGGGAAGGCGTCAATTACGCCACCGTAAATTACGGTGGCGTAATTAACATCAAGGTCCCTTAGCGCCATGGTATTTAACGCCTGCTAAAAGCAGGTGTTAAAAGCACCATGGCGCTAAGGGAACTCGGAGTATGGCGGTAAGGGATTACCGCCACCGCTCTCGTTAGCGGTGGCCGCTATCCCTTACCGCCATACTCGGAATGAGGCCCACTGACTTATCATTTTGTAAACACTTCTTTCTTTTTCCTGAACATTTCCCCACACAATTTGTAAATTAGAGGTAAGGACTGGCAATATGTTTTTTCGTATAGGTCTTTTTATGTTGACAAGACTACACTTGGACTGCGTTATTATTATTTGATGGTCGTAGCTTGCTCCCATCTTTAGATTTAGTTTTAGATAGGCGCTTATCACATACTTGATAAAGTTCAATAAACATCCTTGAACTGTGGTTAATTGTGTCAGTCTTACTTTGATACCATTCCTTCCTTACAGTATATAAACAAACAGTACGCCTCAGCTATATGTCCCTTTTTATATGTAATCTGCCTCGTACCTGTGTTGCTTGTTGCAAGGTATTATTTGTGTCCTACAGTTGGCATTATATTATTATTTAATAGCAGAAAGAGTGCAAATTAGGTATCATGCATAAAGTGTACGTTTTTATTTCAGAACTGTAATATTTTATAGTAACTATATGTAACTGCTAGTCGTTGCTGGACTTTGTCAAATGCCCAGTATCTAGATGCCTTTTATTCTGTTAGTTAATTGCATGTATTACACTGAGTGTATATTTATTGCTTTACATGTGTGTACATTTGTGTTGACGTTTGAGCATTAATTCTGTTTTTCATTATTTTTAATTCTGGAATATAGGTCAAGTATGCCTTCAAAGGAATGGGCTTTGCTCCACAGAAGAAAGGAAACGTTTTTTGCAGAAGAGTAAAGTTTCTTTATCTGAAAATGTTGAGGCTGATTTTTCATGTTCTGTACAGAGCAGTAATGAGAATAATTTGGTATTATATGGCAGAGAGAAGTATGGGAAAATGTATAATTTGAGAGAGAAGCCATGTCAATGATTGCACCCAGTGGAACCACTCTGATTTCAAGTAAGACCGTTAATACAAAGTGTGTATCAACATCATTACAGTGAATGAAGAAACAGGAGATATTTAAAACAAGAAAATCAAGTATTGCTTTACTTTTAAGAGACACGATTAAGAATGTGCATAAGAAATATTTCACTCTTGAGTGTTCTGAAATCTTTGGAGAAGCATGAAATAAGATAGTGTTCAAGTGAAGCGTTTCTAGCAGAAAATGAAATTAGTGGCAATCATTGGAAAGGCTTTTCACGTGAAAAGGAAATCATTCATTTTCTTGCTCAATAAAGGGATTCTATGAAACAATGCAATCATTTTGTGTACTTATACAAGAAACTTTTGTGATGTTTTTGGAGGAAGTTGGATACACACTTCACATACAGAAAGATTTTTTAGTGAAGAGAGTTACATTAAAAAATGCAATGTGAATCTTGCTATTGCAGAAACAGGATATGGATATGGTGTGAAAGGTAATAGAATTTCTGAAAGAGAAGATATCCAAAAATCAAGAGAAAATAAAGAAGATGTATTGGGGCAGTGTTCAATACAAGAAAACAAAATCTAGTATGGAAATGTCACACCCAATCTCCTCAGCCTCTGCCTATACACAGCACTTGCCTTGGCACTTACTGGCCTTCGCCACTGTAGGCCTGCACTTACCTTTTTATACTTACACCTGCTGTTCACCCATGAACATGGGTTCTCCAGCACTTACCCTCTCTGCCTCTTCCCTTTTCTCTCCCTGCAATTGAACACTCTAAATGCTCACAAGGCCTAGTAGGATCGTCTTTATCCTTCAGTATATGAATTGTTTTCTATCCCTTGTTCCCTCCCTGTTGCCCTGTGAACGCTTTGAAACGCAATTAAACTTGTCATATAAGCGCCTAATAAATGCACAATAATTAAATATAAATAGAGTCTTAAAGAAAGTCATACAATTATTACACAAAATTAAAAATGTACAACAAATTGTGATGTTGCCAAAAATTAATGACTTTGAAGTCCATGCAAAACTGGACTTCTGTGTCATGCTCTGCTCTGGGGAGATGTGACAGTCAGTTTTGTCACATTTGTATGCTTGCTGCACATCAAAGCAAAATACGGTATCTTCATAATAAACTATATGAGTGCAAAACAACATGCATGGCACTTGCACTGTTAAATAAGGTGCTGACTACTGCAAGTGTAGAAACATTAGTTTCTACTGTTGAGATGATAAAAACATCTCATTTCAAATATGATTTCCACGTACAAGAATCATTTGTAGGAAGCGGCCATGGTGATCCTATGCTTTCAAAGGATCCAATTTGTCATTATTATTGCCAATGAATGGCACTTTTTGAGTTTTGCTCAAGTGAAAAATCTGAGTATGATTGTGTATCCTGCCGAAGCACATTCTACAGAAACCAAGTTAAAAAATGGTACACTGAAGACAAAGTAAGAGATTGTGTGGAGGTTGTTTGGAAGGATTTTATCTATATTTGTAGAAGAGCAATTGAATACAAGTGGTGCACGATTTGTTGGCAAATACTGGTTCAGTGTTTTAAAAGAGGAAATATTCCTTTAGGAAGCATGTCAAACAACATGGATGTGCCCAAAATTCCTGTTGTACTTCAACATTTGAACATGTTTGAGCTGATAGCATTGCAAACTGTTAATCCTTTTCAGTTTATTGTTAGACTACAAGCAAAGACATCCATGCTTCCTAAAAAGTCATTAGTGCATGGTTTAAAAGGTAAGATTTGTATTTACCTCTTAATCTGCAAGAAAATATTAACACTCTGAGGGTGGACCATGACATCAATGATTCTTTGTTAGCTTTGGTGAATGGTGCTACAAAGGATAAACAAGTATGGTTACAGTTTATAGATATCAGAAAAGTAAAGGGAGATTTAGAGTTTTTTGTCAATTGCAATTAACTGTATAAAGACAGTCTGAATGTACCAGATGTGTCCATACCTGATGTTGGATTAACAGAGAAGAACAATGAAATGCAATTTCAGCGCATCTTACTGTTGCTCAAAGGAACATGAGTATTACACTATTCATCCTCTACACTCACGAGAAGTGATGGATGATAGTCTTGAATTATATCAAATGAAACAAACGAAAGGTACACCAATCACTGTCTGGAAAAAATCTGTAGAAGCGTGTTGTTTTTCTATTCTTTTTCTCACCCGAAAAGGTGGCAGATTGGATGTTCGGAAAGTTGCCATATCTTCCTCTGAACACTATTGTACTTGCATGTATTATGAGAATTCCAGATTCCACACCAATATTGAATATATTTTTCACATACTCTATGAAAGTGAATTCGAACACTGTGCTATTCTGTTGCTCATACACTTCAAACACAAACTAGATTTCAAAATGTTTTTTCAAATTAGATGGTGCAACAGGTAAAACAAAAGGATGAAGTTCTAGAAGCAAAATTCCCAATATACGGACCAGGGTGAGAGGAACCAAAGATTATTGGTATAGAAGACATTCTGATGTTCAATGCATGCTCCAAAACCTGGCTCCTTGGTTTGTGACTTTAAATTGTGCTTAGTATGGCTGGGATTATCTTGCAGACTGAATTTGACAAGATAATCCAACCAAAGAAGCTAAATTACATATGTCACCTGCAGAATTGTGTGCCATGGACCTTGTTAGTGTATCTAGATTTTTAATTCCCAATGTTTAGAAATGTTACATTTTATATGCCATAAAAAAGTGTCCACTAGGCACTGTAAAACATTACTTTTGGAGGAAAGAGTACCAAGCACACCAGCAGTGTAGCTCCAAAGATACATATTCTGTTGTGGGTTAAGCTCCACAGTTTGGAAAAGATAGTGATAGTTGTGTAACACAATTTATTGAAAAATATGTTACTTGTTTTGTTCCTGTTCAGTATGTCAATGCTTACCTATGCGAACAAGGTAGAAAGGTTTCAAATGCACATGTGGGGAAAGTACTGTCAAAGACATTTTTAAAGTTAAGAAAGATACTATACTGAGTGCAGATTTAGATTTCCTAGGCCTGTTTCCCCAGTTGGTCGAGCAAACAATGTTTTTGCATCTATTCGACACCATGTAACTGGCAAATCACTAAAGTAAATGTAATGCCTAAAGGAGATAAGGAATGCCAATTTGTAAACGATTACAATCCTATCCTTGCGCAGCTTTGGAATGCCAGTACTGATGTTCAGCATATTGCTTATAACACAATAGCTGTTGCACTCTATGTTACAGCATACTAGACAACAGCTGAAAAGAGCAGTGCAGCAAGGTGCGTGCTACTTATCAGCAGATACATAGTCCTAGTTAGAAATTACTAAGCTTTGGGATGAAGATACCCTCACACAGTATGGAAGCTATAGAGCTGCAGATTTCTTACTAGTTTGCCTCTGTATGGATGCAGCATCAATATACTTTGGCTAGGTCTTAATCCTGCAATTAGCAGAAAACGGGTACTAATGCATATGACTGCAAGTGAACAGGTATCTGAAAGAGTTCCTGATAGTACAGACATTTTGAAAATGAATTTAATTGATACCTATTATCCAAATAGGTCTGCACATTTGCAAAACCTTTGCTTGTATGAGGTATCCGAATGCTACTTATACCCTAACATGGAAGCTAACAATGACAGGGGATTGTATAACGTACATGGATGTTGTATTGGTTATCTGGTGAGACATGAAAAACTAAGTCTCATCAATCACATGAAACTGTCTTGCCAAACTGCAGAGGCAAAGGAATTATTTTATTTTTGCCTTTTGCAGTTGTTCTTGCTATGGAGTAAAGAGAGTGATCTGCTTGGAAGTTTTGAAAATCTCAAAGAGTCATTTTTTGCGAATAAAGAAAATATCATGCACATAATGTTTAAACAGTACTTGGAACTACTGCAAAAACAAATATGGAGAGAAAAACTTTAGGCAGCTGAATTGGCAAAAAATATGCCTGAGTGCAGTCAGGAATCTGTTGAAGGGAGTGAAAATGTGTTAATAGATCAAATTATTCAAATAGATGTTGAGCTTGCCATAGAGGAAGTGGAGGGTGCAATGCAACATATAAAAT
The DNA here is from genome assembly GCF_040938575.1 of Ambystoma mexicanum. Lineage (NCBI taxonomy): Eukaryota > Metazoa > Chordata > Amphibia > Caudata > Ambystomatidae > Ambystoma > Ambystoma mexicanum. The sequence continues at coordinate 247,435,824 of NC_090936.1, forward strand.
GTTCACATCAAATATGGAGACATTAGTAAGCAGGCTAAATGAAGAGCAGAAGGACATTTATGGGGAGTTAAAAGATAGGATTTTGCATGGTTTTATGCATAATAAACATGAATGTTCCTGTGTTCACTACAGACCTTTATTGATGTATGTTATTGCACAGGCTGGTACAGGAACATCATTTATAATTCATGCTTTAAGAGCAATGATACACTTGACCAATTGCTCTGTGTCATGTATTGTGACTCATCCCACAAGTCTAGCAGTATTCACTATAGGTGGTGTTACCCTACATCAATTGTTGAGGCTACCAGTGGAGCATAAGAAACTTGCATCAAATGCAGCACAAGACGTAGGACGAGTTTTGAAAAAATTAATGTCTTGATTGTGGATGAAGTGAGCATGGTGCCTAACTTGATGATAGCTTTCATTCAATTGTGAATGAAAGAGATCTTGAGGACTGACTATGATGGTTTGTTTGGAGGCACACATGTCCTTGTTTTTGGAGATTTGTTACAGTTAATGCCTGTGAAAGGACAGCCAGTCTTCAAGATTCTTCAATCAAAGGATAGTCAAAACACTATAGGTAGTATTGGTAATGTTAATCGAGGAATTATTTAAAATATATGGAGTTTACTATTAACATGAGCCATTCTGCAGATTTTGAGTATGCAGAAATGCTAGTAAATACTGACATGAAAACAGTATTAAAAGGTACACTGATTTCTAACATGTTTCATGCAGTTTTCACCGAATCTGATGTCATGTTAAATCTGCAACAATAGAACATTCCTTGTGTTGCTTTGATGTCTCCACTTGCAGAGTGCAACAAGTTCAACTCTTTAAAGATGAGTTCTGAGAAGAAACCAACCATAGAGATAAAATCTTGCAATATTTTCTATGGTCACCTTATGCCACTGGAATTGGATAAAAAAGAAAAAGTGTGATTTAGTAATTTGGAAAAATCAATTTAAAAAACAGCAGGTCTAAAGTCTGTTTTAAAGCTGTCCCTCAATGCACAGGTTATGTTAAACCGGAACCTGAATATTGAAATTGGTCTAGTGAATGGAGCAATGGGGAGAGTGGCGCATTTGTCAGTTTTCCACAATGTAAAAGTATAGAATATATCTTGGTTAAGTTTGATTGTGCAGAGGAACCTCACTTGGTTTGTCGTATTTCTGCATGATTTGTGATTTGTAAAGACATGTTTTTAAAAAGAGCACAATTTCTATTGTGCTCTGCATATGCAATAACGGTGCATAAATCACAAGGATTAACTTTAGAAGCTGCACAAATAGGCATAGGTCACACAGTGTTTAAAGACGGAATGTCATATATAGCACTCTCATGCATAGAAAATAATGAAAGATTGTTTCTATTAAACTTTGATGAGCAAAAAGGGACTTCTGACATTTGTTGTATTCAAGAGTACAATTGGTTATGTGTACTGTATGCTCCTCATCTTGGCTTACTAGGAACTCCAGCAACATAGGCAAAAGCACATTTAAAAAGAACAGTTTATATACCTTGTACAAAGGAAGCTGATCTAACAGTTGTAGAAAGCAAAGTAGAGTTGAATTATTCCCAATGTAGATTTAGTAATGAAACACGGGTTGAATATTTCTCAAATGCAGCTTTGTGTATGTTGTTTCAAATGACATCGCTCATGGAGACCGTAATTGAAACTATAAAAAAATCTATGCAAGGATCTTTTAGGCCTTAAACTATTGGTAGATGAAAGACCACAACACATACTTTCTGCATTGTCAATTCAACATTTAGTAGCTGTAGAAATAGAGCGGGGTGATTTTTCAGGAACAAATCAACATGGTACCCAATAACTTTATGTGAGTATCCTTGAGGTGTTAGACAAAGAGAAAGTGTGTATGGACAATTTCATAGGAATGTCTCATGAGTGGAATCATGAATTATCACAATGTCATAAACAAGAAATTTGTCACAACCCTTTGGAAAGGTGTTTATATCTACCAGTACCAGATCAGTAAAGTGTGAATTTTATGAGCTGTTAATGAAAGCTCAGCATGATATGATATATAGTCAGTGTGGTTGTTATTTGCAATCATCCCTTAAAAATCGAAACTATAACAAGTATCTTTTCATTATATTCCATGGTTGAAAGATAAATACTGCAAATTTAAACTTTGTGTATTCTCAGGTGTCAATTTGTAATAAGTCATTTAAAATATGTGCAATTATATTTCGTCAGGGTGCATTCATTCATAGTGGACATTTCACTACATGGGTGCACACATAAGTAGATTGGCTTGTGTGCAATGACTCTACGCTATCTAACAAAGCTAATTTGCCTAAAGGTTTAAAGAATGCCTACCTAATATTATTGGAACCAAAGTTTTCAATTACTTGTGTATTTCTGTGATGGCAATTCAACTACACATTAAACAGATGTTAATGGCAAGTGTCCTGTGCAACATGTTCAGTGACTATTGAGTACACATTTAGTATTTATAAATATTTCTATCAATGAAAAACAGTGGAAGGGTTTACAGGTTTAGTTTAATTGTATTGTCTATATTTAGTGTGCATGCTGTCAGAAAGATGGCACATACTATTAAAGATTTTTCTCAAAGTGAATAAGATAGAAATTATAAAATAAGCATTCATCAATCTTCCACTTCTATTTTATTATGTAAAATATGATGTTTATTTTTTACATGCAGTAGTGTTTCCTAAAAGTACTGTGAGGAACCTGAGGGTGTTGTCACTTTCTTCACCCCAATATCCTCTGCTCAGGTAGCCAAAGAAGGGTCACCGCTTGTGGATCCCGGCCCTGGGGTTGGATATGCTAGGAAGGATCACCTTAGTAGAGGAGACTTGGGGAATGGAAGGCAGATGTCTTTGGGTGGGATGCAGTATCACTCATTTCCATTCCATAATGAGCCTTCAGTTCCAGCAGCCTCAATGGGATTTTGTTACCCTTCTCCATTTTCTTCCTTCGAGTATAACCCTAGAAAAGGCCATCAATATAGTGAAATTAGGAGGAGGTTGACTAGGAGAATGTCTGGGAGCGAGGCATGGTATTCTCCTTCTCCTTGTAATAACCAACCTTACCTTCCCCATGCCTTTATAGGCTGTTGCTAATTCCATTGTAAAATTCCACCTCAGTCACACCACTATAGTGCTAGGACGAGGAAGAGGCGACTAGGAGTGGTAAACACTAACATGTCATTTCATCACTCTGGTACTGAGACAGAAAAGAGGCCTGAAGCCTGTTGTGACCGTCAGGCATGTACAGAAGACACCAGTAACTATGGTCAGGCAAATGGGCTTAAGGACTCATGCCTGCAACCTGTTAAGTGGTTGCAGGTGCATAAAAGGTGGAGCTGACAATCAGAGAGGGGAGACCAGCAGGATAGAAGCCAGGCCGGGTGTGTCTGGCCTATGCGGAGAGAAATCCTTTCAAGAAGGAGGCTGTTGAAGAGGGTCTGTCTGCAGGCCAGGGCACCAGCAAATATCCCAGAGAGACTGCGACACAGAAGCCCGGGCTGGCTGCAGGAGGATCACAGCTGTTAGAGCCTCATAGGTCGGGTGCCCACAGCATATCTTTTAAGCACAGAAGTGTCGCCAGAACTGCAAGCTACCGACAGCATCCGCAAGTAGTGAGTGGAGCTGCCAGCTATACACAGGGATGTTTCCAAAGGGTGAGCGCAGCTCGCAATGCTACAGAGACATGGGCACGGAACAGAGAGTAAGGAAAGAAGACACCTGGAGCAGCCACCAGGGAACGTTGAGTGAACAAAAGGAAACTGTATTACCGGGGCAGTCCTGGGCTCCTGCAGGACACATGTAATTTCCGGGTGAACGAAAATTGAAATGCAAGCAAAAGTGAACCTAAAGTGAGGGGCTATACGCTCAAGTGGAACTATAAGAGAAGGCCTGGTGAATTAAGACTTTTAATACCGAATTAAAGGAAAGCTTTATTTATTTTATTTATTTTGCATTTGTTAGGCGCTTATACAAGTAAATTGTGAGTCAACGCACCCACATGGCAAAAAGAAGGGAACATGGGAAATGAAATACAACCTATACACTGGAGGATAAATGATAAAGACAAACCCACTATGCCTTATGAGTATTCAGAGCGTGCAAGTGCACATAGAGAAGAGGGGAAGAGGAGGTGGAGGGTAAGTACTGGAGTGTCCCTGCTCGTGGGTGAGCTGAAGATGTAAGTGCCAAGTATGGTAATGCTAGAGAGTGGTGAGCTTCAATAGGTGTGTAAGTGCAGGCCTGCTATGGCATAGGCCAGTGGGTGCAGAGCCAAGTACTCTGTGTTGGCAGAATCTGGAGCGATTGTGTGTGTGAGGCCAGGGCCCCGAGGACACATAAGGGCCCTGGTAAACAATCTCAGTGACTGTGGGGTTATCAGAGAAGGGAAGGAGGAAAGGAGGAAGGGAAAAGGCATGTCTTGAGGAGGTCCCAGAATTTGAGGAGGTCTGGCTCAAGAAAAGGACAAGGAGGTTGTTCCACAAGAGGGAGCCAGCTGAAGCAAGAGATGGGCCTCGGGCCCTCTGTTTAGCAAAGCGCTTCACACACAGAGAGTTGCTTCCAGAGGAACATAAAGGCCTGGAGGAAGACAATATTGTAATAGCAAGTTGCAGACAGCATGGTCCCTGGCCCCAGCCAGACATTCTGGATGATGCAGAGGGATTTGAACTTAATCTGTGCATCAACTGGGAGCCAGTTAAGAGTTTTTAGGGCAGGAGAGATGAGGTCCCTGGGTTTGAGGCCAAGGACAAGTGTTGCGGCCCTAATCTGGATTAGCTGGATTAGCTGGAGGGGTTATAGAGAGGCGGAAGGCAGATTCAAGAGAAGACTATTGGAGTAGTCAAGTCTAGTGAGAACCAGGGCTCTGGTAGCATTGAGCTTCTGGGAGAAAGTGGGCAAGGGGAGAATTCCTTTGAGAAGGAAGAGGTGAAAATTGGACTACTGGTGATCAATTGGCACATTATGTACAGCTGTCTGAATATGCCAAATTTAGGCACAAGCAAACACCAAGGATGCACAATCTTAAGATCTGCCCATGTGAACGAAGTAGACAAATGTTTATGAGATTTACATTAAATTTGTTTAACACCAAGGAACGAACAAAATATTGGCATGACAGTCAAATCATTCTCTCAGATCAAGGATGTCGCTGTTGTCTCAACCCAGTTCAGACAGCAACATTGAAACATTTAATACTCTATTGTCATTGTTTTGAAGCACAGTGTTTGTCAATATTGAGTAAATATATGGTAAACAATTCAACATTCTCACTAGAATTATTCTGGTGTTTCTGTATGTGGGGGGATAATAACACCCTACTCATAGCGCTAAGAAGCTTCTTATCCTTTATTCAAATGAAACTTGATGAATTTGGGTCATAATCTGATGATAGCTTTGCTAAATAATAGAAAGTGCTTCTTTTTTGCTTGTATACTCTGAATATCGAACTTTGTTACTTATGATCTCACACCAGTATCATTTATAAGGATTAACCCAAAAAGATATGTAAATACTATTTGTGATTCGAACTCTGATTTATGGATATCTGCACTCTTGTTCTCTCAAATTGTATTTTTGTTTACAATTCTGCATTATTCTCAATGATGGACATTTATATATTTTTTTGAAATTGAGACTTGAAATTTGAGAAATTGATATTTGTATTCTTGTTCTCTTAAGTTGTATTTTTGTTTATAACTGTATTGTATCATCAATTATGGGTATTTATACCTTCTTGTTCTTACAAACTGTATTCTTTGTTTTTATAATTTCTGTTTAACTTAAGTTTTAATGATTTATAAAAGTATTTGTGTCTTTTTACAAATTGTAAAGTTGCTTGCATCAAACACAATTTTAATTTAAAAAAAATAAGAATAAATAAAAAATGGACTTCTTGGAAACGTCTTGGATGTGACGGAGGAAGGAGAGAGAGGAATTGAAGGTTTCTGGCTTCGGATGAAGGAGGAGGGGGAGAGCCCATGTATGGCCACAGTGAGGGGAAGAAATAGGGTGCAGGGGTCCCATTAGGGTCCTCAGTCTTGCTGGCACTGAGGCAGAGATCTTTGGAAGTGCACCCATAGTCTGGAAAGATGGAAAAAGCGAGACCGTCAGTAAGATGTTTGAAGTAGAGTTGAGTGTCATCTGCGTAGCACTGGAAATTAGGGGAGAAGGAGGAAATGCTGTCTTCCAGTGGAACAAGGTAAATGTCAAAGAGCCAGGGGAGAGGTTGGAGTCCTGGGGTACACCACAGGTACATGATACAAAACAGGGGGATAAGGAGGTAGGTGAGGAGAAGGTGCCCAGGAAAAACTGGGATAGACGGATAGTTAGGAAAGAGGTCAGCTAGTCCAGTGCCCGCTCCGAGATACCTACGGTATCATGGAGCTGTTTAATAAGGATAGAGTGGTTGACCATGTTGAAGGGAGAGGAGAGATCAAGTAGAATGAGGACAGCTGGAGAGTTGGTATCAGGGGATGCAAGCAGTTCTTCACAGGTGCTCAGGAGAGCAGTGTCTGTGCATCTGGATGCTCAGAATTGAGATTGATGGTTGTGGAGGCCACCAACAAGTTCATTGTGTGAGGTAAATTGTGGGAACACCAGCTTCTCCAGGAGTATCTCAAGGAATGGGGTGATAGAAATAGGCAGTAGTTAGCTGGACAAGTGGGGTCTGCTGAAGGTTTTTACAGGGGGGCACACAAGGGTGTACTTGAGGGAAGGAGGGGAACAATCCAGTAGCAAAGGAGTGGTTGCAGAAATCAGCAAGCGAGAGGGCAAGACATCTGATGTTTTCCTTGATGGTTCTGGAGGAGCAAGGTGAAACCTGTTTGGTGGAGAATTTCATAGAGCGGAAAACACTGGTGACCTCATCAGGTGTAACAGGGGAGAAGGAGGAGAGAGATGAAGAAGGAGGATGGGAGGCCATAGGAGGCTAAGGGGTGGAAAAGGGGTTGTGGGAGAGTATAGCGAGGGTGTTCAGGGGGTCCAGAGTTTTAGTGGTGAAGCTGGGGCCAGTGCATTGCAGAGGGCATGGGTTGGAAGAGGGTAGGAGGAGACTGTGGAAGGGTTGGCTAGTTCCCTGCAGATATTAAAGAGTTCAGCCGTGTTGTGGATACCTGAGCGTGGATGTAAGCCAGTTTCTTGGGACGGATGGAGAGTCTATATTGCCCTTGGAGCAGGCTGCAGGACAGTTTGTCAAAGGGTGTGCCTGAGGTTTGCCACTTCCATTCCACAGTTCTGCACTTGCGTTTCAGGGCTGCAAGTTCAGAGTCGTACCAGGTATTAGAGGCAGGTTTCAGGTGAATCCTCAAGACTGGGGCAAGAATATTCAGAGTATTTGTAATGGCCAGATGATGGTTGATAAGAGCAGATCAGAGGTAGAGTCAAGGTTGGGGGGGATAAAGGGGTAGGAAAGTGTTGCGAAGGTAGCAGCTGACACTTGTTTCAATTGATGGATGTTCGTGTACGAAGTTGGCAGGGCTGGAGGTGGTGCAGTGAGAGGGTCGAGGAGACCCAGGTAAGAAGAGAGGAAAGAGTGGTCTGACCAGTATAGCGATGTGATCAGATGGGGGATAGTAAAAGATCAGAGTGGATGAGGGCATCAAGAGTGTGTCCTGCCAAGTCTGTTGCACCAGAAGGAAGAATGGACAGGGAGATCGAGGTGCATAGGTCAAGGAAGAGAGTGGATGATGTAATAGAGGAGTCCAAGTGGATGTTGAAGTCATCCGAGCGAAGTAGTTTAGGGGTTGTAGTGAGGAGAGCGGATCAGAAAGGAGTCCATTCAGAGAGAAACAGGGTGGTTGTGCCAGGGGGCCTGTAGATAGTGGCAATGGTCAGAGATGATGAGCGAGAGAAAACCTGCTTGCAGACCAAGCTTTCAAAGCAGGAGTAAGGCTGGGTGGGTATGAGGGAAGGATGAAACCACTCAGGGAAGATTAAGGCAATCCCACCACCAGCACGGTTAGGTTGTGGCTTGGGAATGATTGTATAGTCATCAGGGAGAAGGGAGTCAAAAGCAGTGACTGAGCTGGCATTGAACCACGTCTCGGTTTGAGCGAGACTGTCGAGGTTAATGTCTTCAAGAAGGAGGCAGATGTCCACAGAGTGTTTGTTGGCTGATCGGGCATTAAGTGTTGCCAGGTGAAGGTTTTCTGAGGAGGAGTACAGGGGCGTGGTACACTGGTTGGAGGGAGAGGGATAGAGAGAGTGGTTGGTGTAGAGGCAGGTGAAGGAAGGAAGTTATTGAGGTACGGCAAGGGCTGGTCAAAGAGAAAGAGGTTGGGTTGAGGGGCCTGAACCAAGATGGTGCCAGTGTGGTAGACATTAATGAAGCAGCGGCATGATGAGAAGCCCGCGGAGAGGACTTCCATTAATGGGAGAGGAAGGGGAGATGATGTGTCCATAGATCTGGAGAGGGTACAGAGAAGAGGATATCAGTGAAGACCTGTCTGGAAGTGGTGCTGACATAGGTATCTGCGATGGGTAGGCCTGGGTTGGCACTCAAGATGTCCTTTTTGTGCTTTTTAATTCCAGACTTCGTGAGAGAAGGATGATAGGTGATAGTGTAGCAATTAGTGAAGATAGGAGAGATGGTGAGTGCCCTTAGGGTGGCACAGGATAGTTGAAGGAAGGTGGAGTAGTTGCACTGCACAGTCCTAGCCCAATATGCCAAGAGGCCTATAAGTTACAGGGGGGAGCAAAAACAATGCAGCAGTGGGGTGCATGATGTCACAAGCACGTACACTAAATTCGAAATTCGAAACAGGGCACAGAAAGCAAATGCAGCAGTGGGGTGCAAGAGATAACAGGGTTTTGAGGTTTTGATAAGCTTATGAATGGAAAGCAAGCATGTGTGAAACACATATAATAAATATTGAAAGGCAAAGAATGAATCCTATAAAATAAAGTAAAAAGCAAATGATGAACAATACGGAAGAGTGTGAAAGTAATGTGGTGAAGGAAAGTAGGCACTACGGAGTGAACTGTATGAAAATAACACATTGTGGCAAAGCCAAAAGACTGGCAAGGAGACTAACACATTGGCGCAAAGCCAAGTGACTGGCAAGGAGAAACCAAATTAAAGGTAAACCAAAACACAGGGGCAGTGACAGAGAAACCTGTGTGGACATGAATGCCTAGGATTATTGGTTGTGTGACCTGTAAAGGGAGGACAGCGTCGTTGGACAACTGTACCTAGACCAAGGATACCCCGTCTGTGAAAAGCCAAGGAAACATACAGATACGTATGAAAGACATTGCTGAAGTGAAAGAAGAAGAGAGCAATCTGTTTAAACTATAAAGGAGTCAGAGGGAGTGTAGTCTGACCTGGGACTGGTTTTCAGTATTAAGAGACTAAAAAGAAGAGCAAGCTGGCAAGCTGGACAAACTGATGCCATGGGGAAGGAAAACCCAAGACCTTGTGAACTTTGTTGGTGCTTTAGGAAAAGGGGATCCTTAGGCTTTTGTATATTGTCGCCTTCGGAAGAGGAATCCCGATGCCCCCTTTTGAACTAGGTTTTCTTCTTGGAAGAATTAAACCCAAGACTGTTTTGAAGATTGCTTTGAACATGGGGAAGAGAACCTTGAGACTTCTAGACTTGTGTCATTGCCTTGGGGAAGGGAACCTTGAGGCCATTTCAGAACTGTGTTGTCATCTTGGAGAAGGGAACCCAGAGAGCCTTTATGAACCTTGTTGTTGCCTTGGGGAAGGGAACCTCTAGGCCTTTTTGGAAATGTGTTGTCTTCTTGCGGAAGGGACCCCCAAGACTTTGTGGAGACATCTTGAACTTGGACAAGGGAGGCTGGAAAATAAGCTAATTGTTGAAAGCAGCTCAGAACATAATTTTGGGAACACTACTTAGTTTTTTGGTTGACAATACTACAACTCTTTAGCTTTAGTTGTGAGGACAAGTATAGGTTTAGGACACAGACAGACTTTTAAGTTGAACTTACTGACTCAGACTGTCCTTAGTTTCTTTAGGTAGGGAAATCCTACCTTAGCATAGGGCAAGTTGGGCCTTGCACCATCCTGATGTTTAAGTTAATAAAAGTATTTTATTTGAACTTTGAATCTGTTGTCTGTGTCTTGCTTCATGATGCCTCCACAGTACTAGGTTGTATACGTGGGTTCCATTTACATTGTTTGAGTGCTAAAGCATGTAGTTTGAGGTAACTGTTTACATATGAAACAAAACACAGTTGTAAAACAAGATATACTTAAAAACCACAGACATATAAATCATCAAAGAAGACAGTTATGAAAAACGTTGTATTTGTATAGTAGAGATTGTAGAATATTATCATTAACTTCTTATGTGTGTAGGTGGCCAAAATAAGGATGCACACTGAAGTTACAAGCAGTATTGCAATGACAATAAAGACCGATCTGCAATGCATGGAATTAAGTAATTATGCACTTAGTGATAATCAGTGTAATATTTTGTCTTACTATTATTTCTTAGAATAATATGACTACATTTAAAAGTATTAATTCTAAATAATGATAAACTGTATACATGGCTTTGTATGTTCAGTAAAACCGATGACATTGTTAGGTTATTTGTCTCAGTTTCCTTACAAAGTTATGTAAAGTACTCTGTAATTCCGATACACATAATTTTCAAGTAAAGTTTGTACAAACATAAAACGTAATTTACTTAGACATAGTTACTTATTTATATGATGCTGTTGTAATTTTTTTAACTTTTAAATTATTTTATCAATTACTTTATATAATGCAATTATCATCTAATAATTATAATTAATGTGTATATTGTCTTGTAAAAAGTAATATTACATATAGGAAGTGGGTGTATTAATAATGTGCATTGTAAACAGGACTTTTCTTCAAACATTTGAATTATGCATTTATTAGTATTATTGGAAATATTATAGTTTACCACTATTACATTAATCAGAAACAATTTTATTTTTGAAAAATAGGAACATTTTGTACATTTTAGTTTACTGCAAGTAGAAATAGAGTTGTTTTTTTCTCTCTCCAACAAGTTGTTGTTTTCCTCTATAGCCACATGAATTATAGTCACAACCTTAATTGGTTGTGTACCAAGAGTACATGCAGTACTAACACAGTACTATTATGAAAAGAAAATACATTTTATTGATTTTTCCGTTTTAAAATATGTTATATTTGTATTCACAGATTTCTGTCAGTATCAAGGGCCTCTTTACAATGGAAAGATGATTTCTCGGGAGCCACAGACGTAATGCTCTCCAACCCTGACAGAAATGGACTGCCAGTTGAATATAACTGCGTGGTGGGGCAGTTCCACAAAGGCACAAGTGCTACTTGATATACCTCTTTCCTGAGATGGCGAGCACTGGCACACTGAATCTGTAGTAAGGGAAACAGGATTATGCAGGAGAGATCTAAAGACAGAAAGAGTGGTTCGACAACACTTTAGGTATAGGCTTGCCTAGTTGCTTGGGGTGTCCAGCCTTGAACCTGGGGCCGGCGAAGGCAGGTCATTATTTATTTATTTATGCATTCATTTATTTGTTCCACACCATAGCCTGAAGGCATCAGAGTGCACATCAAACACCAAGAAATGTTAGTTTAAATAGGACACAGAAGGAGCAGTGGGAAGGGGTGATCATTTATTCAAAGAGTATGGTTTTCAGGCATTTCCTGAATACCAGAGTTTTTTTTTTCATGTGCAGATCTACTTGCAGGACATTCCACATCTGGGCTGCTTGGACTGGAAATGATAAGCCCTTGCCCTTTGCTCTTTCAGTACGGGGGACTGAGAGCAATTGAGCAGTGCTAGTGCATAGGGTTCTGCTAGGCTTGTGTAGGGTCAACATTTGTTCAGGTATTGAGGATCATCTCCATAAAAGCATTTATGGGTTAATGAGAGTGTTTTAAACCATACCCTCATTGCCTCCAGGAACTAGTGGAGATCCTTCCTAAAGTTGATTACATGTTTCCTTCTCTGAGTGTTACACACAATCCTGATGACATCATTCTGGATTGCCTGCAGTTTTTGTAGACTTTTCTTGCTTGCCCCACTGAGCAGGGCAATGCAGTAATCCATTTGTGGCATTATGATGGCTCTAACCAGTGTTTCACAGTTTTCACGCACGACTAGTGGTCTTCTCTTTATCAAATATTGGGATAAGGCACTCTTCCACCTTGAAACCTGCATATGCATAACTCAATTTAGCCCTAGCTTGTTTTGAGCCAAAGATCATGAGCTCCGTTTTTTAGCAGTTGAAGCACTTCCAGTTGTTAATCATCCAGCTTTTGATGGATGCATAGATGGAGTTTAGATTTGTTGAGCCAATGGTGTAGTGTCCACTAAGGTCCACCACTAGCTGAAAGTCATCTCTGTAATTTGTGAAGTGCAGTCCCATATTTTCTAGTTGCTCGCACAAGGGTTTAATATATATGTTGAAAAGGGCCAATGAGAGTCATGCCCCTTGAAGAACCCCACAGTGTACCAGAGTTGGTTTAGAGAGGTATTTCCCCAGCAGATCTTGGAGCAGCTGTTGTCACTCAGGTAGGAGATTATCCATTTGATAGCGTAGTCTGAGAAATTTCCTGTGGCTGCTAAGGTTCGTAACAGTCGTGTGTGTTTGAGAAAAACAAAAATGGCTGAGTCTTCAAACAGGATCTGCATCCCCGCTTTATTGTCATCCAGAGTTCCCAGCATTTGAGTTTGTAAGTCTAAAAGGGCACTTTCTGTCCCATGGTTACTCCGGAAACCAGATTGTTTTGTATGAAATGAGAGTGATGATACTAGATGGTCAGCGACTTTGTCTATGATCTTCAATAGAAAGGGCGTGTTTGCAATAGGCCTTAGATTTGCTATTTCTTTGGGTTTCAAGCCATGTTTCTTAATTAGTGGGGTCAGAAACTTCCTTGATTGTCTTTGTGAGCAGCCTGTGTGTGAAAGTGGCCTTGACTAATCTCCTGAGGAATGGAGAGAACATTTTGAAGTTACTCAGGATAATTTTGGTTGGAATAAGGTCGGTGGCAGGAAGTGGAAGACATGGTTATTAGCATGTTCTCTCTCTCATCGGTAGAGACAGGGTTGAAGAGGAACTGGGTAGGCATAGTTCCATTCTTCTGATTTTGTACAAGATCAAGAGCATACTCTGCCATAATCCGGCAATTTTTAATTTTGTTGCATGCTGACAAGACATTGTCTGTAAAGGCTTGCTGTACCCTGTCACAGTCGTCTTTCTCTGGAACAAATGGATGGGCTAGGGCATTTAGTTTTTCCCACTTTCTAAAAATTGAAAAATATTTTCTTGTTTTATTGCCTGCATTTTTAATTTGTTCATTGAAAAATCCTCATATTTTAAGTTTGTAAATTTTTTCAACACATTTCCTGTTCTCTTTATTTTCAGTGGTCTTGTTTTTCTCCCAGGTTTGTTCTGCCTGTTTCTTGGACTTTTTGAGAATGTTTAGGTCCAGGGTGAACCAATTCTGCTGGTTTGGATGGTCCTGTACGATCTTAGATTGAAAAGGGGGCAACTTTATCTAAGAATGTGGTCATGAATGATTTTGCCAGTTTGCATGGGGTATGCTGGTTGAAGGAGACATCCATGATTAATTGTAGGTAGCTGTTTAAATTGTCAGTTCTTATTTTATTCTGGTTTTTGTTAGAGCCTTTCTTATGGGTAAAAAGTGTTGTCCCGCATCTGTGCACTCTTTTTGGTAAGGATAAATATCCATACACTCATTTGGGTGCAACCCACTTGGGTTTTACTATTTGTAAAACAGACATGTTGTCCATGTATGGTCAGCCGACACGTGTTTGAACCTCTGGGGTCTTTATCAAGACTAGTGGTTCAAGTTAGGGCCCGATGAGTCCAGGCTTGTTTAGTCCTGTATAGGTTGTGTTGGTGAGCTCTTTTACCTGCTTATTTCTTCATTGTAGCCTATTTTTGTTACGGTAAAGTTCTAACTTTGCTAAAAAAAAAGTTAATTCAATTTTAATGCAAATAAATAAAAATAAATAAAAAATAATACAAATAAATTAACCATTTATTTAAAATTTCAAAATATACATAAACATGTCAATATCATACATTTCATTGAAATATCAATTTACAAAGTACATGTAATCATTGTAAATATCTAATTCAGTAAACGATGAACATAAAATATGAATACAATAAAAATGTATTAAATAAAACAAAATGTAAATACTAAAAAAGCTGCACAAATGTAATACACATACAAACATAAATAAAAACAGTTTGACATTTTTGTTAAACACAAACAAATATACATGCAACACACATTACATCACTTTCACTATAAATATTTCATAGCAAAAGCAAAGCATTGCAAACCAAGAACAGGGTGAGTTAATGTTACCATGGTATTTGATTTTAATATAATATATTTTTTCTGAAGTGATACTATGGATTATGCTGTTACCTTAACATTATAATTTCTAATGCTTTTATACTTTAAGTTTGTGTTGGTTCAACCTTAACTATGATGTATTTTATTTTCAAATAATATATGTGAACCCAGATCTGTCAGTGTGGGTTTTCATTCCAGTAAAGTCTAGCACACACTCCAGTTTGCAAGAGTTTGCAGGATTAGTGAGCACATTACACAATGCAGCTCTGAATTAAGCTGTCATATATGCACCTTTTGTATTTGTATTTTCTTGCAGTGCTTGCAGTGAAAATAAACCTTTGTTTTATAACCAAATATACTACCCCGTCTTGTGCTATTCGCTGACTATTAAAAAGAGATGGTTTCCCTGGTTTAAAAAAAATTAGAACATTTATTGGTCCTGCATTATCCACAGTGTTATGGCTTAATTCCCGGAGCCTAGAACACTTGATTTGTTTAGTCTTCTTTTTTGTAAAAGCAATGGCTTGGACCTCAGCAAATATTCAATGGGATCACTATTCCACAGCAGCCCATGTCAAAGTAACCTTCCGGGAACATTCAGGGGAGTGCATCTTTATTTTCTTTTCAACATTTCCCGCATCCCAGAATCTCTTGATGGACCACCACACTCGACTATCGCCTCCGAAGTAACTGAATGCCAGCTGGAAAGGCTGATAAGCAGCGCCATCTTGAAGTAATCCCTTTGTGTATCACTAAACCGGGACTGCTCCGTGAGCTGTAGACACTGGCGCTTGCTATCCCGTG
Source organism: Ambystoma mexicanum (assembly GCF_040938575.1). NCBI lineage: Eukaryota > Metazoa > Chordata > Amphibia > Caudata > Ambystomatidae > Ambystoma > Ambystoma mexicanum. The sequence continues at coordinate 247,450,984 of NC_090936.1, forward strand.
ACACAGAGAGGAGGCGTCACCCCACAATGGACACGGTCTTCAGTCACCTGCCAGCTCACCAGTTGCCAATCTGAGAATGGATTTTTCACTGTGCAATACACGCAGTTATTTCCAGAGGAACTGTAACATATTTCGGGGGGAAATGAAAATCTTTTGCTATTTCTCAATGAAATAGTACGCAACATGGTGTTTTAAACAATTTGCTCTGAAGTGGTCGTTGCTACGAGTACCACTTCCGGGATATACTGAGGTGGATGACTGATTATACATAATTATATTTATTTGTGTGTATATAATAACACCAGATGCCTCGGAAGAATGGGGAATTAGCAACCATTGGCGGCGTTTACAGTATAATTGTACTTAACGTGCAAAGATAAAACGATGTGCACATGCAGCCTCTTCTTTGCAGATGTGGTAATCAAGTTCATTTCGCTGACATGGTCTGGATGCGTGTCGTGAAAGAGTGCCGGCATTTTCCATCAATCCATTGCAGTGGAACCTTGTAGAGGCCTTTGTCAGCTTTCTATCAAGAATTTCCGCTGTTGTGTTGAAAAGGTTTTCTGTGTAAAGAACCATATATGGGGGAGAGGTACTGGGGGCAGGAGGGGGCGAGGGGGTGTAACTGTAGGCTAAGACTGGATAAGAGAGGTGGGGGGAGTTCAGGAGGAGAATGACTCACTTTTGCAGATATCTGCTATCATTCACAGCCGATTGTGGCATTCACTCTGCACCGTGCGCACGTGCAGCCCGCTTTCTTTTTTTTTTTCTCTTCACAAGGGACACATCTGTGAATCCTCCTTAAAAACGTACCATCCTGGCATTGTTCGAAAGCCAACTTCCACAATTTCTGTGAAGTGGACAATCTTTGCTAGACAATGAGCCCACAGCTTACTAGAAATGTCATATTCAACCTACGGGTTTCTGCTGTGTCTGTATCACTCTAACTGCCATCTTGGATGCCTTGGCTTCATACTGAGCCTTTGCCCCGTTGGTCTCCGGAGGCGTGGGCACCATTTGCTGGGGCTGTAGAGGGGAGTGGTATGAGTGTGGACTCTGAATTGAATGCGCCTAGGTGACTCTTACCTGCAGTTGGGCCAGCATGTTCCGTAGCCACCCATAAGTCCATGTGGACGCATGTGCTGCTGACCTCCGGGTAAACCCCTTGTTGCAGACTATGGGGAAATGGCTGCCCGCACATGCACAAAGACCCGTGAGGCAGCCTGTTGCATGTTCGGTGGGGATGCATGTCAATGGATACCACTGTGCTGCTCGGGCCTTAGTTGAAATGCTGGAGATGTGAGGTTGCCACTGCTCGCCTTCACTCAACCATTGTTTATTTTGCCTTCTCTTGTCACCCTAGCACTCACCTATGTCCTGTTGAATCCTGAGGACACTATTGATACTTCTTCTGGTTCCGCCCATGGCGTAGACTTTTGTTCGGGATGGTTTTAAATAGCTTCTTTGCCCTGTGAAAGTGCAACTGCCCCTTTAATCTTTAATGCCACAAGTCATTTTTACATGCCTCTGTCTGCTGCTACTGCTCCTGGACGGGCCCTAGGATTCAGTCACTCCTTAGGCCTGAGGCTCTAGAGTGGGGGCGTCTGTGCCTTGGCTTGGGTGTTGAAGCAGTGAGGGGACTGATTTTATTTAAATTGGCATTCAATAACTTTAATATCAGTCTTACATGTGCAAGGGAGAAAGGGTCTCCCAGGCCCCCGTTCATTCATAACCACGCACATGATATGGTCATTCCACGGTTGGCAGCGCACCTCTGGCCAGGGTGTGGGGCCACCCCTTGAATGACCCATAACTGTGCATGGCCTATGAGCCACGAGACTCCATTTTGTTAACTACCAACTCCATTTTTTAGTAGGCCGCGGTTAAATGCTGAATGCAGGCCGCCATCTCTCCCCTTCATCCTCCACGCACAGCCAGAATGCCAACCCCCCACCTCCTCCCCTCTGCTGTCTATGTAGCTGTCCTGTTCTCACGAAAGCTTCAGCGCTAAAAGTAACAAGTTAGCATTGTATCTCTCTTCTTCATTTTTCATCACTGACCTGTGTGTGACCGGGCCAAAGCCTGGTCCTGGAAAAAACATCCATCTCTACAAAGCTGCCTCCGCACTAGCAGACCCTGTCTAAAGAAATATAGACCACAAGCCCCCCCAACACTGCACCTTTTTGATGTAACAGTTGCATGCCCCTTGCTCGTTTACCACTCAAGTTAGCCCATTATCACAAATCCCATGTATTGCCATATATTCTCCTTGTACTAACAAACTGTAAGAACACCCATAATACATCTAAGGAGATACTGGTTAAATGTGATACTGAAATACTGCGTTAGATAAGACACCTGGACCCATGTACCCTTACTTTTATTCTTCAAGTCAAATGTCTAATAATCTATATATTGCACGTTGATATCTATGAATTATGCTAAGATATGTGTGGCCAAAAGGGCAAATGTTAGATAGAGTTAATCAGAGCGACATGGACATCGCCTGACCTCACACCCCTCCCAGATGAGCCCAGCTGACCCGCGTGCTCTACGATGTTACATCTGAAGTCGACCAATCAAGGAGCATCATCCATATGTGCAACATACTGACTAGTCCCCTTTGTGCAATCAACGTTACTGATTGTATCCCCTATAGCACACGTCATAGATGATGTGTTCTTGTAATATAATGTTTATTCTTTCGTGTTGTGGGCAGAGCGCTCACAGAGTAGCAGAGTCCTCTGCGTGCCCCATTTTAACTTTATATAACGTCTCTTCTTTTACATGACATACGCTTGGTCCTGGTCTCATTCCCTACTGAGGTGTGATCCATTAGTGTCTTTTATTTGGTTATTTTGCTTTAATTGTGGGGAATGCCAGGTTTCACATGCTTGCCTGCCACCCCGGTGTCCCCATCTCTAGGCTTTCTCACCGGTCGGTTCTTACGGCGTTCCACCGAGGCTCCCAGCTGCCACTAGTGTTCTCTCTCTCGTGCAGCTCCTCACTCCATTTCCGCAGCGGCTCTCTGTGGCTCTGCTCCCACCCATGATGCATCTCATGCAGCTCGGGACTCACTCGGCAGCTTCTCCTGCTCATGCCAGTTCCTTTTCCGCACTCTGCCACTGGCCTCCAGCTTCCTTTAGCCACACTTTTCACTGCATACACTCTGCATCTTCTCTGGTTCCTCGAGTGCTCTGTCTGCCATGCTTCTCTACTGGAAAGGTCTGCACTCATCCCGGAGTCCGGATACCTGCTTCCACAGCTGCCACCATGTTCTTCAATCTTCCTGCTTTTAAATCTCCTGCCAGGCTGATTGTTTAATGAAAGACTAAACTGCTCATTGCTGGTTTGGAAGTTTGGAAGTACTCTTAGTTGCCTCCTCCTCATCCCATTACATAACTGTTGTTTGTATGTATGTGTATCAATAAAGAGATGCTTTGTGTGTCTAGTTGGTCTCTTCCTCGTCCCAGTATGTAACTGGTGTGTTTTAGGGTTTGATTTACAGGAAAAGTATGGAATGGATTTACAGCAGCCTATACAGGCTTGAGGGACATTGGACTCATGGTGAAAGGGAAATGGGGATACCATGTCTCACCTAAGGGTGCCTCATACTCATTCCCCAGGTCTCGTCCACCCAGATGATCCTCTCTTGCATATCCACCCCCAGGGTCAGGATATGATAGTGACAGCCTTTCCCTGCCCACCTGGGAGGAGGGTATATTAGGGAAAGAAGTGAGGACACCCCCAGATTCCTCACAGCAGCCATAGGCAAATCAGGCTTTGTCTTGCTACCAATAAGAGCAGCCCAAACTCTCTGGTCATTGAGATTAGAGCTGCTATTTTTGTAATATTTGTTTATATTAGTTTTTGTGTTTATTGCATATAGTTTAAATCCATGAACTATAAGGATGCGGGCATTAGTATTTAATATACTATAATCCACCATGAAATAATTGTTTTGTCAAATAGTAAGCAATCAAAATTGTACGGTATAGCCTGAAACATTATTTTCCTGCATCAATCTGTATTTGAATGTGGGTCCTTTTACATACAAACACTTTTTTCCATGTTCTGAATGATGTCTTGCATACGTTACAATTTATTGAAACACCCATACATCTCTGCATGCTATTCCTCTTATGGAGGAGTCAAGTGACTATTTAATGGTTGCTTGGATGCCAATTGGGCCCCTTTCATATTCAAGACATTCAAGTAATAGGGAGGTGGCATAGGTCTATCACCTCCATTGATTTGTATGTTTCACTCAGCATTGCTGTCACAGAGAGCACTTTATATGGCAACAATAGATGTCAGCTTTACCTTTGCCAGTCTCCTTTCCTTTCCTTTCCCCATTTACCTCCATCAGGCATTACATTAACAATGATACAGAGCACCTTGATTCATTCTTTTATTCGAAAGCAATAGTTTTCAAAACTTAGAAACAAGCTCCGTGTCAACCTCTAAACCACCACAGCTCTGCTCTGATGTCACTTGGCACTAGCGTCTTCCCTGACAGCTCTTGGGCGTCTTATACAGCAGGTGCCAAAGAACCACCCTTCCATGCTACATCTCTGGCACCAATCCCTCTGTCTCTTGGCTGTGTACTATACCTGTCCCTATCCTTACAATTACAAATGTCCTTTTAGTAACTCTGCTTGTTGCCCTTAACATCTGGGCTGACATCGTCCCTTCACTGCTCATAGATATGTGTGTTACTGCTATCCTGAAATTAAGGCTGTGCAAACTTCCCCAAATGGGACCTTATACAATATTTACAGCTCAATGGTTCAAATATTAAAAATATTGACCTTACACTTTTAGGGATGTGAAGAAGGACTCTTTTGTCACAGGCACTCCTATGTCCCTTTCTGCCCACTCAATGCTCCCATTGCCTCATTTATCCCCAGAAATTCATAATTAGTTTAAAGTGATTTTCTATTTCCCATTAACCTGAAGGGGCCCTGCCAGGCCCCAGTAGTGTAGCACGGTCTGTCACAGGGCTGTGGCAGGGATGGCAGCAGCTGTCTCCCTCTCAGGGCCCTCACTTTATATGCTCACGTGTCCTCAAACTGTTCTGGACAAACCTCCAGAACATTTGGAATGGTTTGTGAGTTCACAAACTACTTATAGTTTGACACTACACCCAGCACTACCAGAAATTCACCGCTGCAGTATCCTAGGGTCCTTCTTTGGCATGGCAGAAAGGAGTGTTATTGAGGTCCAGGATCATGATTAAAAGGGTGTACCGATTTCTCACATTCCCTCAGCTACACTTCATCCCATATCTGCATCATCCACTTTTAAAGTAATTTTAACAATTATCACAACATACAAGGTGTCATCCATCGTGGAATTCATCACTCTTTGAATGAAAGGTCACAATTTGTTGCATGAAAATCATATGCTAATATTTCAGGAATTGCTGTTTTTGTCCATATTTTTCTGAAGCTTACATGTTCAGTCACAGAGGGACACAGCTTTCTGAAGCAGGATATGCCCATTGTGATGGACTCCCATATTTTGACTATAACGTGGGGAGAGTGGGAGCCTGAAGGCAGAAGGAGTGTATGCTCTGTGTGATGTGGTATATGGCAAATCCCTAATAGTCTCTCATTCAGGGCCTCTATGCAGTAGCTGACACTCCGCACCCTAATAAGGAAAAAGTACTCTATTCTTAAAAGAGGGTGTGGCCAAATACAAGTTGTGGACAGTGGGTCAATAAAAGTGAAGAGCAAAAGCGACATCTTCATACATGGCAGCCACTTGTCCATGAAAGCATCATTATATTTTGGGGTCAGTGGTACTACAAATGCCAGACAATGCAGGAGAGTGAAGCACATGCCAATGACGGAGCGACCCATTGGTGGAATCCAGTGGCCACCTTGACAAGACCATCTGATTCCAAGATGGAAATCCATCATTTCACGTTCAAGACCCTTGGAGAGACTAAGGAGATGTCAGGCTTTAAAGTCTGTGTGGGAGTTAGCCGTGGTCTGCAAGTGTAGAAAAAGCAAAGAGCAAGAGGTTGGAGGAAGTAGAGGAGATCATGGGGAGAAAAGGATGTTAGTAGGACAATTTCAGAAGGAAGGAGGAAGGCAGGAGAACAAAGAAGAGCAGAACATTGAAGGAAGAAGAAGAGAGAACAGATAGGAAGTTATACTAGAAGGGAAAGATCAGAAGGGAGGAGGGAATAAAGAGAAATCAGCAGGCTGGAAGGAATAATGAAACCAGGTGAGTGGAGGAGAGAAGAAAGACCAGGAGAGAACTCAAGGAGGAAAGAAAGCACGAGTTAGGAGGAAGAGGAGAAGGGTAAAAGGATGTGGTGATAAATTAGATCTGGTGATAAATTAGAACCAGAGGGGCCAACAGTTAAATGGGACCAAAAAGGAAGAAGGACGAGCCACTGAGATCTTCATTGGAATGAAAGCCATCTAGCAGGGCTGAGGCAGTTAGGAGCCTAGTAGTCCTGGCACTCAAATCAGGCAGCACCCAGGATTACAATGCATTGAGAAAGACATTTGATCCAACAAGAGATAGGAGAGCTGGGATACACACTCCAGAAGTGGTAGAATTTGCAAATCCATCATTGTAAAAAAAGAAACAAGGAATATGAAAAAGAGCAGAAGGTTTGGGGGAGGAGGAGAGAACACAGAGAATAGCGTGTACTAGAAGGGAAGGATCAGAAGAAACCAGGAAGTACAGAGGAACCAGCAGGCTGGAGAAAACCAGTAGAGAGAAGGAGGGAAGAAAGCCCAGGGAATGGAAGGGCTCGCCAAATGGAGAAAACACAAGAAAGTAGGAGGAAGAAAAGCAGGAGTGAGGAGAGGAGATGATGGAAGAAGAAAGGAGAGGCAGCTTTGCAACCTTAACTCTTGAAACTGCCATGCAATGCCAAGACTAACACCCAGGGCATTAAAGATAAAAAAAAATGGTTAAGTTGCTGTTGCCATAGGAAGAGCACTTTTTGGGCGGCTTATAACTTCGCTCCCCCTGGTTGAATCCTCACCAAACTTTGAAAATAAGTATATAGGCCACTCTGAATTTTTTTGCAAAGTTTGGTGATGTTTGGTCCAGGGGGGGAAAGTTATAGGGGGGTCCAAAACGTCTTTTTTTCCCATAGACTGAATGGGGGCAAAACTTTGCGCACGCCTACAGCCCAAACCGCTGGATGGATTTTCACCAAATTTGTGACAGGAGCAGGAGCTTCAGCTCAAAAGCGTGCTTTTGTAAATTTGGTGACAATCCGTCCAGTAGTTGTCTTTAAAACAACCACAAAGTATGTTTAAAAAATTAGTGATATCTATGTCCGCTCCACGGTCACACTTCCCTGTCCGCTCCGCGGACAAGATACCGATTGGCTAATCGGCAGAGTCATGTCCGCTGACATGTGAGGCGTTCTCTGATTGGATGTTGAAGAGCATGAAGTGCGTAACATTGTTTCGATGCGCCCGCCATCTTTCATTCGTGTTTTGGTGTACGTGGACATCGCCCCTAAAACATATAAAACATATAAAACAACACAACATTGCACTTGTTAAACTTATCAAATACTGTCTCGGAAGGTGAGGGTTAATGAGGCTGGGATGGGATGTGGCAGGAGGAAGTAAAAAAGTGGTGTTTTTTTGTCACGAAAGTCATACGGTAGATTTCAAGTTGTTGCTTAATATAATGTTCGTAAAGTACAGGCGAAGATTTAATGTGTCTGTGTTACAATGCATTTATAATATATATATACATTCATTGAAAAAAACTCAGTTAAGGTGCAGCTAAGTGACCCAGGCTTAATGCAACAAAACCTTTGTAAGATGTGGGAAGTCATGACCAGCTTAACTCGGCACATTCCTGTTGATATCCCCCATAAGGCTATGTCCCACATAATGCCATAATGCCATTTTAGATGTCATTGTGAATCCTTTTTCTTATAATATGTATGTGATGATGGGCTTTGCAACGGGAATGTGCCGAGTTGCACTGGTCATGACTTCACACATCCACTCAATTTCAAGGTTGTTTCATTTGAAGGGTTTTGTTAAACTATTGTTTTTTGACAGGCCACTAGGCATGAACTTCGGCCGTGTCCACTGTACATGTTCCCCAATAGGTTTCTTCTGAATCCAATAGGTGGCCACAGCCATTGGCGGTGGGCACTATACATGTCTTTCGGGCCCACTAGGCAGGGCTGACTATGTTTCTTTTGGACCCACTAGTGGTCATATGACGATGGCCACTGTACATGTCTTTCAGGCACAATAGCCAGGGCCTTCGACCCTGGCCAGTAAGCACAGCCTTCAGCAGTGCCCACTGTATATATTGAAACACTACTGGCCATCTAGCTATGGCCTTCAGCCCATTTTATCTTTTCACCCCCACCTCCTTACTCACCCTATTTTAGTGGCGGAATTCCAGTGCCGAAATAAGGTAAGTAGGGGTGTGGGGTGTGAACAAAAAATTTGAAAATGGGATGCAAGGTGGGGGAAGATGGCGGCGGGGAGAGCCAGCCGTCAGGCGTCTTGGAATGCGGGCTTGTACCAGTGGTTCAAACCCGCGTTTTCGTCCACCTGAATGGCTGGCTCCCCTGCCCACGGTGCTAATGGACAATTGTATACTAGAGAAAAATATAAAAGGACACCCAAACACTTTTCTCTAGCATACAATAACCTTTATAACTGCCCACAGTCTCCACGGTCTCCACAGTCCCCTTTACAAGCCATGGATCATTAAAAGGCGCAGATGGCACATGCACACCATCACACAGGACAGCCCTTCTACCCTCCTTAATTTTATATTTATAACAATCTCTCAATGCCTACTTTCAAACAGTCACACATCCATCAACCAATCACTTCCAAAAACTGTACATATAACAATATGACCATATTAAGCTTCCACGCAATAACTGCCCCTTAACAATCATCTACAAATCTTTTGCATCTGCATTTCAGATGCCAAAGTGGTACGCCACTGGCTAACTACTGGAGGAGAGGAGTCCCAAGGGTTGGGTACATCTTAACCATAACATCCCTTTAGCAAAGTTTTTTCTGTCAATTTAATAGATTTTTGTAAGTGAAAATGTTTCTTGGTGTTACATCAAGGTATATAAGTTATTAATCATGCCTCTTTTAGAACATATTTATTGTAACACATACTTATGTCTGTCGTTATCAGCAGTGCATGAGAGGGATGCAAATTATCGTTCAATTGCGTATGGCATAAGGTTCCACCATGACCCCAGCAAAACCAAACCACCCCTATTATTCACTGTACATACCCTACTTCCTAGCTCAGTGTCCACTATACCCCAATAATGTAACCAATCGCCATTACTCATGGCTTGCAGACATGGCCAGTATCCAAATCCATGGGGCATAGGCTTCGGCCATGCCACATTCCCCAATAAGCAAATCAGAGTACACATTTGCATTTGCTGAGGGACAGGCCCACTACCCAGACACCAAATGTATATCACTAGTTGTTCTACTTACATTCTTAAATGTTTCAAAAAATAAAACCCAAGACATGTTTCCAAAAACATGCTTTCCGGTCCTGTCTAATGCTCGTCACGCAAGTTTGTTGTAATCTAGTCCGCCACTTCAGCCTGTAACGGCAAGCAGAATATTTTTTCCCATTCAACCCTACCGCTTGGGCCATGCCGCATGCCCCAATAAGCAAATTACAGTACATATTTGTCCTTGCTCATGGCCAGGCCGAATGCCCGGGCACCAATGTTATATCACTGTGTTGTGTACTTACATTTGACACTTTTGAAAAAAATAAAACACAGGACATATTTACAAAACAATGCTTTCAAATTCTTGCTGACCCATCTCGTGCATATTTGCTGCAATCCCATCCAGCACGTCAACCTTTATCCACAAGCAGATTTTCTTTTCCCATTCAAACCCATCCCAATTTCGAAAAACCTTAGCACATAGCCGGTCCCTGGTGGCCATGCCCACTTTAACTGCATTGCTGGTCCCTCGTGGTCATGGCCAGGAGCCAATCTGGCCACTGCCTTTGGTCACAGGCTATACCTCAGTCACCAAAGGTATATCACTATTTTTTTTACCTACATTATGACACTTTTCATAAAATAAAACACAGACACATTTGCAAAACCATGATTTCAGGTCCTTGTCAATGCTCCTCACATGAGTTTACTGCAAATCTGCCCATATTTTATTTTTTCAAAAGTGTCAAAATGTACATACAATCAATAGTCATATAACTTAGCCCCAACTTGATCAAATCCATTTAGACTTTGCACAAACATTCAGGGTTGTGTCTATAATCTTTCTGAAAACTTGTGTCCACATTCAACAAACGGCAACAAAGTTGTAAGCCATTTAGAAATGCTGAGACCCCCTCTCATTTGTCTGTCCTTGACAAAATCCCACCAAACTTTGCAAACATACTCATATCTAGGTCTACAATTGTTTTGCATACTTTTGTGCAGATTCATCAAATGGCACCACATTTATAAGCCTTTAAAATATTTTGGGACCCCCCTCTAATTTTGTTCCCTCATGACAAAACAACACCACACTTTGCAGAACTGTTAAGAGTCAGGTTTGGAATGAAATTCCAAAATGTCATGCAGTTTGCAGTTTCATTGAGTGGCACCAAAGTTATAAGCCATCCAAAAACTGTTTTTCACCAACCCTGTAATGCAGAAATAAGCATACATGTCGCTGAACATTTCAGATGTTCGCAAACATAACAGGACTCCCCAGACATCCAGACTGTTCACAGACATTGGAGCCGAAAAACCACCCTTTTCGCGCGCTTTTTAAGGCCATATCCCATTCCATGCTCATCACCCCTCACCTCTCCAGAGATTGTTTTATTAGTTTGACAAGTGCAATGATGTGTTTTTTAATATGTTTTTACTGTGATGTTCGCCACTACAGGCTCAGTCAGTGAATCCAACCTGGCGGCCATTTACAAAAATCTTACGCACCTCTTCTTTTTACCATCCTCTGGACAGTTTATAGTCACTATTTCGACATTTTGACTGGACACCACTCTGGACCAATCGGAGGTCCATCTGCAGACCAAACAGGCATGTGAGTCCGCGGACCGAACCCAGATATAGCTAATTGTTTTTACCTACTTTTTGGTCGTATTAAAAAAGAACTACTCGAGGGATGTACACCAAATTTACAAAAGCATGCTTTTGGGATCCCCCTATAAGCCTCCCCCCCCTGCACAAAACCTCACTAAAATTTGAAGAATTTATCTGACAGGGCCACATACTTTCTTTGCAAAGTTTTATGAGGATTCGTCCGTGGGGAAAGGAAGGGCAAAATTATAAGCCGCTCAAAAATGCTCTTCCTGTGGGTTGAGCAACTGAACCATAACTACAGGGTTGCTACCACAGGGCTTGTAATATATATTGAAGGAAAAAACATTAGGTGCAGGGACATTAAGGTGAGAATTTATTAAAACAAAACAGAAGAAATTCAGCTAAAGCCACCTTAACTTCGCATCCCTGTTGCACAGCCTACGGCCACAATGATGGCATCACACATCACATCACTGATGACATCACTAATTACATTTAAAAGTAACTGGCATTAAGCAAGGCCTTCAGCCATGGTCAGTGTGCATGGCCAAATATATTTGAACACATGAATGGGTACTAGTCATGGCCTTCGGTTATAGACAGTTGTCACAACCTTCACCATGTGCACAGAATATTTTAAAACACTAACAGGCCACCAACCATAGATTCTGGCCTTAACCAGTGGATAAAGCTTTCAACCGTGTCCACTGTATATTATATACACTGATCAGGCACTAGCCATAGACTTTAGCACAATACTGGCCAATGGTCACAATCTTTGGCTGTGCTCACTATATATTCTTCTAACATATAAATGGGTCACTAGCCATGGCCATTGACTTTGAGCAGTTTGTACATCTTTTGGCCATGTCCACTGTATATTTGAAAATGATAAAATGCAATTAGCGATGGCCTTCAGTTGTGCCCACTGTGTATTATATACACTAACCAGCCACTAGCCATGGTCTTCAAAACAATACTAGCCAGTGGCCACAGCCTTTGGCTGTACTATGGCCTTTAGCCATTGCCACTGACTACAGCTTTCAACATTGCCCATTGAATATTTTAAAACAGTGATGGGCTACTAGGCATGGCTTTTAACCATGCACATTGGTATTTTTGAACACTAACCAATCACTAGCTATGGCCTTTGGTGCTGGCCAGTGACCAAAATCTTTGTCAAAGCCAAGTCCAAGGCCTGAATTGTTATTAAGGTAATCAAACTTTTCATGAGATAACTTATAAATGATGTTATGCCTATTTCCATTATTGATGTAATCAGTTATATTCAATGTAATTCGTTTTGTCACCAATGATGGCATCAGTGATGTGATTTGTAATGTTATCAGTGTTCTCATACAACATGTAATTAGTGATGTCATCTGTGATATCATCATTGTGGTCATAGACTGTGCAACAGGGGGTGCAATATTAAGGGGGCTTTAGCTGAACTTCAGGGGTTTTGTTGTGTTATGTTCTCACCTTTACGTCCCTGCAACACAAGTTTATTTCCTTGAAATTCAAGGTTTTTTTTAGTCCATAGGTTTTTAGAATGCTTCCAGACCACTAAGCATGATCTTCGGCCCTGGTCAGTGGGCACGGCCACTCTACATTGTAAAACACTTGCAACCCAATGCTCAAAGACGTTTGTCCTGTTTTGACAGTGGTATTGTTATGTATAACAGATTGCAGGCTTTGAGAACTCACAATGTTTTTAGGCAATGCACAGTGAGATTACATTATTTGCCATGGACCCCACACTTTGGTTAAGCAGCTTGCTCCAAGCCCCTTGTTTTATGGCTGGTCTCTTGGTGACTGTTGTGATTCATTGCACAACCCCAACTAACCTCATTTAAGCAGTACAGCCCCTTGACATTGAGCATACACTCTGAGAAGCATACATTCATTACATTGGGGTTCACCGCCGTTTTACCCTTTTTGCCTGTAACGCTCTCCTCGCAACCCTGAACCACTCCAGCCCACATATGTAACATCTCAAACCATTCGTCCCATTCTCACCTAGACATTTGTTCCTGCCCTCCCCCGTCCTCTTACCCAATCCCCCTCCCTGATCCCTTAGTGGCATCCAACTCAGCTCGGTTAACATCACCCAGCTATCATCGGACCACCAGTGAGAACCGGATCTGTCCCGGTCCCATCATAAACCAATAAAATGACCAATGAGCCCCATCGTCCGAATCCCCACCCCGCCATCCCCACAATCTTCAAAACCATTGCTTTTCTCTCGCAAGTCAATTTGGACATATCCCCTTTGTGAGTACGTCACCTGCCTCATCAGAGTTCCAGGCTTCGACAATCCTGTATCCCCATCTATTGTCTCGTCTCCGATGCCGGTTCCAGGTACGTCGTGAAGCGCTAAAGGTGTACCGCTGCTCCAATATAGAACGCCTGGGGTGTCAGTCGTGTGTGTTCATTGTTGCTGGTGGCACGTGTGGCCTCCAATTATCTTCTTTTAGCAGACGTTTGTGTGTTGCGACGGTACATCAAGTCAGCCCCAAGGCTGGTCTGAGCTGTGTTGGTGTGCAGTGGTATGGTATTCAAAGATCTGCACTTGGCGAGGTGTTCATATACCTCCTAGACCCTGGAATGCACCCCCGCCTCTGGCCCTGAATGTGCCATTGCCTGTCGTCCTCTCCTTTTCCCCCTTGTTTCGCTCCGTTCTCCTGGTTTCCCAGTAGGTCAGTCGTGCAGTTCTGAATGTCTCTCTCAGATCGTATTCTCACTGTAAACCCCTCCCATTCAAATGTAGGTGAGAATGGGTAACCCCAACGGTACCTGACACCCTTTTCTTTTAGCCATTTGGTGAGCGGAATACACATCCTTCTCATGGCGAGAGTCAAAGAAGACAAATCTTGAAAGATTGTCACTTTAGCTGTCTCCAAGAGGATCTGTTGGCTGTGTTTGGCTTTCTCGAGGACCCTGGTCTTGTCCGCATAATTGTGGAATCATGCTAACACTGTCTTTGGGCCACCTGCAGTTCTGCCAGCCCTGTGTATGCGGTAAATTTTCAGTTCATCAATGGATTTGTCGTCAAACAGGAGTTTCATGATTGTGTGAAGGGTCCTCTTCAAATCCTGCTCCGTCTCCACCTTTGTGAGGAATGCCAAAAATGCGCTGGTTGTTCCCTCGCTCCCGGTTTTCCAGGTCGTCCAATTTCAGTCAGAACTCCTCCTCGCTATTTTCAATTTCAGTGTTCCTTTGGTCCATTTGGGACTCGAGTGTGCCAAGCGAGGTTTGGTTGTTTTCAACCTCCTCCAGTCGTTCTTCCATCTTGTCGATTTGTTGTGTTATTTTATCGACTTTCCCGCCTACGTCTGATCTCATGCTTCTCATTTGGGATAGCAAGGCCGCGATATCGGCTTTCGTAGCTGCTGCTTCCGCCTCCTTTGCCGCCATTGCAGGTTCCGGAGAGGGGGTTGGATCGACACGGTGTGAGGCAAACCGATACGGTGCAAGTTTCTGCCTTATGTCCATGTGTTTCTCCCCTGGACCTTGTCAGCTGTATATGCGCTGCTTCACTCTATTATTCCAACGTAAGCTCTGTTGTTCTCAGAGGAGGTTCCTTTCGTCGAATCAATTATAGTCCACCTTTCGGCCTAATTCCGCTAGTGCAAAGAAGGGTACACTACTCCATCAAAGGATGCTGCCTGCGGAAGAGGGCACATGCCCCAGAAAATGAGGGCCCAAACTTCGCAATGTGAGGCGCAGCACGAAGCCAAGGATGATAGTTGTGTGGTCCGAGTATAGGCCGGTCAGGGAGGGGATAAAGGGTTTAGGACCTCCAACAGGTTCTCCCAGATTCTCACTGATGGTTAAAGGTGTCACTCCGGGTCCATCAGTTCTTAGAGGATTCCTGATGTGGGGAGGGCTTCTCCCTTTCCACCACTGTGTTTTCTGAATGAGAAGGAGGGCACATGCCCCGTGAATGGGGACCCAACCCTTCAGTAGCTTTTCATGGCGTCCCAGAGGCATCCGCCTGGGTGTGTAAAAACCGTTTGTTGCTGGACCTTTTCTCAGAATCTAAGCGAGTTTGCCCCTTCTTCCGTCTAGTTTTGACAGTGGAGGGTCTATCCACACAGGCGGGTGGGGACGCAATTCACACGTCTCACGGGACTAAGATAATCCACCAGGACGCATTATACATCTCCGTGGGGTGTTACCTTGACTAGAACCCTCAGTTTGCGTAATCATTTATTTCATGCACATGCATAATTAGGCAGCACCCAGGAAAGTTTAGGTCAGCAAAGAGGGGGTGGGAGGACTCTTCACTTGAGACTGGACGTGCCTCTTCCGTTCACATGTAAACCCACATTGTTTCTTATTTACTCAACCCTGCTCTTAGCTGGTTCCGTGGCGAGGTGCGCCTACATTACCCCCAAGACAGCAACTGAGGCTCAGTTTCCCTGCTTTAGTTCGGGAATACCTCTCAGACGCACATCGAGCCAAGTCCGACAAGAGGAGGTACCACGACCCTCCCGCCCCACGCCAGTGCTAGCCGAACCTCTTGGTAAGCAGTGCTCCGTAGAGTTAGTTTCTTTTTGAACTAACTGCCGTTGCAGTTACTTTTAATATCGCAGCAAGCAAATGCGCCACATGCAAGAGCCACTTTATGCAGCCCACGGCTTTGCGAATAGCCTGCTCCAGGGACGTCATTTGGGGGTCGCTAGAGGTCGCAAGTGCGATCTCTGAGGTCTCCCTTGTGACCTCTGAGGTCTCCCTTGCGACCTCTTGAAAAAAAAAGATCTTTTTTTTTTGCAATGCAATCAATGCAAGCTCCTGGGCTGTGGCCAGCACCATGTGCATCTTTAATTCTGGAGTGGCTAGCTTTCTTGTTCAGGCCCCTTTAAAAAAGAAGAAAAATAAGAACAGGAGTGCCACAAGTCTACTGCCCCTAAAAGAAAGAACAGGAATGCCAAAACATGTGTCTTTCTGGAATTCTATACAATAATTGCTAGACTCATTAAAGGTTTATTTCAGGCACACTTCAGGGAGTGAGTCACTGATTTAGTCTGCTCTGAAACGCCTCAACTCTGCCTTTAATCCTTCTGAGGTTGATACATGGGTACCAACACAGGTTGGGTGATGTTGGGTATTCTTCTATGTAAAGCGCTTAAGCGTAAGTGCTATATAATAACACATCATTATCATTTGGTCATGGACGTCTGCTTGCATTCACAGTAATTTGGTAATATGGGCCCATACACACTGATCTTAACGATACATATGGCGATCCATTCTTGTATGAAATGTACATCACGTTATAGTGATATCGTAACCATATTTTTCATAGTGTACAATTCTATGTGATGCAACTTCCTGTTTTGTCAACGGGTGAAGGGTCGTGTTCCATCGCTTCCCACAATCACTTCGGGTGGGGTCAAATGACATCACTTCCTGTGATGTCATCAGTGGTCAAGGGTCATGTGATGTAACTTCCGCTACCCCTGGCATTTTGGTGAAATGACGTCCCTGGCCTGCTCTCCAAATTTAAGCATTATTGTAATATGTTATCATGCCACAAGTAAGAGATGGTACGTGTATGGACACAGTCCATCTTAGCAAATCTAATCGCAGTGCCTATGTCTCTCTGCTTTGATAGGCATGCTGACCTGATGTTTTACGGATCGGTCATTACACTGTAGATACAACTGATGAAAACATAACCCTGATAGCGGACATCGCGAGTCACGTGGTGCAGCTAGATGAAGGCCAGATCAGGCTGCATTTACAGGTACTTAGCCCTTTATTACATCCAGATTTAAATGTTTTTTGATGTATTGAGTTCCCTTTAAGATAGGACCTTTTATGCTCAGTACTATTCCAACAGCTTAACCTCAAGCCTGACTGGCGTTAATGCTCAGACTGCAGACTGAAGGTGTTTGCCTCCCCGTGCTGAAAATCACTAGTGAGGTACGGATTAAGGGACCTTCATTATGAGGCTAAACATTGAGCTGTATGAGTGATTCTTGCACCTTCCAGCCCATGGGTGTTGCTATGATGCTGTTTACAGAGGGCACGCTGCTTTGACCACAGGTCTGTCTGTATTCACCCGTAGTGGGTTATAACTGTTGTTCTGGCTTCATTGTAGGACGCCGGTTTGAGAAACACGCCTGCATATGCCCGGGAGACAGTTTTAATCTTTTTTGGTATGATATTGGAGCGCCTAGAAAACATTAGGCGCTAATACAATTGCTGGGTAGTTTGATGGTTGTTTTGAACTGCCCCCTCTAGTGCTAAGTAGGCAACGGCCAGCAGTGACAGGCTGACTTTGTCGATTGAGTCAACCTTAAGGGTGTACATAGTGGACTGATTAAAGTCTAGAAAATACAACCCGAAACACGTGTCGACCTACTGTCTGATCATGGACAGGCAGCTATTTACATGTTAAGACTGTACTAAGAGGATCTAAACTGAATATTGATGTACTAGAATATTAGAGTATGACTGAATGTGTGAGGTAATATAATAGTTGTACGAATGCGGATGTTAGAAAGTGAAATGAATGGAATGTAGGGTTAAATGTTGCTTTGTGCATCTTTAAATAAGTGTTAATTGTGTTTTATGTTTTAAATGATTTTGCACCATTTTGGGTGTTATTTTGTATAACAATATTAAAACTTTAAATTGAAGTATTGAATCATTTTGGTCTTATTTATAAAAAAAACAAATGAATATGTTGTCATCCTCTATCTAAGGATTCCATCTTCAATTTTGTTGTTATTATAGAGGGACTACTCACCAGTCTTTTTACTATTATCCCCCCTTTGTTGTTCATAGGTGTGTTGCATCGACCTCCCGCTGGATCAGAAGCCAAGTTGATGGCCAGAGCAGGAATTAGCTGCTCTGACTTCTCCAGTGTTCAACCCCCACTCGACATCTAAAGTGTGTGGTTGGGTTGAGTCCGGCCCCGACCGGGAAACCCTGCAATTAGAAAACGGTCATAGCCGTTTTTATAGCCTTCAAATTTGCACAAACAATGTTTAAATGAAAATTGTTGTTTTAATATTAGTGCATGCGCCTGATGAATTTCCCTTTACTGTGTGTGTTTTGAATGAATGAGGAATGAAACATGTTGGGTTGACTGGGTGTGAAGAAGTGTGAGATTTAGTGTTTAATTGAGTACAGTATAGTTTGATTTAGGTTAACTTGATTCATTTCTTTGTGAGCTCAGATAGTGATTTTTCATTTATCCTTAATTTGGAACCAGAATTAAGGCGGTTCATTTACACTGTCTTTCCCTGTATACTTCTTCTTGAGTTTTCCCTTGGTCACTTTTTGCAATCTGTATTGTATTGTGTTGATGAATTGTAATAGTTTTTTGAAGGTGCTTACTTTTAACCATTGTTAATGAAATAAATAAAATATATTTGTTGCAATTTTGCTCAATTTGTATGGTGCAGTGGTAATTTTGCTGGTTGACTCCCTAAATACTTATTTGGGGTTGTTATAACCTTCCATTTGAGGCTTTCCCCAACGCGAGGTTGATGCCTCACCTGTGTCACTACACTGTCCACCAAATCCGATGTATATTATATATAGGTTTACCTAAGCCAGGGGGCGAGCTTGGTGGAGCAGTATAAATACCTTGTTCCCACTTCCTCTCTGTGTGTTAGATTGTCCGTGGCGAGGTGCGCCTTGTGGACCAGTCTGGGTTGAGTTCGTAGGGTGATAGGTCAGGTTCTGTGTCCCCTTTTCAGGACATTCCAAAGGTTAGGTGGGGGGATCATAGTCAGGCTCTTATGGTCTTCTGGGGCGTGTGAGGCACTCTGCGTGGCTCATGGCGTGTAGAATAGACTTCTGCGTTCACAGGAAAACACTTCTGCATTTGCAGGGAAGCAATCAGGCACATCACCTAGTGGGTGGGGTCTCGGGTAAGCTGTTGTAGCATCAGTCTATTGGCCCTTTCAATTGTTCCTTCAGCTTGACACTACGTAATGTGGTGGGGCCTTGTGAGTGTTGCTGGAGGCGTCCTGCGTAGTGCGCAGAGTCAGTCCGTGCTTGGGGTGTCATGGGGATGGAATACCCGGGCAGATACACACTCTGCTGCTCCGTTGATGCACGTGTCTCAGGGGTTCACCCTACAAATAGCAGGCAGTGCACGGGAGATCATCACGCAAGGCATCCGCAGAGTCTCCAAGGGCGTAGCTATCTCCGGTTTATTTTCAAAAGCCGGCAGAGCCGGATCTCCTCATCTGATGGCCTATAAATGTTTATATAGCTTGCTGCCCCAGTCAGCGGTTGAGGGCGGATCGGGTCTCCACAAGGAAAGTAAGGGCAGGGATAGGCCCTGCTCTTCCGGTCTCTGCGGGTGGGTAGCCCGCATGGCCCCACCGGGTCCGCTTTCGCACTACTATCCACAACTGGTGCGCGGAGGGGGAAGCCGGGTGCCCATGATCAAGAAACGGGGCGCTGCCTGCCAGCTCACCTTCAGCAGGTCCACGGGTGGGCCTCCGTCAACCGGCTCTGCCTCCACGACGCCTCACTTCATGGGCTCCAGGGGGGCCAGACGGTCCGTCGATCTCATATGGGACGCCTTACCCAGCAGGGGATCATCCGGGGCCCCAGACCCATTCCAAATGTTCCAGGGGTCTTCAGATCGCAAGCTCCCCTCACAGCTGGGTGTTAGGGAGAATTCTCATAAATGTGCCAATTCCTCCCACCTTAGAGCCCTGCAGGTCTTTTGCTAAACTTTGGGACTTTTAACTTTTTAAATCAATGTGTTTTACTCTTGTGTTTTCTTTGGTTATGGAGTTTTAGACAACTCCATAGGCATCATCTTTTCATTTGTGTCACACAGCACCCACAGTGCAGTGGCACAGAGAAACCTTTTCAGGCTTTCCTAAGGTTTAAATACCTTCTCTGGGATAAACTACTGTTTCCCAGAGTAAGTAAAGTGAAATTGACTTTACTAGTCTTTTTAAATTCCTAGACCCACCACACCCTGTCTTACAATAGAGTGCTGGATGGGTTACTTAGTATCCCCTATCTCTAGGTACTCATGTAGCAGTCAAATGCTACCCTTTCCTCTCGAAATGGCTGGTGGCAGTGGTTTTATAATGAACTACCATGATTTTTCCTGACCGCAAACACCGGTAACGTTAAATCACGGAAGCCATGTTTTTCAAGATGGCGTCTGAGCCCCCTCTGTAAAAACAGGTCCCGGTCTTCTTTTTTCGCCATTTCTTTGTGTAAAGGTCCTTCTAGAGTTTTGCGCTGCGTGCCAAACCTAGTTTGGTTCCTTTGTTCATTCGCCTTTGGCGGGCTTCCGGACTGAAGACCGCCTCTGGCGCCCAAGTGTCTGGGGTTGGCAGGAAGTGATGGAGGTACCCGAAACTCCCTGTGCTTAGTCTCCTAGGAAACCCAAATTCACTCAGTGGTGATTGGCTGGCAGACTGTCCGGCAAGGACAGCCACCTTGCTGGGTGAGAGACAGGTAGGCTGGAATGAATGGGAGAGAACTGAATAAAAGGCAAGTCTCTTAGCTTGGCAGGCAGAGTCGACCACTGGAACGAAAGAACCGAAGACGAGCGCTTGAAAAGGACGGCTGCTGCAACTCCTGGACCATTGGTTTTCCAGGTGAAGCACTGCTGCAGGCCCGAATCACTAAGTTCATCTCGACAGAGAAGCCCTGCAAGGACGACTTCTCCCTTTGAGTTGGTGGGACCAATCAACTCGACACTAAACCACCTGGATACCATTCTCAGAGCTGGTTGTATTTTCCCCAGAGTGCTGCAGGAAACCGAATAACCAGAGAGAGGGACAACAGCTTGTGTGCTTGACTACAGCTACCAGAATTGAAGATTTGCCAGTTACCAGCTTTTTGACCAGTCCCAGTGCAGTGCAGGAGTCCCCCGACATCCTCCCTCTAGTCCACACGACTAAGGACCAGGAACACCGAGATCTGCAGGAGCTGCCAGAAACAGAGGTCACCAGCGGCATCTTTTTCTTCATTTGTAAATGTACTGTAAAACCAGACTGAGAGTGCTTACCTCTCGCGGTTAAATTGCTTGAAACTTTCCCAACTCACAGGCCTAATCAGCTTGTGACCCAACATATGATTCTTCTCCCTATATACTTTTGCAGAGACTTTTCCGTTTATCTACCAGAACTGCTTTATCCTATCTAAGACTTTAGCCCATTGACTTTGGCCTAGCCTATTGAATTGAATTGACTCTTCTGGTGAACTCAAAATACCTGCACTGCCTAAGAAATAACTGTATTCTTTCTATGTTCCGATAACCTATGCCTTTTTGCTCCTCCTTCAAAGTATTCTGAATGCCTCAGAAACTTAGTGTGTACAGTACTGAAGTATATTTGTGTGTGATTATATTGCGTCCTTCTTATGAATGTTTTATAACTGACAGTTAAATACATTAATACGTATTTAACAAAGAAACCTTGAGTGTAAGAGTTTATTTGAACACCTTTGATTGTAGACCTCTGTGTAACATAATTACAGCTCACATTCCCTTTTGAGATAAGCCTGGCTGCTCAGCTCTGCTGCTAAAAACTGTATGTTACAGACTTATGCCAAATGTTGGTTTTGCTTACACCTGTAATCATAGTTTTGTATAGTGGTCCCAAAAGGTAGTGCATACACACTTTGCCTAACACAGGGCTCCCCTGGGATTTTATGGGCGCGTGTGCCAACGCTAAGCCACTTTCAGTTTCGAGCTAAGTGGCTGGCGCAGCACGGTGACTAGCATATTCGCTTTTCTCGGGATGTCTTGGTCCGATTTACACCAGATTTTCTCTCACGATCAAGAGGTGATACTCCAACATGCAGTTCTGCTGAGCTTCTTGGAGTGGGGGGCCCTAAAGCGGGGGCTCATGTTGCTTTTGGGACCTCAGGAAGCAGAGCTCACACGGAGGTCAGACTCATCCGTGTGCCCCCTGGTGGGCAGTCCTTACATTTTATTTTTAAAGATATTTTACAGCAATAGTGATGTAAGGGGTGAGAAATCACCTGCCAAGGCCAAAGGCAATGACCAGTGACACGATTGACATCCAGGTTTCCCATTGATGCAGTAACCAGGAATGACCCTGGAATGCAGTAACCAGGAATAGCTGCCCAATAGTTAAGGACAGTCGGACTTCCATAGGAAACCCTTAAAATTCTATCATTAATAACTAATGATTCGAGTAACAAACATATTTGACCAACATTTGGAAAGTGAGTAAGGACTCGCAACCCTACCCCCAGACTGCAGCTTCGTAAGGATTCATTAAAAAATAAAATCTTTATTAAGAAGACAAAAAAATGATTTTTTTTCCAAAAGTGCACCCTACTTTCCATTCATTTTCCCATAAACTAACATTTTTACCAAAGCACACAGCCCAAACTGCTGGACGGATTTGGACCAGGTTTGAAACAACTTCGGCATGCAGTGTTGACCTGTGCTCCATGTATGGTTTGTGGTTATTCAGTGCAGCAGTTATTTAAATATTTGACAGAGAAGGGGGTACCCCCTTCTCAAAAATAGATAGCTATATCTGGGGATTTATCCAAAACAAGGATTTTTTAGAAATGAAACTCTCAATGCAAGAGATGTTCAAGGTTGTAGCCGAGGATATGCCAGGTCAAAAAATATGCAAATGCCATCAGGCTAGAGGGCACCAAGTGAAATTTGGGAGTTGAAGGGAGTCTAGGGATTGAGTTTGCAACACAAAGTTTTTTGTAGCCTCGGCTACAGCCTCAAATTGCCGACATCTCAAAGCAAACTGCATCACAGAAACAGCCTGTGTTGTGCGGGGAAAGGGGGAGAGCAGGGGAGGTGAGGAGGCCATCTGGGGAGTGAGGGCAGCTGGCACAGATAAGGAGAAAGCATTTTTCTTCTGACTGTTTTGCCGATATTTGCGGCAATAAAGGACTACGGAAAGCCGAGGGTATGTGGCGTTCAGAACCCACGTTTGCATGTTTTTCTTTTTAAAGATTATTTTACAACTATAGTGACGTTGGGGGTGAAAAACCACTGACCATGGTCAGTGACATGATTGGCCTCTAGGTCTCCCATCCATGCAGTAGCCAGACAGACACTACATAGCTTCAAAGTGAGGAGGGGGCCAGCCTTCTCTGGCCATGTTGCCCGATAAAACAACCAAATTTACCAGACCACTTAGAGAAACGAGCCGGCACTTTTCTTGCTTTATAGCTAAGCATGGCCAGTCGTGCTTTGAAGCTAAGCAGTGTCAGTTCGGGTTACTGCATGGATGGGCGACTAAATGGTCATCAAAATATTTTTTTTTTAAACCGTGCTACTGTCAGTCCCATTTTGCTGAATTGCATTCTGGAGTTTGTAGTCTTTTAGTAAATAATACAAATATATATATATATTTTTAGAGAAACAGTGGGTTTCCCATTCCACCAGTAACTGAGGCGGACCTTGCTTAGTTTCAAAGCAAGGAAGTGGACAGCCGCATAATGCCATGTTGCCTAATAAATGAGCCCAAGCCCACCTTACAAGACCACCTAGAGAAACATGGCCTAAGGGTGCTGGATCCGTCCTTGCTTTGAAACTAAGCTGGGTCGGTCCTGGTTACTGCATGGATGGTGGCCAGTCCACAGTCCCGAATGCTGTGTGTATTCTTAGTTTTAAATATCTCATAACACACAGCATCCGCAATATTATTTTTTAAACCGTGCTACTGTCATACCTTGAAAGGGAGAGTTTGAAATCCTGGACACTTGTGCAGTTATTTCCCCTGATTTTGGCTGCTTTTCAGGGCACCAGTAAGGACACATGTGGGTGGACAGCATACCTTTTTTTCAGAGGGTGAAAACATCCCCTTTTTTCTTTTGAGGTTGGCAAGCTTGCTCGAGTATTTGGCTACCTAGATTTTACTCAGCTTTTCATGTTCCCAGTGCAGACATTTACCCACAAGACAACAAGCACTTGTTTTGTATTGGGATTTTGTTTTCCATGGAATATGGCACTACAGATTGCTATGTTTAAAAGGTGAGCACCTTTTATACTTTGCCAGACTATTTATTGGAAGATTTCCTCTCTCAGGGTATTTTTCTGGTGTTCATTATTTTGTTTAAATGTCCAATGCTATTTTGTCTTGCGCACTTTCTTCTAAAGAGAAGGTCAAATTAACTACATTTGTATATTTCACTTTAAAATAGATTGTCACTTACTGTGCGTATATTCATGCGTGCCAGCTTCTGATTTTGGGTTATGAGGCAAAAGTGCCTGGGCATATGTTATTCTTGCAGGTGTTCATTTTTTGCCCTTTTCCGTGCTGCTTAAATGCGGTTAGCTGGGGTTGTGCAATGTATCACAATAGTCACCAAGAGACCAGCCTTTAAACAAGGAGCTTGTAGCACGCTGCTTAACCAAAGAGTGTGATGCTCAGTAAATAATGTAATCTCAATGAGCATTGACTAAAAACATTGTGAATTCTCAAAGTTTGCAATATTTTATACATAATGAAAGAAAAAAAGAGATGCTTACAGCTACAGTGGGTTTCCCATCCATGCAGTAACTTGGATCGGCCTGGCTTCGCTTAAAAGCAAGGAAAGGGGCAGCCCCATCAGGCCATGTTGCCTAACAAATTAACCCAACTTTCAGGTCCACCTAGAGCAGCATAGCATGTGGGTGCTGGATCCTTCCTCACTTTGAAGGTAAATTGGGTCGGTCCCTGTTCCTACATGGATGGGAGACAACCCATAGTCCTGAATGCTGTGTGTTTTCCTAGCTTTAAATATCTCATAACACACAGCATTCACATTATTTTTTTTAAACCGTGCTACTGTCAGTCCTTGAAAGCTTTGCACTAAGAGACAATTTTTGTTGCCTTTTGCTGAATGGCATTCTGTTATTTGTACTCTCCCAGTCAAGATCGGGGGGGGGGCTGTTACTGCTATAATTGTACACTTTTTGACTAACATAGTTCAAAGAGGATTTATATATTTGTGTGACACTATGGAATGTGTACTTTTCAAGTTATCTTTATAAAGCAGAGTATTGTTGAAAGCGAGACATGAGGGTGAGGAGGGTAAAAGATAAGAGGGCAAGTAAATCATGAGTATTTGCCCATGATGTGGCACAAGAGTGTGTAATTGTCGACACTGGTGCAGTTAATCTTCCCTGATTGTGGCTGCTATTCACGTGGGTGAAAAGAGCAACTTTTTTTCAAAGGTCAGACGCAACACATGTTTTTTTTTAGGTTGCCAAGCATGCTCAAGTATTTGGCTTCCAGGGTTTTACTCAGGTTGTCATGTTTTCAGTGCAGATGCTTACCCAGAAGATCACAAGCACTTTTTTCAAATTGGGATTTTGTTTACCAAGGAATATTGCATGACAGATTGCTCGGTTTAAAAGGTGAGCATCTTTTATACTTTGCCAGCATATTTATTGGAACATTTCCTCTCTCAGGTTATTTTTCTGGTGTTCATTACTTTTTTTTAAAGTCCAATGCTATTTTGTCTTGTGCACTTTCTTCTAAGGGGAAGGTGACATTAACTACATTTGTATATTTCACTTTAAGATATATGTTCACTTACCGTGCGCATATTCATGGGTGCCAACTTTGATTTTTTCGCTATGGGTGCAGAAAGTACCTGGGCATACATCATTCTTGAAGCCGGTTATTTTTTCCTTATTTCCGTGCTGATTAAATGTGGTTAGTTGGGGTTGTGCGATGTATCATTTTGTTGTTGCACCAGTCACTACAAAAGAGGTGCACAAGTCACTGTTTTTTCAGTCTTTTTAATCATTCCCTATATGAATAAAGTATATTTTTGTATATAATTTCCTTCTGGTTCATTGCACTCCATCTAGGGTATACATTTTTCCCAACATCTATAGGGTATACATAGACGTAGAGGTCTTGGCTGTTTGACTGTTTCAAGCAGGAACAAATGCCCTGGTTGTTGAACTCCACCTACAGGTTACGCTGTTGTGAGGGTCTAATTTGTGTTATTGTGTCTTTGTTCCAGGGATGACCCTTCCAACATATTAAACCCTGCATTCTATGCCTTGTTGACTATAAAGTAATATCCAAGTCATACAGAATCACTGATTCCACTTTGGCCAAGGTATACAGCTGAAGAGGGAGAAGAAAATATTTGCACAATTCATAAGAAATCATTTTTAATTGGGCTAACAATTTCAACTTAGCTCTCAGAACCTCCTTTATGGCAGCTGTAGACATGGCATTAGACAGGTTAAAGCAAAAATACTTAATGGGGGAACCATTCCCAACCTTTGGTCACCAACAGTCCAGACCATGGTTTTAGGTTTGGTTTTAGTGGTATGAATTATAATTTTCTATTTCTCACTGTACACTAGGAGGTAATCTGAAAACGAGTTCAGTTTTCTCTGAAGTCCAATGAGCTTTTTATGGAAAAATATCAGGTCATCTGCAAAGGCCCAACAATTTAAGTTAAGGTGGCCTAATTTGATGGGGAAACTAATATCATGGGACCAAAAGTTGTCGATGCGATGTATAAATTGAAGAGGGTTGAGCCAAGACAGAGCCCTGCTTCAAGCGGATACAAGTTTCAATAGAACTAGACAGCAATGCCTCTTTAGTAATCCTGATCTTTATCGGAGTACCATTGTGCAGGACAGAAAGGATTTTAACCAAAGGGGAGGGGATTCACTTCACCAATGGTTTATTGCACAACATATTATGGTTGACTCTGTTGAAAGCACTACTCATGCCCATTGAGGCCATGTAAGATGTTCCCATGTTTCCCTTTTTAACTTATGCCAGGATGTGAGGCACAATGATGCTATTTAGGGAAGGTTCCAAACAGCCAACCTGAAACTGCCCAAAGAATTGGATTACTTCGATGATAGCTAGAGAAAGACTGTCCGGTCTTGGAGCCCAAGAGGGCTTAGCTTTGTATATATTGCCCATAATACATCCATCTGCGTGCAAACCATATCCCCACTGCCTGTATAATGCCCATCCTGAAAAAAGACAGTTGGATTATTTGCAGGTTTGGCAAATAAGGCAGAGTAGCATTCTACCCAAGTCGGCTCTTGTATCAGGTATGTTAAAGATGGAACATCACAACCAACAATTCTCTTTGTTAAGTCCTTTATTATGCAAGTGACTTTCAAAGATTCTGTGTAGTTCTTATAAGCTTGTAGAATTTTCCTTTTCTCCCTCTTAAACGCATCTCTATTAAGGGTGTGATCGCACAACATTTCCCTAAGTAGCCTCCTTTTGTGTTTTTTAGCACAGGCTATCATGCTGTCATATAGATGGGAAAACTTTTTGAGGCCACTATGGGCTCACCCCCCGCCCCAGTCAGCTTCTACAAGCACACAAAAATAGTTGTGTTAAAACATGCAATCGAAAAAAAATGTCACTGCAGACATCACCCCCACAACCAAAGGTTTGATCTCAGACATGAATTTCCTACATAACTCTGTGTTCCATTTGACAGTCAACGGTAACCAAAGCCAAGGCAGCATGCAAGTCATGTAATACAACCGAACAATTAATGGGAAAAAATGGGAAAAGACAATCTTAGATGATCACTTAAGCCTATGTTCTTCAAGATTAATGGAGTACAAAGCATTGTATCCCCCATAGATACATACACATGATCAATCCAGGAGGATCGGGCACCCCATTGCCAACTCAAAATTCGGGCATCCAACCCCCCCACTCTAGTAAACATAAATCCAGATCACAACTGTGCATATAAAAATCCCAAATAATCCCTTTGTTGTCAGGGGGCACCTGGTCATAGGCCAAGTCATAAGAATGAGCATTTACCCTAGCCAACTCAATACATTCCATGTTTAAGTCCCCCCCCCCAATAAATATGTTGTTTGGATTCCCCAGATAAGCATTTCCATTGACAGATTTTCCTAACATAAACCCACTGCTATAAGACCCTCATTAATGGCACAAATTTCATTAAAAAATGCTTTTAGATCTAAATCAATGGGGACAACTATGCCCCCGGAGGGCCGACCAGTAGGACCACTAGTGGCCATTTTAGTATATGTTTTAAAGCCATTAAGCATAAAATGTTTGGGGGCCATAGTGTCTTGAAAAAGCAATATGTTCTTGGGAAGTTCTCTTCAAATTGGAAGCCTTGAAAACATTTCCAAAACCGCAAAAATTCCATGATAAAAAGGTAAGGTTAGACTGGCTAAAGATTAGATGAAGTTTCTTTCAGTTTACTGAACATATTTATCGCTGCGACCAACCATGACCAGTCGAGTTCAAAGGATTTAGAGTTATCTTGACACTGGGCATTAGTTTGCAAGCTATCACTAGTCGCGTAATCCATCTCCCTTCCATCGGAGAGCGAGGCAGGATAATCGACAGAGAAGGACCACTAAAATGACACGTGGTCAAAAATGAATTCACTTCAGCAACGTTTGAAAACTCCAGCAAATCAAGGCCCATTGATCTAACTGAATCCCTCTGCTCCCAGACTAGGCAAGTCTCTGCATAAGAATAGAAATGAACCGTCAGTTTGTCTATACCATGGTCCGGAATGGTGACGTTATCAATATCCCCTGTATGCAGTGGTTATAAATCCAGATTAAAGAGAATATGTCAAGTAATGTGCCTCTATTCAATTTTAGCACACCATTTACTGAAACAATATTCTCTAAACCAATAATTCTTTCATCAAAGGTACATGTGCGGACAGATAATTGCAGCTGTGAATTTAATAGTGCTTGAAAAGAAACAGATTCACCCCTCGTATCATTTCTCTTCAGAACGGAGCACTAATTCTCACCTATAGGAAGAGAGGTAACAGTCATTGTTTTGGGTGCATGGGCATCAGTTTCTGGCTCCACCATAGAGTTATCTACTGGTACACCTACATCCAATGACTGTCCCAATTCGGGATTACTGATTGGGAGAAAAAAAGTTATCTTCTTCTGCCTGCTAACATCTCCCTTCTTTTTTGTGGTAGAAGACATGACAAGCTCAGGGATATTGTGAGTGCCTGCTTTCCTGGTACATTCCAACTTCTCTGAGGAGATGGAATCCTGTGTGTGTTTAGGTTGATAATTACTCCTGTATTTGGAAGGGATCGAAGACATTTTCTGGAAGATCTGTGTATATTATTGATATGATATGATATGGCATTTATAATGTGCCTATACACAAGTGTTTCAAGGCATGTTGAGACATGGGAAGGGAAACAGAGGGAAGAGAAAACAATGGTCCTACTAGGCCAGGTGACATTGAGATCGTGCAAGTTCAGGGGAGGGGGCAAGGGGAAAAATGCAGAGGGAAAGCGGAGGGCAGTACATAGGATAACAGTAAGCACAACAAAGACAATAAATAACTAAACGTGCAGCCAGCAGGTAGCCAGTGCAAGAGTAAGTGCAGCCATCAGGTGTCAAGTGCTAGTCGGGGCTGTAGGGATACAGAACAGTCCCCGAGGCCAAGGGTTGCCAGGGAGGCAGTGCAGGTGTGCAATTGGCAGGAAGGGGACCTGGGCCCGAGATCAGAGGGTAGCCAGGTAACCAGTGCAGTTTCAGATTCAGTCAAGAGATCAGCTGGGGAGAGCAGGAGAGAAAGCTGAAGCAAAGAGGAAGGTCTTGGGGTGCTCCCAGAACACCATAGGTGGTTCTCCTCAAGTTTCAGAGAGGCTGGGAGGCTCTTACAGAGGGAGGCCCGAGCAGAAGAAAGAGATCTACCACTAACTCGCTGCTTGGAGAAGTGACTGACCCTGAGGGAGTTGGAGTCGGATGAGTGAAGAGCTCCAGAGGGAAGATATTTAGGAAGAGCGAGTTGAAGGTATTGAGGTCCCAGACCCAGAAGGCCTTGTGGACAATGCAGAGGGTTTTGAACTTAATACTCACCATCAC
This sequence comes from Ambystoma mexicanum, assembly GCF_040938575.1. NCBI lineage: Eukaryota > Metazoa > Chordata > Amphibia > Caudata > Ambystomatidae > Ambystoma > Ambystoma mexicanum. The sequence continues at coordinate 247,480,872 of NC_090936.1, forward strand.
TGGGAGCCAGTGCAGAGATTTCAGTCCTGGAGAGATACAATCCCTGGGCTTGAGGCCAAGGACAAGTCTTGAAGTCCTGTTTTGGATGAGTTGCAGAGGGCAGAGAGTAGAGGCAGGCAGATTGAGAAAGAGGCTGTTGCAGTAGTCCAGCCTAGATATAACCAGAGCTCTGGAGACAGTGAACTTCTGGGGGAAGGAGAGGAAAGGAAGAATAACTATGAGGAGGTGCAGCTGGTAGTGTGACTTCTTTTAGATGTCTGAGATGTGCAGAGAGAAGGAAAGTGCGGAGTCGAAGATGACCCTGAGGTTTTTAGCCTCAAAGGTGGGAGCGGGAAGAGGGGCAAGGGAGGCCAGCCAGAAGGTGACAGGAAGGGAGGAAGCAGGGGTGCCAATGAGGAAAATCTCGGTCTTACTGGCATTAGGAAGAGATAATTGGCAGCACACCACTCCCAGATAGCAGAAAGACAGAGAAGAAGTGGCGAAAGGGAGCCTGAAAATGAGTTGGGTGTCATCCGCATAGCACTGAAATTTGGGGCAGAGAGTGGCAATGTGGTAGGCAAGAAGTGCCAGGTATTGTTTGAACAGCCAGGGAGAGAGGTTAGACCCCCTGGGGAACACCACAGGTAGAGAGAGATAGAGATAGAGGAGAGGAAGGACCCAAGTTGGACCTGGCAGGGTCGATCGGAGAGGAAGGAGGTCAGCCAAGCCAAGGCCTGATCAGTGATACCCAGGTTATCACAGATACGGTTGTGCAGGATGGAATGGTTGACCGTGTCAAAGGCAGAAGAGAGATCAAGTAAGATGAGGACACAGGGGGTGATGGAGTCGAGGTTGGAGAGCAGGTCTTCACAGATGTTCATGAGAGCAGTTTCCATGCTTCTGGCAGCTCTGAAGCCAGACTGATGGTCATGGAGACAACCAATAGATTCAGTGTGAAGGTTAAGCTGAGAGATGGAAAGCTTTTCCAGGAGTTTGCCCAGGAAGGAAGTGATGGAGATTGGATGATAGTTCGACAGGCAAGGGTTGTCGGCAGAGTGTTTATTAAGAAGTGTTTGCACAAGGGAGTGCTTCAGGGAGGAGGGGAAGACTCCAGTGGTGATGGAGTGGTTGCAGAAATCGGCCAGAGCAGGAGCCAGGGTGTCAACGTGGTCCTTGATACCTTCGGGTCTGGCGCGCGCTATAAATAAATAACCAAATAAACAAACTTGATGGTTTTGGAGGAACAGGGTTGAACCTGTTTTGATGAGACTTTCATAGATCGGACTCTGTAGAAACCTCATCATGGGAGAACAGGGGAAAGGCAGAGAAGGAGGGAGGAGGGGTGGCTGCAGAAGGGCCAGAGGAAGAGCAGGGAGTATGGGGAGGAGGGGGAGAGGAAGAGAGAGAGGACAGGATGTCCTGAGTTTTAGAGATGAAATGAGAATCCAGGGCCGTGCAGAGGGCCTGGGAGGGGACACGAGCGGTAGAGACTGCAGCAGGATTGGCCAGCTCCCTGCAGATTTTAAAAAGTTCAGCGGAGTTGTTAGATGCCGCGGAGACGCGGGCTTGGATGTGAGCTCTCTTCTTGGTGCGGACAGGGAGCCGGTATTGCCTCTGGAAGAGATGATAGGCCAGTTTGACATAGGATGTGCAGGAAGCATGCCATTTCCTCTCAGCCATCCTGCACTTGCCTTTTAGAGTGACGAGGTCTGAGTCAAACCAAAAGTTGCACTTGGCTTTGGACGTCTCACCGTTCCTCATGACAGGGGCTAGTACATCAAGAGTGTCAAATATAGCAGAGTGGAGCATGGAAAGGGCTGTGTGAGGGTGTGAGTCAGCCAAAGTTGGGGTAGTGAAAAGGTGGGGCTGAAAGCCTCAATTGACACACGCTTCATGGGTCAGATAACCGAGAATGTGGCAGTGCTGGAGTTGGCTTAGCCTGAGGAGTAGAGAGGGTGAGATGGGAGAAAATGAGAACGTGATCACTCCACGAGAGAAGAGTGGTGAGAGGAATAGAAAGTGGGAGGTCTGAAGAGATCAGAGCATCAAGAGTGTGCCCTCCAGAGTGAGTCAGGCCAGAGGAGAGAATAGAAAGTGAGAGAGAGTCACAGAGGTCAAGAAAGAGTCTAGTGGAGGGACAGGAAGCATCCAGGTGGATGTTGAAGTCTCCAAGAAGGAGGAGTTGAGTGGTTGAGACCAGAAGGGGAGAGGAGAGGTCAGCCAATTCAGAGAGGAAGGCGGAGATCTGAACAGCTGGCCGATAGATGGTAGCCAGAGAAAGGGAATGGCCAGGAGAGAGAGAGAGCCGGCAGACATGGTATGATATGATATGATATTTTATTTATATCACGCTCATGCACACACGCTTCAGAGCGTGACCAAGCAAAGGGAAGGGAACAGGCGAGAAATAAAAACTACGATCTTACTAGGACCAGTGACATTTAGAGCATGCAAGTGCATGGAAAAGGGAAATGGGAGAGTGTGAGGAAGGGGGACAGAGTGGAAAGTGCAGCACAAAGGAGAGAACAGAATAAATAATAAGTCCAGTAAATAAATAAAAGCAATAAATAAATTTGAATAAATACAAAAGGCAAGTGGGTAATTTGTAAAATAGGGTATATCTGATAAGTGCAGAAGAAAGGTGGGGGACATTATGGGTACAGAAACAGATCCCAGTGCAAGGGGTGGCTCAGGAGTCAGTGCAGGAGGATGAGCAGGTACCTGGGCCCGAAGGACAAAGGCAGCTGGGAACAAGCTGCCAAGAGCGAAAACAGATCAGCAGGGGAGAGGAAGGACAAAGGCAGAAGTGAAGAGGAAGGTCTTGAGGAGCTTCTGGAACTGATGCTGGTTCTCCTCAAGAGGAGGCATTCAAAAGAGGAGTAGGCCTGCGTAGGAATGACAGAGGCAGGAATCCACTCAGGGAAGATCAGGGCTACACCACCTACGGAACGGTTGGATCTGGGAGCGCAGAGGATCTCGTAGCCATCAGGGAGGAGAGTGTCCAAGCTCGTGACAGAGCTGGCCGTGAACCATGTCTCAGTGAGACTGAGGACATCGAGGTCAAGTTCCTCCAGGAGGCGGCAGATGTCAGAGGAGTGTTTGACAGCAGAGCGAGAGTTTAGAGTGGCAATATGGAGAAGGTTGCCATTCTTGAAAGACTTACGGGGAGGGGTACAAATCAGAGGTACACCCTGCGAATGTGTAGAAGCAGCCCGAGTGGGGACAGAAGAAGAAGGAGGAGAGGGCAAGGTAGCCAATGAGGAGACAGCAGGTGGAGGCATGGAAGCCATGGAGGGGGGCGGAGAGGGGACAGCAGGAGAAGAATGGAAATTGATGAGGCGCGGGAAGCGTCAATCAAAGAGGAGAAGGTTGACTTGAGGGCCTTGGACCAAGACGGTGCCATTCAAGTAGACATTAATGATGACCTGAGAAGAGTGAAAGGAGGCCAGGAAGGCCTCCCACCGGGTGCCACCATTAATGGGACAGGACAAGAAGGGAGAGAGCACAGAGAACATATGAAAAGTCCTTAGGTCTGGCGAGGTAAACGATGTCGGTGAAAGTTTGCCTGGAGGAGGCACTGGTATAGGTGTCAGCGATAAAGAGGCCTGGGTTGGAGACCAGGATGTCCTTTTTAAACTTCTTCCTACCAGATTTAGTGGGGATTTAGTGGGGAGAGCAGGATAGTCGATAGAGAAGCAGGTAGAAAAGATGGGAGAGACAGAGAGCACCATAGAGTAGGTAGGGAGAGGAGAGACGAGGAAGGCAGTGGGAAGGGGAGAACACTAGGGAAGGACACAGGGGAGGGTGCAAGCAGACGAGACAGGCAGAGCAGACGTGACAAGTTGACAATTGGGTAGGACAACTGGCGCTTACATTTAAATACTTACACAATGCAGCTTTAAAAACAGGATAAAACACACCTAAATTTGAGAGTGCTGAATAGTGGTTGAAATGGCCTAGTTTTCACAGGGCAATTTTAAATACTTTCACAATGCAGCTTTAAAAACAGGATAAAACACACCTAAGTTTGAGAGTCCTGAATAGTCGGGGAAAAAGGCCTAGGTTTCAGAGTGCAACTTTAAATACTTTCACAATACAACTTTAAAAACAGGAGAAAAACACACATAAGTTTGAGAGTGCTGAATAGTGGGTGAAATGGCCTAGTTTTCACAGGGCAATTTTAAATACTTTCACAATGCAGCTTTAAAAACAGGAGAAAAACACAGCTAAGTTTGAGAGTCCGCTATATGGACAGGATAGCAGGGTAGAGTGAGGTTCTAAAACCTAACCCGGGCCACTCCTACCTTCCTCAGTCAATGCTGGCTGACGGCTGGCAACTGGCTTCCCCAGCTGACACCTGCAGACGCGATACAGAGCCGCATCTGTAGGAGCCGCCCCTTGCCTAGGGGGCCCTTAGCCGCAGGGGCTGCTGGGCAGAGGGATGCCCAGGGAGGGTCATTAATGGCCGGATGGAAAGCCAATGAGGGAAGGTGGACGGGCTGGGAGGCGAGAGAGAGGGGAGCTGAAGCTGGAGAGGGATTGGGATTAAGGAGGGTGAAGCGTGGGGCAGGGGACTCAGAAATTCCCAAAGAAGTGAATAAGTGCCCACAAGGGACTTAGGCGCAGGACACAAACTCATCTGCTCTGCCAATGGCAAATGGCCAGCACGGAGCACTGCTGGTTGTTAGACCCAGGAGCTTCTAGATGGAAAGCCAATGGGGGGAGTTGGGCGGGCTGGCAGGCGTGAGGGAGGGGAGCTGAAGCCGGAGAGGGATCAGGATATGGAGAGGGTGAAGCGTGAGGCTGGGGGCTCAAAAATGCCCAAAGAAGTGAATAAGGCCCCACAAGGGTCTTAGGCGCAGGACACTGGACACTCTGCCAATGGAAAATGGCAAGCATGGAGCACGGTTAGTAGTTAGACCCAGCAGCTCCGAGATGGAAAGCCAATGGGGGGAGGGGGGCAATCTGGGAGGCAGGAGGGAGGGGAGCTGAAGCCGAAAAGGGATCAGGAAATGGAGAGGGGGAACTACGGGGCAGGTGGCTCAGAAATGCCTGAAGAAGTGAATACGGCCCCACAAGGGTCTTAGGCGCAGGACACACACTCACCTGCTCTGCCGAATCTATTAGGTAGATTCTTTGATTTCTTCTTCTGCTGTGTTTTTTTCCTTTCAGCTTTACTCCTTGGTTGATCAGGCGGACAAGACATAGACTCCTTTGGGCCCTCACAGAAGTTATTGGGGATCTACTCAGTTAATGGACCTTCCTCTCTAGGCATTGCAAACAGGATAGGTGAACAACTCAACCTAGTGTGGCATTCTAATAATGGAGTGGCGCTGTTGACTTCATCCTCTAAAACCTCCCCATTTACCACTAGGTTGGCTGACTTATCTGAGTCCAAGTCCAATCCACCCACACAAGGAAGGTTATTGGGTGGTTTCAAAAGAGACTCCAGGAAAATGGTCACATTCTGATCAATGCATGCAGTCCTATTAGCATTGTTTTAAACTATAGTCTTGATATTGTCATAGAGCTTTAATAATAATGACTCTAATACTAAGTGTAGGGCTGAGATGGAAGATGGCCCAAGGTTATTCAGATTGGGGAGAATATTCGATTCTCATCGCATTTGGACATTTCTAGGGGTGAAGTAATCCTCAGGACAAAAGGACTTGTCAGACGGTACTTGTGGAGTCGGGTGGGAAATGGGTAAGGCATGGACTGTCAGTGGGCCTGTGTCATACCTCACTTCGTTGTTTGAATACAGAGGCAACCAGACCTATACTCCAAGTCCCAACATAGTCGTAGAAAGGATTCATTTAACAAAATTGAGTCGAAAAATTACCCAGTAACCCCTTGATGAATCTGATGAAACTACACCCACAGCAGTTTCCGCTGTAGTTAAAGATACCAGGTCTGAACGAGAAGCTGAATGTGTAGCCCCAGATTCAATTGCAGTGGAGTAACTTTGCTGAAAATGTTGGGGGGGACATGACATCTGATGAAAAGGTGCCCCAGCCAAATGAATGGGGACAAAATGATGTACCATGAAAGTGGAGGGGCGGAGGGGCAATCACACTCACCACCCCCCCCCCTAAAATTACACCCATGTTCAATTGGCTGACAGAAGTTAATAATCTTAACTTGTTTTTTCCTTAAAAGACAGTCAGTGGGGCCAAGTTGTTCTTTGAACAAAAAACTAGATTCATTTGTGTGGTTCCCATGATTCGTTGAATCAGTAGAACTATTAGAGTTCTCAACCCCACCCAGTCGATGCTGTTGCTAGAATTACCATGTAAGTTGTAGTTTAAAGTAGAAGGGGTTGCCATTGTTGATAACAAAAAATAAGATGGAGTAATTGCAGGTGGGCACCCCTAGAAGCAGGTAGCAATGTGTAGATGGCAGAAATGTAACAGCTGGCACTTACAATGTGGATCAATAGTAGACCAGCCATAGATTTGACATATTTGTTGAATGATTTATTGTGTGCCCTTGTGGTCCTTTCAACTAGAACCTCATCATCAGCATACATGGGAATTGGAATAAGAAACACATTAATTTATGGGCCATCTGCTACAGCTGAAAACAAGGCAAAGTATAATCTATTTGCTCATAAATTTTAAACTATTGTTGCCAAACAACTTTATCTAACACCTGCTTTAACTCTAAAATGGGAATGTAGTTTGGCCATCCCTACAACAGCGGACAGCATCCAGTTTGTCCTGGTGAAGCTGGAGAGTTACACTGGATCCCAACATTTCAATTAAAATCAGCCATCATTTGGGGCTGTCCTCTCAGTCAAAGGCTATTCCTAGAGGTATGTACAAGATGGCAACCTTAGAGAACACACTCCCATAACCCGCTCCAGAAACAAGTGGGTAAACAATCAATACAGAGCCCTAAACCTATAAAGTATACACCTTCCATCAAGGCACCATGTCAGGTATGATCTGGTGTCCAGAGGCAGACTCTTATCCGGCAGAGATCTAGCGTAGACTGCTCTCACAGGCCGGCCGATGCATACAATGCGGCAGGCGGGACGAGCCAGCGCAGAGGGCGGGAAGAGCCACAGCAGCCAGACTGAGCTATGTCAGTGTGGGCAGCCTAGTCCCAGCCCAGCTAGTGCCACATATGGAAAGTGGGTACTGGAGGCCATAATGGCTGGGAAAATGGAGAAAGGGGTTTCACAGGAGGTTGGATCCCCGCAGCGGCTATGCAGTGCAGTGCTCGCCCATGCACCAGAATAGAGCTGAGGACCACCACAGGCACAGCAGAACAAAAGAGGTGTAGGAAGCACCAATGAGCACAGATCACTTGCCAACAAGCACCATGTCAGTGATCCCCATGCTGAAGGGGGGAGCTTTGTATAAGAAAACAATGGCTCAACAGTGGAGGGAAGTAGGTGGCTGCCCATCCTGAACATCAAGTGAGGCAGGATGGGGAAAAATTCTAGCGAGGCCACCTGGAGAACACCTGTGCCCACCCAAGTACAAGAAGAGACTGTGAAACTGGTCAGGAAGTTACATCAGTATTTTAGTAGCTTGGAACATTGCGGCCCGCAGAAAGGCGATAAAGGAACACCCAGTGGGAGTGGGTGTCCCGGAAGGATCTGAGATGGGGAAAGGATGGTGTGGTCTAGCAAAGTGCCCAATGAAGAAGTGAAGGGGTGCCAACAATAACCACAGACCTGAAAAAAGCAGACATCGATTACATCTGATGGCCTGCAGGTTGATGAAGTACGAAAATACCAGGGGGTGAAACGACCACATGTGGGTGACCCAGGCTTCTGTTTATGAGGAGCCTGGTCAGCGCAGGGCCACACTGAAGTGGCCAGGAAGACAGGGTGAAATACCAAAACCCCTGCATAAACCAAAAGAACCAGGCATCCAGGCTTTTCTCAAAACTGTGGCAAAACTGCCCACCATGCCGGGTGATGAGAGAAGGGAGGACAGGGAGCCAGATTAGCTGCTGAGGCCCCTCCACTCACAGCGGATTTCCTGGTGCAATCCCTCTAGGAGCTCAAGCAACATCTGAATAACTCACTTCACTCAGAGATGGCACACCTGCAGAAAGAACTATTGACCTCAATCGACAAAAGAAAAAAGGACATTGCCTCACTGGGTCATCCGGTGTATCACAATGTGTAAGCGCTGGTTAGTTTTCAGTTATACATAGCATCAACAACGGACATGTTTCAGAATTAACGAGTATTTGCGGTCCTAGTGTGATTATCTTGAGAAGCGGCCCCAGAGAGATAATTTGCGAGTGTGATTTCTGAGAGAAGGGGTGGAAAAAGTAAATGTAGACCCATGCAACCATCACCTTTTTGGAGATTTCACAGCACTCCTTTCTCCAGCCACCATTAAAATTGATAGAGTTCATACAGTGGGACCTATGAGACATTGTAGCAAACTGCATAATTAAAAGATAAAATAATGTATACTAGGGGAGGTGAGGAAGTCAGGCCGTATCAATTTCCGTGGCTCAGCAATCCATATATACCTAGATGTCTCTCAACCTACCCTAGCGAAGAGACGAATGATGAGGTCGGTAGTGGAAGAGCTGAGGAAAAGGAACATCAAATATAAATGGACATATCTGCTCGGTCTTCAGTTTCAAGTGGAAGGCAGACTCCATACTCTCTTCACGCTCGAGGCTGGGGGCAAGCTACTGAATATTCCAGTTGAGAAAGGAAGCCTGGAGGGTGAAGCAACTGCAAGCGGGAGAGGCCCAGGAAGAGAGCCATGGCGCACAGTCCCTGTGGGGAAGAAGAGATCTGATTACTGATGGGGAAGGAGGTTGACACCAGGACATTAAATGGGCTGTTTGTGCTGAAGTTGTAGCCATGAGAGTAATAGAGAGGAATTAACATTATGGGCCTTATCACAAGTCCGGTGGTAAAAACGGCACAATTACCGCCGGGTGCAAATAGCATTACCGACGGATCATGCAACGCAATAAGCACTGCATCACAACCTGGCGTGAACTTGCCCCCGACAAAGACGGTATGGCTATTAGCGCCCAGGGGTAATTGCGCTGGAATATAGGCTACTGCCAAAGAAATGGTTCTAATAGCGCTCTCACCAGCAGAAATTGCATCATCACCCGAACATCGTCTGAGAAAGCCTACATTTAATGAGGCGGAGCTTGTGTTCCTTACAGATGAGGTAGTGGCCCACTGTGAGGAGCTGTAAGGAAGCAGGCAAAGGAAGACCAGTAGCCAGTGGCGGACAGCAATCTGGAACACCATCGCTCAGAAGGTGACAGCAGTTTCCAGTGTACCCCGTGTACACGGAAGTTAGCACAGGGGCAACGTGCTAGTCTCAAAAGCAAGACCAGCAAAGCAACAGAGGTTCGAATTCTGGATCTGCGCTTAGAAACCAAACTCAGGTATTATGCGTGATCCAAAAAAAACTATAAATAAATAAATGGAGAGGACTACCGCAAGAGGTGGAATGACCTGATGGTAAGGGGGCCGGGACTGCTGTCCCAACACCACTGTGAGTCCATGGTGACAGGAGGAGGCACTATCAAGGCACGAGTCCTCACCGCCTGGGATGAGAAATGCAGCACAGTGCTGGACCTTGTGGGGATTGAGGGAGTCGGCAGTGCAGAGGTGGGAGCCATCAGCCAGGGGGCATCAGGTGAATGACGCCCCCCACATCAAATGCATGCACAATTGACAACCCAGCATAAGAAACCCCAGTGCACAGGGACACAAGTCAGCAGACCCCGAAGCTGGGCATGCGGACAGGGCAGAGTGATGGGCTGGGACATCATCCACCCTCCACAGCAGATGGGCTGGCACATCAGCCACGCTCCACAGCAGCCATGGGGCATGGCACCAAGGGCAATCCTGAGTGTTACAGCAGTAGGAAGGGCAGGCAAGTGAACCAAACAAATGCCATGTGCACCAGACCCCTACTGGCGCAGCCTGTGCCAGCGGGATTGAGGTGTGTGAGCAACCACAACACTGTGCATCCAACACCCCAGCATGAAGCTGTCCCAGTAGGCCTGCCCCATGAGGGCATGGCAGGCAAGCCACAGGGAAGCACACCTCCCACACACAGACATGTGCCCAGACTGCCAATCACTGTGGACCACAGTACAGGCTTGCTGGCTGCACAGCATTGACCCATAGAGCCATGACAGTGCCATGGAACAAGCCACCCCCCATCCCCACCATGTGAGTGCTACCCAGGGAGGGGATGTGAGGCCATGAAGGTCCACAAGCATGCATGTCAGGCATAAATTGGCCCAGCATTGGCATTCTGCCCTACCCAAACACAGGCCAATGACCTACAGGCCATGGGCCTCACACCCATTGCCACAAGCAACCAAAAGCAACCCCATGATGGTGGTCCCACAGTCATCCTCCCTTGACCAACCATACCCATTTGCCCATATGTGTGGGGTTAAACTCTGTACCATTGCAATTGTGTCTTGCATGCCTACACACGTGTGGGAACCATACTTGACACCATTTCCTATGTCCCCTACAGGCACTCAGCATCTCCAGAGGCATCTCCAGAGGCCTCAGAGGAGGAGGAGGAGGTTGCAGGCCCATTAGGGAGTGGATCTTCAAGGCCCTCAAAGTCGGCCACCACCACCCCACAAAGCATACATAATCCTTTCCTAGGCGCACGGACCTTCATGCAATACCTGCAGCCAGCAAGACCAAGCCTGCATGTGTCACCGCAGGCCCTCCTCCAACACCAGCAGCCACCAGCAGCAGTGCAGGCCAAGCTGCAACCACACCTCTAGCCGTATGCATGGACACATAGCTAACAAATGCTACCAGAGCAACTGAGGAGTGTCATGATGCCTACCTCCAAGGAGCCACGTCCGACCCAGCAACCCCAGAGGCAGGCATCATTACCCCCAGGGAAGTGCCAGCGGGCCCAAGCTGGGGCCCTTTGGACGCAGTCCTGGCGCCTTAGGCGCCAGGCTCATGTTGGACCCCTGTCCAACAACATTGGACACTAGCTCTCCTGTCGTTCGTTCATTTTCTTCTTTTTTTTCAAAGTTTCAAATAGTGGGCATCAAACAATCTCGCAAAAGTGAATTTTGAATGTGACGTAGAAGGGTGCTCTTACAAACAATTCTTTTAATTCTGTTCCTCAGGGTTTGTTCCAAACCTCTTTCTTTTTTGTCCTGAGAAAAGCGGAAGCATCTTGACGACTACTGCCGAAACGTATTTAGCCTTGCGTGGCGAGTTGATGCGTTCACTAACAGGCAAATGGTCCCCACATTTAGAATTTTAGACTTACGTAGACCCCTGAGCCCATAAATCTACCAAATGGGCAGTATTCCTTAGTTTTATTATCTATTAGCTATATAGAGAAGCACCTTGGTAATCATCTGTAATGTTTGCTTCTGCTGGGTTTGCTCCTTTAAATTTGTATTTATTTTTGAAATTGTATAATCTTAGAATTTTTCCACAAATTGAAAATCCTTGTAATTATTGTTTGCTTATCTTGGTTGAATATATTGACAATGTACACCTAAACAATGAACAATAAACATTTTTTATTTGATTGGTGAAAAGGTTAAAAGGTCTATACATCTTTACATTACATCCATAGATTACTAGGTCTAATTAGAAAGGCGTCTAATAGAATAAACGCCTAACACTACCACACCTTTATTAAAATAATAGTGATTAATTTTCACAAATGAATAGCATTCTTGTTGTTACAATTTTGTGTGTCAGAATTTTGTATATTTGCCCAGTCCTAATCAGAGTGGGGGAATGGTCCTTAATTAGTAACAATGCAACAGAGCAGCACAATTCACCCAAGTTTTTCAGGGGCGTACATCAGTGTCCACCCTGCATGATCAAGGCAGCAAAAATGTGCATTCAGCAGGGCAATTGTGCACTCACTGCATATGCAGGTCCTGCTGTGTGAGTGGTTGTGTGCTGTCTCTTGCAGTGTTTGGAGATTCCACACAGGGGTCATAAGCCAAGGCAGCTGCAGATATATGGTGTCACCTGCATGGGTTGAGACACGGCCATTAGTCACAGTGTAACGTGGCGGGTGGACTTTTACAGCAGCATGGAAATGGACATCGTCCTCAGGTATGTGCAGTATCATGCTGTGGTATGTGTCTGTGCTATGTCCTTGCATTTTGTGTCACTCGTATGATGCATGGTTTTCAATTCACATGCGCCCTATCCGCTACAAGCAGGTGTTATGTGCTGTGTCTGTTGGTGACATGGGATGCTGATATGTGATGCTGACATGGTGGTAGTCCTCTGTAGGTATATTGCTCTGTTGCATGGGGCATGCTGGGTTGCCTATCGGCAATCTGTACGCTTCTGGGTGCAGTGGATTACCATTGGGGGATAGGTGTACATGGGTGCATGCCAGTGGTACTGGCAGGGTTGCTGTTGCGAGGCTCTGTGTGGCACTTATTTAGTAGTTGTTGCTGTTTATATATGATGCATTCTGGTACCTGTGGGCATGTTGGTGTTTACAATTGCTCATGCCTCATGTTGGGTGCAAAATGTGCATTCTCTCTGGGCTTTACTGTGACGCTTTTATGGGAGGTGGCCAGGTCAAACTCTTTTAGAAATGTATCATGCAATGCTTTGTGTTGGTGTTCATGTCCACAACACCCTACCTTTGGTCAGGTGTTCCGCAGAGCATGCATGCGGCCAGTTGCCGTCACCCACAATCCACGTCCGTTGTCCACAGTGCCTCTCCATGTATCCTGGGAGTATGCTGTTCCATAGCACCATGGAATTGTGGGTGGAATCTGGGAAACAGGCATAGCAGTGGGTGATGATGATGTCAGGGTCACAGGTCACCTGCACATTGAGGGATTGGTAGTGGCTGTGGTTTCTGTACACAGCTTCGTGGGTCAGGGGTGCCCTCAATGCCACATGGGTGCAGTCCAGGGCTGCTATCACATTTGGCATGTGTGCTATGGCATTGGACCGTACCTTCATTGCATTCACCTGGGCTGGGGCAATGGGCAGTGTGATGTGGTGTTGCACATGACACAGGAGGGCATCCATCACCTGGCCCAACACTGCACAGAATGTGGGCTGTGCCTTGCAATGCATCATGGCCACGGAATGCTGGAAGGTGCCTGTGGCTAGGAATTGTAGTACTGGCACTAGCTTCAGCAGTGCGGTCACAGCTCTATGGATATTTATCCTCCTCCCTCTGTCCTGCTGGATTGTGGTGAGCAGCTCTGTGATGATCTCCCTGTTCAGGTGGTACAGTGTCAACAACTGGGTGTCAGTGAGCATCCAGGTTGGGGACCTGTCCCTGGGGATGGGTGCACACTTTGCTTGTGCTCTTCTCCTTCTCCTCCTCCTCCTCCTCCTACTCACCCCCCTGTGCTACCTGTGTCCTGGCCTGCTCCTCCTACCTCTTTGTTTCCTGATGCAGCAGGACCAACTGCCTGTCCCAGCTCACAGTGGCTAATGGCAGCATGGTGTGGAAAGCATTGTTTGGGTTAGGGGTGTGCCTTATCTAGCCATTAGGAGTGCATTGTTTGCACCTGTGCCTTGATTTCTGCTTCCTGTATCCAGTTACCTTGACTTGGAGGTATTTGTGTCGTGTTTTCAGTGCCATTAGCACCAGTTTTCAGCGCTAACACCACTGGACATGGACTTGTGATGCGGCTGTGTTTGCATCTTGTGTGGCCGGCTGTAATGGCACAGGCTGTATTTGCACCAGCTGTAATTGTGCAGGCCTATTTTTTCAGTCAGCAGTATTTATGCCGGCTCATGATCTGGTGGAGCGGTATTGGCGGCGCTAATGTGGTTACTGTCACTTTTAAGGGTTACCACCAGACTTATGATAAGGCCCTATGGGCCTCATCACGACTTGGGAGGTAACGCCGGTGGTATTACCGCCGGCGGTATTAGCCCAACCGCCGAACTCCCCAGCGCTAATAGCGCCGGATCACGAGTTCGACGGTAAAGTAAATCCCCATTCCCCATTGAGCCCATTCGGGAATGCCCCTTTCCCCATTGGGCTCAATGGGGAAAATTTGCACTCTTACTGCCGGCGGACTTCCCGCCGGCGGTAATAGCGCACATTTTCAGCGGATTTCCTCCCAGCTCAGAGCTGGGGCGAAATCCGCCGAAGTCCTGATTTGGCGGACCCTTAAATCCGGCGGTAATAGCGCTACTGCCGGATTTAAGGGTTACCGCCAAAGTCGTGATAAGGCCCTATATCTTTTATGCGGTTTGTGAAAGTCCAAGGGGGCAGGGACGTCATTTCACCAAAATGCCAGGGGTAGTGGAAGTGACATCACATGACCCTTGACCCCTGGTGACATCACAGGAAGTGATGTCATTTGACCCCATTCCGAAGTGATATCGTGGGATGCGATGGAACGCGACCTTTCACCCATTGACAAAACATGAAGTGCTATCACATAGCATTGTACACTACAAAAAATATGGTTACGATATCGCTATAATGTGATGTACATTTCATACAAGAATGGATCGCCATATGTATCGTTAAGATCATTATATATAGGCCCATATTACCAAATTACAGTGAATGCAAGCAGACCTCCACGACCAAATGATAATGATGTGTTATTATATAGCACTTACGTTTAAGCGCTTTACATAGAAAAAATATACACCCAATATCACCCAACCTGTGTTGGTACTCATTTATCGACCTCAGAAGGATTAAAGGCTGAGTTGAGGCGTTTAAGAACAGACTAAATCAGTGACTCACCCCCTGAAGTGTGCCTGAAATAAACCTTTAATGAGTCTAGCAATTATTATATAGAATTCCAGAAAGACACATTATTTGGTATTCCTAATATTTCTTATTTAGAGTCAGTGCAGAAAGTGTTAGACTTGTGTCACTCCCTTTCTTCTTTTTCTTCTTTTTTTTAAGGGGCTTTAACAAGAAAGACAGCCACTCCAGAACTAAAGAGCCACATGGTGCTGGCCACAGCTTACATTACAAAAATAAAAAAAAAAAAAAAAAAATACCTTTTTTTTTCTATTTTTTTCTAGAGGTCGCAAGGGTGACCACAGAGGTCGCAAGGGAGACCTCAGAGGTCGCTGTTGCGACCTCTGGCGACCCCCAAATGACATCCCTGCAAGGGGGGTGTTAATCAGTTAATCATTTAGGTTAGGATTGTTGTACGGAGATATGGGTATGACAGAGAGGGGGACCTCCCAACAGTATTCAATGTCAGGTGAAAGGAGCGGGAAGCGGTTTATAGTCAAAAAGTCGAATTACATATTTTCGAAAGTCATAATCTCGAAAACAAAAAGTCCACACAAAAAAATTTGAATGTATATTTTTCTATGTTATTTGGTCGAAATGGGGGGGTTCCCCTCAGCCTCCCCTTTTTTGTATTTTTTTTATTTTACCCCTTTTTTTAACTATGAAACCCAAAAAAACATATAAATAAAAAAATAAAACATTCTATTTTTTTTTTCCACATTTTGTTTTCGACATTTTTGTTATTCGACTTTTTGACTGCACACCACGGGAAGCACTTGCAGTCCAGGGTATAAGACCAGGCCGAAGACACAGTGGGGAAATTGGGACTCACAGGACAATGGGATTGCAAATAATACGCAATGTGCATAATGATGTGTAACAGGGCTGAACACACTGAATATTTCCCCACTATTCCTAGTAGACAGAAAGCAGTTTTCTAGCGATGGGACGGGGCTTACAAAGATTGTAATGTCGAGAAGAACAAGACCAGATTTAAAATGACATGGGCCTCATTCATTACGAGTGAGCAATAACCGGACCATTACGAGATGAATGGGCCGGTAATTGCCCTTTCGCGGGTAGCGCTATTGCCGGGCTCCCGATCCCAATTCTGCCCACTAGGGCAGAATGGGGGTGGGGAGCATGGTTGCACCGGCACCGTTGATAACGGTGCTGGTGCAATCACGAATTCTGCTCGCGGGTGCTGCACAGCTTGCCAGGTAAGACCTGGCGGGCTGTCAGGAACCCGCAAGCAGAACTTGTAATGTGGCGGGACGGTATGAGCAGTGCAGGTGCCTTACAGGCACCGTTCATACCATCACCGCCCTTTGGGGGAATTTTCCAAAATGGCAAATTTCCCTTACCTACTGAGTCCCTCAGCAGCTTTGTTGGATTTCAAGAATGTATTTTTTTCACCTGGTAAGAGTCTGAGCCTTTTTCCCGCTCTTACATGTGTTTTGCTGTGTGTGTTTAACATTTGGTGTTCATAGACTGTGGAGCTTCACCTACTCCATAGGCCTCATCTTTTTACTGTGTGTTGCACAGCGACCTCAGTGCAGTGACACAGGGTTGTCTTTTTCAGACTTCCCACTTCAAACTCCATTTTCTGGGACTGACTACTGTCTCCCAGAACATGTAAAGTTGCCATTGACTTTATTAGTCTTTTGAAATTCACAGACCCAGTACAAACTATCTAGGTGCCTGAATGTCTGAGGGTGACAGGATGTGAGGGAGAGGTTTGAGACTCCCTGCACAGGGTCTTCTTGGAGACCCATGTCGCACTCTGTATGATTGGCTGTGGTGACTGTCCCGCCAGCACAGCCACCCTGCTGTGTGATTGACAGCCAGGCTGTGTGAATGGGGGAAAACTGCATAAAAAACAGGTCTCTGGGACTAAGAAGGGAGAGTCGCAATTGGATCGAGAGAACCAAAGAGAAGCTGAAAGAAGAGGACCACCACCACGACTGAACCTCCCGGTGAAGCCCTGCTGCGGGTCTGAATCTCCAAACCCCAACGACAGCGAATATCTGCAAGGAATCTTCTTCCCTTAAACTGGTGGGACCAACCAGTTTGCCAAACACCAAGCAAGGCCTCCCTTGACTGGTTGAATTTGCTTTGCACAGCTGCAGTGAACCAGATAGCCAGGAGGACCGGACCCTGTTTGGGTTTTAAGGAGCAAACCTTTTATTTGTTGCTTTGCTCTGCTGTTGGTTTCTTTCCTGGGCAGTGCAGGACCCTCCAGTCTTCCTGCTTTGTGTCAGTCTGACAGTCGCTTAAGGAACCGTGAACCTGCAGGACCTGCCAGGAACTTCTGCCTCAGCTATGGCCTTCTTCTTCATTTAAGGTACTGTTCTAACCTGGTTATTCGTTCCGTCCGACCGCGGTCAAATTATTTGAGATCTTTCGCCAATCATAGGTCTTGTTCTTCTCTACTCTTTTAAGTAACTTTTTGTCCGACCAACTTCGTTTCAAACTCTTGGCAAAGACTTAACCGCAAACTACTCTGAACTGTGTGATCCTCTGCAAAGACTCTGAACCATTAACATTGGCCCAGGCCTATTGGTATGATATAATATGATAATATATTATAGTTTATTTATATAGCGCCTATACACAATGTGTTTCAAAGCGCTTCCAGGCAAGGGAGGGAACAAGGGAAAATACAATGACATTCTTACAGGCCATGAATAGTAAGGATGTAAAATTAACTATCGTACTCGCCCTACGACATTTTAGATAGTACAAGAGCTAAGACATAGATAATGGAGGGGGAGAGTGGGAAGGAAATGGAAACAGGCAGGCAACTACCGTACTAGGCCTGACAACATTTCTGGTAGAGCTGGAGAAAAACAAAGGGAGAAGGGGTGCAGAAAGGTAGGGGTGGAACAAAACAAGCGACTATCATACTAGGCCTGACGACATTTCAGATAGTGCTGGATCGGGGGTGGGGAGGAAAAAACCAATAAGGGGAGGGGGAGGAGATAGACGAGGTTGCTATCATACTAGGTCCAGGGACAATTCGGATAGAAGAAAGTAAGGGGAGGAGATAGGAAAAGGGAGAAGGGAAAGGAGGAGAGAACAGAGAGTTAGCATTCAAAAGAGTGGAGAAGCAAGAGGGGAGAGTGAATACAATTGCAGAAGTCAGTAGTAACACATAATGTTGCAAGCCAGAATACAAGAAGAAGATGGGAACAGCATGATTCAGGGCCACCATGAGTACAAGATGCAAAGGAAGTCCAGCATGAGAGTTGAGAAAGGGTGACGCATTGTGAATGAATGAAGTCCATAAAAGTCAAATCCAGCATTGGCCACAAGACGGTGATGGTGAGACCAGAATTTATCTGGACAGACTCCTGCATACGTAGGCTTGAGGAGGGTGAGGGAGGAGCGTGGTAGAAGAATCAAGCAAAACAGGCAACACCTGTGTGCGAGAATGGTGGGGGCACAAGGGAACATCACAGGGGGACCAGAAGGGGTGGGGATGGCCTGTGGGGACAGAGGGAGTAACACATGTTGGTGCATGCTAACCTGCTGTCTGAGCAGGGGGGCCGAGCCTTGGGTCCTCCTGGTCCGAACAGGAATTGCCCTTTTCTTCATCAGCCCTTCGCTTAGGACGCCCGGGCGAGAGACGCCCTTGATCTAATAGTTAAGAGCAGGAAGGAAGAGGCAGAGCTAAGAAGGGGGTGGGGCTCAGGCCAAGTGTCCTAGAACTACTTGCGCCTGCTCCCCATCTGCAAAGGAAAAGAGGCTGGAGGGCTCTTTAAGTAGGGAAAAAGAGCGTCAAGCAGGAAGGCACCAGGTGGGCGGTGCTTGCTTTGTGGTGAAAAAGAGCGGCAAGCAGGAAGGCGCCAGGTGGGCGGGGCTTGGTAAGTGCTGAAAAAGAGCGGCAGGCAGGAAGGCACCAGGTGGGAGGGGCTTAGGCCAGGTGACCTAGATCCACTTGCACCTGCTCCCCATCTGCAAAGGAAAAGCGACTGGAGGGCTCCTTAAGTAGGGAAAAAGAGCGGCAAGCAGGAAGGCACCAGGTGGGGGGGGCTTGCTAAGTGGTGAAAAAGAGTGGCAAGCAGGAAGGCGCCAGGTGGGCGGGGCTTGCTAAGTGGTGAAAAAGAGCAGCAAGCAGGAAGGCACCAGGTGGGCGGGGCTTAGGCCAGGTGACCTAGATCCACTTGTACCTGCTCCCCATTGATTTGAATCCTCATTGTAGCAAGCCTTTTCTAGATTGCCCTGCTTACTTTCTTGTTGGTGCTGCTTAATTTTGTATAACCTTGTTTTTCCCTCCTTTTTAAATTGCTGGAGTGCCATTTTCCTCGCACTTAATTTTGAGCTTAACTTGTTCAGAATTTCATCAGGTGTTGTGTAGTATGTTAAGAGTGTGATTTATCTGTGCTTGATAATAGTGAGTTGTTTTACAACTGATGTGTAAA
Organism: Ambystoma mexicanum; assembly: GCF_040938575.1. Taxonomy (NCBI): domain Eukaryota; kingdom Metazoa; phylum Chordata; class Amphibia; order Caudata; family Ambystomatidae; genus Ambystoma; species Ambystoma mexicanum. The sequence goes on from NC_090936.1 coordinate 247,499,989, forward strand.
TAAATGTATATTCTTTTACTCTACTTTACTTTAGAAACCTTGAGTCAGTGTTTGTTTGAACCATAGTAATTGCTGTCCTTTGTGTAACTATTGATACTGCTCACTTTACTCTTGAGATAAGTCTGGCTGCTCAGCCATCGCTACCACTTTACTGTGCCGTACAGGCTTGTACCAAAAGTGAATTTTTTTACTTGCACTTGTAGTCTTACTTGTGTGTGGTGTACCCAAAGGGTACTGCATATGATTCTGCCTAAAACCGCCACCCTTATTATGAGGCCCAATTGGCATTAGGGACCCTAAATGTTCAAAGCCTAAATACCTCAACCAAGTGCTGCCAGTTGATGAGAGAGCTCAAGTGGTGAAACATACACATAATAGCTGTGCAGGAAACACATTCACTATCCAAAGATCAAGGCCGACAATGAATTAAGGGCTATGCCGCACCGTTCTTCCCTTCAGCCACCACCAAAACAGCAGGAGTAGCATTTCTGCTCAGGAGCGATGTGCAACTGGCCAAGGCTGTTAGCAAAAGGAAACTGGAGGGGAGGTACATAATACTTAAGGGAGATACACGGTTGCAAGCCCACAATAGTATCCTTCTACACCCCAAATACAGCTCAAGAAACTTTTATGTTGAACTTGCTGTTCACAGTGAGTTCATGGGCTGAAGGGGATCTGATACTAATGGGAGACATGAATCCCCTCATGGCCAGTGAAAAAGACCAAACAGTAATCAGCACATACTTTGGGGTGGGTTCAACATCATGTAAACTTAAGACAGGACTGACTGACCTCAATTTCAACACTTGGCACACCCTACGTCCAACCGATCTAGGCTTTACATAAATACAATTCTCATTTTCATAATTCCTCTTCTCGAATTGACTATGTTTTTGCCTCTGCCACGTGCATGAAACAGATCATGTCGGCGGAAATGTAACCTATGAAAATATTTGACCATAGCATGGTGTTGCTGACACTTGGTGGTTGGGAGAGGTGCGGAGGACCAAGAATTTGGTGCATGCCTCCAGAGTCCCTTCGAGATACGGTTATTCTGAATGAACTTAAAAAGACCATCCAAGATGACTTGGAGATTAATTCCTCGGGTGACACATCAGTGGTCACCCATTAGGATGCACTAAAGGTGGTAGCTGGGGGGGCTTATAGCAGGGGCAGCAGCGCTAAAGCATACAAGAGGACTAGCAAAATCCCAATTACTGGAAGAGGTCAAGGAGAAAGAAACTATACACAACAAAAACCCCACACAACAAACATTGTGACAATTGACCATGGCCCAAAGCCAGTTGACAACACTTAGAAATCAGGTGATGCAGCGCACCCTGCTCAGGTTGTGAAGAAACTACTATGAACAGGGGAACGTCCCCGGGAAAATGCTAGCCAGACTTTTGAGAGAGCAAGACAGTAACGCTTATATTCATACTATGCTTGATGACCAAAGGAGGGGATGGGGGGATGAGTGCAAGAAGTGAGATCTGGTTTGGGACTTTTATTCCACTCTATACTCAGCTGAATCCCCAGAACCAGGAAACCTAAAGACATATCTAGATTCCATAAGTATGCATAGTCTGTCCACGGCAAACAGAGAGCACCTAGTAACTGAGCCACCAGAGGTACTTTGAGCCAAAAAAAAATGTACATTAAACAAGACGCTAGGCCTGACAGCCTCCTTTAATAAAGCTCTGGACCAACTGCTGGTGAAACCGTTGGAAGAGTTTTTCAATGCTATTAGGGTAGAGGTACTCTCCTGCCTTCAATGTGCAAGGCCTGTGTGATATTTATTCCCAAATCTGGGAAAGACCCCATACTATGCACATCTCACAGACCCATTGCTTTTTTGAATCTTGATGCTAATATTTTCACGTAAGTCTTGACACATAGAATGGAGAAATGCATGCCTCTGATGGTCGATTCGGACAGATCAGGATTTATTTGGTGACGGAGAACAATAGAGAACATACAACATGTGCTGCATCTCGTAGATAAAGTGAGCAGGAATCCAGCCCTTATTATTGTCGGTGGATGCTGAAAAGGCCTTTGACAGTGTAGGTTGGCCTTTTTTAGAAGTTGCCTTGGCAAGTTCAATTTTGGCCCAAAATGCAGCGTATGATGCTGGCAAATTACTTTGCACCAACTGTACGAATAATGGTAAATGGAGCCCTTACAGATCCAGTGCAATTGAGATGGGCCACGCGGCAGGGGTACCCCCTGTCACCACTCCTTTTTGCTTTAACTATGGAGCCACTGGCTGCTTGTACATAATAATACTGACATTACGGGCATCACCTTTGGGGTATTGCACCATAAAATAAATCGCTTTGCAGATGACATAATGATATAATTGTCGGAATCCCAGTCATCCGTGCCTGGTATAGAAATGGAGCTGGGCGCCTTCAGCGGTTGTCTGGCTTCAAGATCATCGAAGGTAAATCTGAGATTCTGGGACATAATGTCCCACCTCGACTTAGAGAAGAACTGAAATACAAATACCCATGTAGCTGGGCCACCAAATCAAATCATAAAATATCTGGGAGGACAAGTTGCATCTACATTAGCTGACCTCTTTGGTGCCAACTAACCCCCACCCCTCATTCGGGAGATCAAGAAATACTTACACAGAAGGAGTCAACTATGGTGCTCATGTTTTGGTGAAATGTCTGTAATTAAAATAAACTTATTGCCAGATTTCTCAAACTTTTCCAGACAGTATTCATTCCTAATCCCAAACCTGTCATAGAAAAATGGGAATTAATGCTGATAAAATTTCTTGAGCTCGGGGGACACCCAGGGTCAACCATCGAACTCTATATGCATCAAGGGAGCAGGGTGGCATACAAATTCCTAATCCCTGGAACTACTACAGGGTCACACAGACACCACCACTTATCGACTGGGTTCAGGAATGCTCCAAAAAGAAATGGGTGGACATGGAACAAGGGGTGGTGGGGGTGTCATCTATGGACACAACTCTGGTTACCACACCATATGAGGGCCCGAAACCTCTTTATTAACACCCAAATCCAAGTTTCTTTGGAAATGTGGGACAGCCTAAAAAGATTGCACACCTTTGCAATGTTTCCATCCCCATTCACAGCATTTTTACATAATGCAGAATCATGCTGGGGAATAAGGACAAAGGATTCACAGGTTGGATGTCGTAGGCGGTATGTAAGATGGGAGACATGTTCTTCAACAGAAAAATACATATATTTGAAGAGCATAGACAGGTTTTGAGGCTGGAGGAAGGCGATAGATTTCGGTATCTGCAAGATGGGCATTGGGTTTGACACCCACTGAATACAGCTGCAGCAACTCTACAATTAATGGCTTTGGAAACCATCTTCCAAATGGCAGCGGACCCCAACGGCCCTATCTCTAAGCTGTAAAAGGTAAATAGCGATCTTAAGATACCCCAATGCAGATCCTATTGTGACAGCTGGGACAGGGAGCTGGGGGAACATGTATCACTAGAACAATGGCAAGAGATATATAGGATAACAACAGCCTCTTTGAGAACGCAGGTAGTGGGAACCCAGGCCAAGGTTTTGATGAGATGGTACAAAACACCAGCCATGTTACATGCTTGCAATCCCAAGGCACCAAAGGCTTGCTGGAGGGGATATAGGCCCTCCACTGCATGTTCTCTGGGGATGTCCCATTATACATGGATATTGGCTGAAATTAGATCGTGACTAACAGTAATTATAGGGCTCGATGTGCAGAAAGACCCTAAAGTGTGCATATTAGGCTTACAGTGCCAGTTTATATGTGAATGTACAAATAGAGAATATCATTTACTGTCACTATTGCTGATCACAGCCAGATTATGCATACTGAGGATGTGGAAACGACCCGACTCGCCAATGGTGAAGCAATGGATGATACGGCTTGGACAGTCCTTCAATGGAGAAAATAACAGCCAAAATAAGCAACATTACACTATCTTTTCTAGCAATCTGGTCCCCTTTCCTGGAGTATTTGAGGATAGATTTGAATGCTTTGACCTGCCCAGTTAGACTATGAGCACTGAACCTTAGTGAAATGTCCTGATTTATACATTTGCTTCCATAATAGTTGGCTCCACCCAGTCATTCAGTGTCTATTTGACAATTGTATACTTGTTGATCCGTGAGAGGGAGGGAGAAGAGGGAAAGAGAGGGAGTCACCCTAACCCAAACAAGTCGAGGATTATAGCTACTATATGAATGATCATACGGAACAGAAGTTTGGTTAGCTATTTGAAAAAATAATAAAATTAAATTTAAAAAAAGCTATTTCTAATTACATAAAAGCAGGAAAATGTTCCCTGCTTCTATAAAACAGTTTTAGCAAGTATCAAATACAAGTTAATTAACTGGTACTGTGGGATGTATTTACCCATGCATCCTAGCCCTACCTCAAAACTGTGCAGTACTGACATGGAAAACATCATGATGGCCAGAGCTTCCCAGAAAATGCACAGGGAAATGCATGAAGAATAGGCTGCCACTCATTTTTGCCGATGTTATGGGCACAGAAGGACACTGCCTAAAACCACCATTGGACTACCCGCACAGTAGTCTGAAACCATTGGGAATGGCAATGCTGATTGCCAAATGCAACCTAGAATTGTGGGGAATTCATTTCTTAAATCCCAAAAATGGGTGCAGTACCAGTACTCACCACTATCCAAAAGCCGGCGTTTTAAAACCACTCTGTTTCCCTGAAGGCAAGTCAAAATGCCTATTTTCAAACATTGCAATATGTGCAAAATATTTACTGAACACCAGCAGACATTTGGCAGAATGGAGTTTTGTGTGCCTACAAAATCTGGGAAATGAAGATCATAAGACAAGGTTTATAACAAGACTGGCTGCGCTGTGGATTTCAGCAGTTTAAGTTGCACTGGATTGAAAGACACTAAAAAAAAAATCTAAATGTTTAAATTGACTGAGTGACCTACTTTTGAGTGTCACATAGGTTGCAATTGTTTAAATGTCATAGTTTTGCACTTAGAATCAGCATTCTAGCTGCATGTGTAAAATTGCAAGTTAATTTAAAAAGCAACAAATAACATGACAGTAGCTGAAAGTCTGGCTTAAGGAACTTAATTCTGCCTGGCCACTACCCCCATCAGGAGTGAAATTTGAGTCACCACTGTGTTCCCAGGCCAACCTTCCTTTTGCTGCCCACACTAAGGATATGCCATCTATCTGATAATTGAATTATCTGTGCTCTGCAAGAGAGTGAACAAAGCCCTCTTCACTCAGGCAAAGGTTTTTATTACCGCAGTCGTAAATTGTAGCTTCCTCTTGGCAGGAGCTGGGAGGAGCACTGCCTGTGAGAGCAAGCTGGCTTGGCAGAAACTGGAAAGACTGGTTTCTATACCATGTGACCTGGGAAACCACACCCCTTTGGAGCCAGAACATAACTTTAAAAAGATGAATAACTCATAGAGCGGACATGTGAAAATTTTATAAATGACACCATAATTCTTGTGATTTTTCTGCCCACATTTTAAGAGGTTTTTCGACCCGGTGGCGTGTTCAGGGGGGTGTCAGCGGAAAAGTGGATATAACTCTAAATGTATGCATGTTAAAAATCTGAAACTTCATCAGTTAATGTCCCTACTCCCTGCACACATGTATGTAAAGTTGGGTCCATGTCAGAAATTGCAAAATCAGTTAAAAAGTGAAATATGTGCCAGTTCTGAATGCAAGCTCCCAGGAAGAGCAGAGTTTGAACAGGGGATACCTCCTGTAATGCATGATGGGTGCATATGATTTTAAAACAATATGTACCTCTGCAAATATGTATTTGTTTCAAATCTAGATTTGTGTGTAAGTTGACAGGAGGAGTGGACTTTCTGCAGGCTGTAAAATGACATCACTCTGACTCACAGTTCATTCCCCAATCAAATGATAAATGGAAGTTTGACCAATTAGAAGCTGAGAGAGAGGTAGGGTCAGTGATGCTAGAACACACCCACATTCTAAACACATAAAAGCAGACAGACAGGACAGATAGGACCTTCCAAATCCATCTGCAGCGGGACGCTCTGCCGGAAAAATCCATACTTACCTCCATACAACATCCAGAGATCCAGACTTCAAATTCATCAATCTATCCAGAACTAAGAGACCAGGCCAGAGAGAAAGCAGTGCTGTACTAAGAGACCAGACCAGAGAGAAAGCAGTGCTGTACTAAGAGACCAGACCAAAGAGACCCAGACCAGCAGAGAGAGTGACCAGAGCCCAGTCTAAAACCCTGACCAGATCCGTGATGAGGCCCATTTAATTCAAGAATATAGTGTGAGTACCCAGCAGAACTGTGTAGAACCAATCTCTTAGTTTAAATTCATCTAATTCAATCTATTTAACCTAAGTAGAACTGCCTCCTAGCTGTCACCTGTCATTTCTAGTTGCAAGCTGCACTTGTCATTTTGAGCTTTTGAAATTTGCAAACCCAAAAACGACCTTTATTAAATCGCTCATATCTCCGCGACCGTTTGGGCTAGAGACTTGCAGTAACTTTCCTCTGATAGCTTAGAATCGTAGCTTTGAATCGTACCATTCCTACCCCTTATAGTTTTACCGCAATCGCGGAACGCGCATCCGCGAATTTTACCGCGATTTGCAATTTCTTCACATGTAAAAACTGCTGCTGCTTGCCTTCCATTTGCCAGAAATTCGTTTGACCTGCTAACTATCCCTGCATCATTGCTAGTGTGAGCCTGGACTAATATTAACTAGATACCACTCACCCTGAACCTCTGTAAGGGAATTAAAAGCGTTTAGCATATTTTTTTAATTCATTGCCAGCACATATCAAAGCAATTTGGGCTTGTGTTTTCAAAACTCCTATCTGTTTTCTGTTGTCTAAGCTTGCTGGGATTGAACTGAATCACATCTGATTGCATTTCTGAGAACTGTGTGCTTCCTTCCATTTCCTTGCATTGCATCAAGGGGGGGGAGGGGATTGCCAGAGAAAAGTGATTACCTTGTTTGTTGAAATCATATTGAGTATTTTCTGTATTGCATTTTCATTCAACATTACATCCAGTTGAACTCTATAAAGCATTCTCTACCACATTATACTTTTGTTCCTATTTACCAGTGTGCTATCTTATCCATTTCATGTCCACTCATTAGTGATTATAAGAAGTGTGTTAGTGCCAGATTCTCCGTTGTTAATCTTCATCATATCAGATTAAGTGTGCTATTCAATTATTAATTTATTATGAAGCGTGATATAATATATATTGTTTAAATTATCAAATAAACCTTTTAAACTTGCAAAACAGAACTACTTCTTGGCTCAGTGGGGTCAGGGGGATTCCAAGAGAGGGGTGTTATATAGGGGTAGTCATCCAGAACTCATGAACTGGACCTAAAGATATATCAATAAGGGTTTTCATTCAGTATTCTAGACTAGGCGTTAACTTAGCTGTAGTGCTGAATTGAATCCTCTTACAAATTGGGGGCTCGAGCCGAGACGTTGGGTTAGATTTACCACTTGTGCAGCTTAATACAGTGTGCTAACTGACGGGATACATACATCCGGTCGGATCACCACGCTGCATTACGCTGTGAAGCATTCCTCAAAAGGGACACTCCAAGAAAAGTTCTGTTCTGCAAAAATAAAATACAAACTTCTGTAAGTCAGGACAGAGACCAATCTCTAGAATGACGACCTTAGTAGACATGAAAATAGCCAGAGAGCACTTCTTACATAAGTTATTTGTGAGAGGTGAGTGGACTCACCAGGACCAAACAGTCTGGTTGCAGGCCATCACGCAACAGGTCACTGAAACAGGGTCAGATATATATAGAGATCAGGGTCCATTACATGTGGCCCTGAGTGAACTATACATGGCCCCTAAGGCCAAAGATGAACACGACAAGATTGTTAGGATAGCGGCATACCTGTACCTATATATGGGAGACATGCAGGATAGATGTGCTGAAAGCCAAAATCTGGCAAATAGGCAACAGATGGCATTACAGAAGGCCCAATCTGATCTGGACTCTTCTGAGCAGAGGCTGCATAGGAGCCAGGAGGCAGAAAATGATAGTAGGCAATATATCATTAAAATAAAAGAGGATATGGGCATCCTACAACAGGAAAAGACAGACCAGGATACCCAATTTCTGGCCCTGCAGAAGGAGCACCAAGAGAGTTTGGACTCCTTGCTGCAGAACCAGAAAAAGCTGGAGCAACAGATCAATTTCAACAGGGCATGCACAGAGCAGGTAGCCACCCTGCAAATCCAACTAGACAGAGAGAAAGAGGAGAGCAATAAACTGATTCTGAAAGACCTGGATACCCAGGCAGAGTTTGATGAGGAGCGCCAAAAAGCTGGTGCCCTTCAACGGCAAAGGGACGACCTGGCGGCACAAATGCAGGCTCTTAGTCAGGAAAGAGACGCCATAGGCCAGGAAGTCTGCCACTTAAAAAAGGAAATTGAAGAAAATCACCTGGCCCTCCAGGGGCTGGGTGATCTCCAAAAAGAAAACCAGAACTTGGTAGAGCACACCAGAAGGGTGGAAGATGCTCTAGCAAGAAAGGAGCAGGCCAATAGGGACATTGCCCAGGAGGTAAACCTCCTGCAGCAAAGACTGGCCCAGTTCTCCAGGACCAACCAGGAAGCACAGAGGGAGAATGAGGCCCTCTGTCAACACAATGATAGGCTCCAGCAACAGGTAGCGATGCAGGAGAAACTGATAGAGTCGAGTAAGGCCTTAACAGAGGAACTGAAGGCACAAATGCAGGCTCTTGCATTGCAACAGGGAGCAGGGGCGGATAGAGATGAGGTCCGCTGGGAAAGAGAGACTCCTGACCATAACCGCAGGAGCCCTAACCCCAGGGGCCTTCATCTCCCCCAGTCCCTGGACTCTGCCACCCCCATGTCCCCTGGCGCACATGAGCACAGGGCCACAGGGATGGCAGATTACTATCCAGCTAAGAGTATGGGGCTCATAGGCCAGTACCACTCAGGATTGGAGGGGTGGGCATCCGGGTATGGGCACCCAAGTACAGTACAGTTCAATGGGGAACCCCAGGAGAGTAGGCCCATTAAGGGCATCCTGAAAACCTCTGCCCAGTTAGGTCAGTGGAGGGGGTACCCATCAAATCCTGGCAGCAAGGAGGAATCTGAAGACTCCTCTGAACTGCGCAGGACACAGGAGACCAGGTCCCCACATTCTGCCAGCCATTCTCAGGCTCGCAGAATTCGGGAAAACCTGGAAGAACAGATGGGAACCTCTGGGAGCAGTGCCTCTGAGTCCGAGGAAGAATGGACAAGGGTTACCCGAACCAAAAAGGCCAATAAGGCAAAAAGGGCCTTGCTTAAGGACCCCTTAAAGCAGATTAAGGCAATCAGGAGCGTCATCACGCCTTACCATAAGAACGCTAAGTATTCTGTTTGGGAGCACTTAGAGTTGTTTGAACAAATGATGGAGACTTTCCATTTGAAGGACAGCCAAAGCTGCATTCAATATGTAAAGTGGACCTTCTCCCCGGAATACTCCAGTTTCTTTGCGGGGCTGGAGGACCAAAATCATTTAAGATGGTCCACCTATAAGGCGGCCATCCTGAAACATTTTTCTGTTCACAGAAATCCTCAAGAGGCTCGCAAGGCAGCCTACAATTTGCAATGTGGGGAGGATCAGGCCCCACAAGAATTTGTGCAGGAGTTAAAGCGTGCTTTTGCACAGACCACAAGAAGGGTGCGCACAGATAGTAGAGAGTTTATAAATACGTTTTTCCATGCCTTGCCCAAATATATCATGACCCAGCTTGTGAGGGATTTTCATGAGAAAAGATCTTTAGACTGGGTCATTGAACAGGCTACCCGGATCTATGAGGTGCAGAAGCCCATAGAAAATAAAAGCAATGCCCAGAAAAACCCCAAAGCCAACAGCACCCCTGCTGCTGCCAAGGTGGCAGAGGTAAAGGTCACCCCCGTTTTGGATTTGGAGATGGGGGGGCCTAAAAACCTACCTGCACCTAATAATGCTAGGCCCAGAAGGTCCTCGGGCCAGTCACAGACAGGGAGCCAGGGAGGCAGCCCCACAAATGGGGTCCCTCGCTCTCCTGATTATGTAAGTCCACGTTACAAGGGAAATCGACCCATCCTGGGTTATGTGTGGACTCCTCCAGCCCAAGGGGGGGGATCCAGCCAAGCACCTAACCCAGGGAACTTCCCTCCAAACTTCCCACAGGAGGGCAGAAATTTACCAAACCCTGGGCAGAACTTTTTCCCCAGATATCCTCCCGACTTCCAACCCCAAAATCATCCATCCTTCTTTCCCCAATTCCCTGAGCCCAGACCACTGAATCCGGGAGAGGGGAGGCCAAGGGTGGAGGGGTACCCAAATCTTCCCAACCCGGGGTATTACCAGAGGAGGGACAGCTACCCTTCCCGGGATCAGCCCAGGGGAGAAAACAGGGCCCCGTATCAGCCTGAGCGGGTTTCCCAGTTAGAGCGCCAGGTTCAAAACATGGCGCGGGATCTGGGTCACATACTGAGGGCTCAGCAGAACCCTCAGATGGGCGTGCCGGCGCAGAACGCACCCAACTCTGGACCTGGTGCTCCAGAACAATGACGGGGGCAGCACCCCGATGACTCACCGGTTCCCAGGGAGGAGGCACAAAGGGAAGGGGGGTGTAAAGCCTTGGAGGAAGCTTCCTTCCTCACTTGTAAACAGCCCCTGGAAACCCAGGAACCGGAAACAAAATCTCTTGCCCCTGAAAGCCTGCCTCCTAAGGAGCAGAGGGGGGGTAGGAGAAACAAAAGACCCAAACAGACTCAATTTGAGGAGGAGGTACAGATCTTCCAATTTGAGGGAGAGGGATCCTCAGAGGATCCTGAGAAAAGGATCTTCTCCTTCAGAGAGGGGGGAACTCCTCCCAAAGAAAAATGGGTCCCTAGGGATGCAAATCCAGACTGGGGAGATGTGGAGACTGAGCTACCGCCGCCCACTATCTCATCCCAGAACAAACAGCAAGAAAACCCCCTGGTTCAAACCCATCCTGGTGACTGCCTCCAAAAAGGGGGGGGCGGCCCAGAACCGGAGCCAGGGGAACCCACAATGGCTCTGATCTCCAGTTGCCAACTTTTTCTTTCAGATTCCCAAGGCTCACCACAGAATTCTGCCCAAATCTCTTCGCTAGCGATGTCCAAAACCAGAAAGTTAGCCCACCAGTTGTCCAAAAATGTACATTATCTGTGCCCCCTTGAGGAGAAGGAGGGAAGATATTATGCCCCGGTACAAGTACAGGGGCAGGGTACAATCTCGGCACTGGTGGACACTGGATCTCAAGCTACCCTTCTGTCCAGAAGGGCCTTTGATGAACTGAATGCAGGAAGGGGAGAGGATTACAATATTCCTCTCACCTCTCTTCCTGGACAACTGCAGAACTTTGACGGGAAGGAAATTCCCGTTGAGGGGACTGCAGACTTGGACATTAAGATCGGGCGACACAAGTTGAAACACCCGGTCATAGTTGTGACCCCAGAGGGCACCCCTTGTTTACTAGGGAATGACCTCCTGAGAAGGTTGTCACCCCTAATAGATTGTGTAAACAAGGTCCTCTGGACCCAGACTAGCCGACCAATAAAATTAAAACAGAGTGTCAACCATGTTAGTTTAAACGGCGCATGCCACATGGTTGAACAAAAATCTGACCAAGTAGAATTTCACTTCCAGAATAGCCAAATTCCAGACGTGACAGTAATAGCAGTAGGACAAGAGACTGGTGATGGGGGGTCCTCTCTATTTCTGAAAATCAACCTCCCTTCCAGTCTAAAGTGGTATTCCACGCTGGAAGGAAACACTCTGAAATTCTATACCAATCCACAATCTGAAACTCCCACTCCTATAGTCCAGAAAGATGTGAAATCAGCTCAAAGCCTGGCTGATATTCAGCAAATTGGAGAGCAGTTGTTCATCCCTGTTCAGTTAAATGATGGGAAGGACTCTGTTCTCGCTCGAGTGTGTGTGAACAACGGTAAGAGCTTCATCAGCGAAGCCATGTTTCGCCAACTCCCAAAAGATCCAGCCATTCCCACCTTCAAACTGATAGACAAATGGGAAATGGACCTGGAAGCACCTAATTCCAAACATCTCCTGCCAAGCAGGTGTATGCTCAAAATCTCCATTGGCAACAAGAGCATAGTCCACAATTGTTGGGTCGTGCGAGACGTCACTGCCGCCTTTTACTTAGGCAGTGACATTCTCAATCGCTTTGCCATTAGTTTGGACCTAATAAACTTCAAAGCTTGGTCCCGATTAGCGGATAATCCCATGGGCTTTGATGATCCAGAAAAAGCATTTAGGTCAGCTCAATTGCTACCGTATGCAGTTGAAATTCAGGTTAAAGAGGAAGTCACCATCCCAGAAAGGACCCGACAATTCAAGCAGAGCAAATTTTTGCCTACATGGAAGGGACCCTTTGAGATCGTCGATAAGATCTCCCCTGTGGCCTACAAGATCCGCATCCCCAAAGGCGGTTCGGCAGAGGGAGAAGACAAGTGGGTCCACATAAACCAGTTGAAATGTTGCCATCCCAGGCACACTCTGCAACAACTGGAGGAATCCTCTGGAATCCTAGCGGGTACTGTCTCAGACTAATTCAGTTCCAATCATAAAACATACCACATCTAGTCTCTAAAATATTGTGATTTGCATGAAACTGTCTCTTAGTTATACTGTTTTTTTTATCAAAAGAAGAATGTAATGTTTCGTCATGATGAAATGCATATGCTGTCCCACCATCTCAACAGTGGTGGAAAAACGTCTATGAGTAGGTATTGCCGCTCTTCCTTTGTCGTCCTAGGAGAAAGAAGACCTTGAGACTGGCCAAGGAGGACGATCCGGAGACCGGGAACGAAGATCCAATGGGCCCAGTGGACCGCCCAATACTCCCATCAGGACTGGCGAGGAGAACCGATTGATCAGTACCGGATGGAGAAGAAGATGATGAACGGTGCCATCTATTGGAAGAAGATGAGGAAACATCCCAGATCTTGCGAGTCCCATTCGTGAAATAGAATGGCCATCGCAAGAGGGGGGCTTGTGGGATGTATTTACCCATGCATCCTAGCCCTACCTCAAAACTGTGCAGTACTGACATGGAAAACATCATGATGGCCAGAGCTTCCCAGAAAATGCACAGGGAAATGCATGACATCCAGGTTTCCCATTGATGCAGTAACCAGGAATAGCTGCCCTATAGTTAAGGACAGTCGGACTTCCATAGGAAACCCTTAAAATTCTATCATTAATAACTATTGATTCGAGTAACAAACATATTTGACCAACATTTGGAAAGTGAGTAAGGACTCGCAACCCTACCCCCAGACTGCAGCTTCTTAAGGATTCATTAAAAAATAAAATCTTTATTAAGAAGACAAAAAAATGTTTTTTTTTCCAAAAGTGCAGCCTACTTTCCATTCATTTTCCCATAAACTAACATTTTTACCAAAGCACACAGCCCAAACTGCTGGACGGATTTGGACCAGGTTTGAAACAACTTCGGCATGCAGTCTTGACCTGTGCTCCATGTATGGTTTGTGGTTATTCAGTGCAGCAGTGATTTAAATATTTGACAGAGAAGGGGCTACCCCCTTCTCGAAAATAGATAGCTATATCTGGGGATTTATCCAAAACAAGGATTTTTTAGAAATGAAACTCTCAATGCAAGAGATGTTCAAGGTTGTAGCCGAGGATATGCCAGGTCAAAAAATATGCAAATGCCATCACGCTAGAGGGCACCAAGTGAAATTTGGGAGTTGAAGGAAGTCTAGGGATTGAGTTTGCAACACAAAGTTTTTTGTAGCCTCGGCTGCAGCCTCAAATTGCCGACATCTCAAAGCAAACTGCATCACAGAAACAGAGTGTGTTGTGCGGGGAAAGGGGGAGAGCAGGGGAGGTGAGGAGGCCATCTGGGGAGTGAGGGCAGCTGGCACAGATAAGGAGAAAGCATTTTTCTTCTGACTGTTTTGCCGATATTTGCGGCAATAAAGGACTACGGAAAGCCGAGGGTATGTGGCGTTCAGAAACCACGTTTGCATGTTTTTCTTTTTAAAGATTATTTTACACCTATAGTGACGTTGGGGGTGAAAAATCACTGACCATGGTCAGTGACATGATTGGCCTCTAGGTCTCCCATCCATGCAATAGCCAGACAGACACTACCTAGCTTCAAAGTGAGGAGGGGGCCAGCCTCCTCTGGCCATGTTGGCCGATAAAACAACCAAATTTACCAGACCACTGAGAGAAACGAGCCGGCACTTTTCTTGCTTTATAGCTAAGCACAGCCAGTCGTGCTTTGAAGCTAAGCAGTGTCAGTTCGGGTTACTGCATGGATGGGCGACTAAATGGTCATCAAAATATTTTTTTTTAAACCGTGCTACTGTCAGTCCCATTTTGCTGAATTGCATTCTGGAGTTTGTAGTCTCGTAGTAAATAATACAAATATATATATATATATATTTTTAGAGAAACAGTGGGTTTCCCATTCCACCAGTAACTGAGGCGTACCTTGCTTAGTTTCAAAGCAAGGAAGTGGACAGCTGCATAATGCCATGTTGCCTAATAAATGAGCCCAAGCCCACCTTACAAGACCACCTAGAGAAACATGGCCTAAGGGTGCTGGATCCGTCCTTGCTTTGAAACTAAGCTGGGTCGGTCCTGGTTACTACATGGATGGTGGCCAGTCCACAGTCCCGAATGCTGTGTGTATTCTTAGTTTTAAATATCTCATAACACACAGCATCCGCAATATTATTTTTTAAACCGTGCTACTGTCATACCTTGAAAGGGAGAGTTTGAAATCCTGGAAACTTGTGCAGTTATTTCCCCTGATTTTGGCTGCTTTTCAGGGCACCAGTAAGGACACATGTGGGTGGACAGCATACCTTTTTTTCAGAGGGTGAAAACATCCCCTTTTTTCTTTTGAGGTTGGCAAGCTTGCTCGAGTATTTGGCTACCTAGATTTTACCCAGCTTTTCATGTTCCCAGTGCAGACATGTACCCACAAGACAACAAGCACTTGTTTTGTATTGGGATTTTGTTTTCCATGGAATATGTCACTACAGATTGCTATGTTTAAAAGGTGAGCACCTTTTATACTTTGCCAGACTATTTATTGGAAGATTTCCTCTCTCAGGGTATTTTTCTGGTGTTCATTACTTTGTTTAAATGTCCAATGCTATTTTGTCTTGCGCACTTTCTTCTAAAGAGAAGGTCAAATTAACTACATTTGTATATTTCACTTTAAAATAGAGTGTCACTTACTGTGCGTATATTCATGCGTGCCAGCTTCTGATTTTGGGTTATGAGGCAAAAGTGCCTGGGCATATGTTATTCTTGCAGGTGTTAATTTTTTGCCCTTTTCCGTGCTGCTTAAATGCGGTTAGCTGGGGTTGTGCAATGTATCACAATAGTCACCAAGAGACCAGCCTTTAAACAAGGAGCTTGTAGCAAGCTGCTTAACCAAAGAGCGTGATGCTCAGTAAATAATGTAATCTCAATGAGCATTGACTAAAAACATTGTGAATTCTCAAAGTTTGCAATATTTTATACATAATGAAAGAAAAAAAGAGATGCTTACAGCTACAGTGGGTTTCCCATCCATGCAGTAACTTGGATCGGCCTGGCTTAAAAGCAAGGAAAGGGGCAGCCCCATCAGGCCATGTTGCCTAACAAATTAACCCAACTTTCAGGTCCACCTAGAGCAGCATAGCATGAGGGTGCTGGATCCTACCTCACTTTGAAGGTAAATTGGGTCGGTCCCTGTTCCTACATGGATGGGAGACAACCCATAGTCCTGAAGGCTGTGTGTTTTCCTAGCTTTAAATATCTCATAACACACAGCATTCACATTATTTTTTTTAAACCGTGCTACTGTCAGTCCTTGAAAGCTTTGCACTAAGAGACAATTCTTGTTGCCTTTTGCTGAATGGCATTCTGTTATTTGTACTCTCCCAGTCAAGATCGGGGTGGGGGGGTGTTACTGCTATAATTGTACACTTTTTGACTAACATAGTTCAAAGAGGATTTATATATTTGTGTGACACTATGGAATGTGTGCTTTTCAAGTTATCTTTATAAAGCAGAGTATTGTTGAAAGCGAGACATGAGGGTGAGGAGGGTAAAAGATAAGAGGGCAAGTAAATCATGAGTATTTGCCCATGATGTGGCACAAGAGTGTGTAATTGTCGACACTGGTGCAGTTAATCTCCCCTGATTGTGGCTGCTATTCACGTGGGTGAAAAGAGCAACTTTTTTTCAAAGGTCAGACGCAACACATGTTTTTTTTTAGGTTGCCAAGCATGCTCAAGTATTTGGCTTCCAGGGTTTTACTCAGGTTGTCATGTTTTCAGTGCAGATGCTTACCCACAAGATCACAAGCACTTTTTTCAAATTGGGATTTTGTTTACTAAGGAATATTGCATGACAGATTGCTCGGTTTAAAAGGTGAGCATCTTTTATACTTTGCCAGCATATTTATTGGAACAATTCCTCTCTCAGGTTATTTTTCTGGTGTTCATTACTTTTTTTTAAAGTCCAATGCTATTTTGTCTTGTGCGCTTTCTTCTAAGGGGAAGGTGACATTAACTACATTTGTATATTTCACTTTAAGATATATGTTCACTTACCGTGCGCATATTCATGAGTGCCAACTTTGATTTTTTCGCTATGGGTGCAGAAAGTACCTGGGCATATATCATTCTTGAAGCCGGTTATTTTTTCCTAATTTCCGTGCTGATTAAATGTGGTTAGTTGGGGTTGTGCGATGTATCATTTTGTTGTTGCACCAGTCACTACAAAAGGGTTGCACAAGTCACTATTTTTGCAGTCTTTTTAATCATTCCCTATATGAATAAAGTATATTTTTGTATATAATTTCCTTCTGGTTCATTGCACTCCATCTATGGTATACATTTTTCCCAACATCTATAGGGTATACATAGACGTAGAGGTCTTGGCTGTTTGACTGTTTCAAGCAGGAACAAATGCCCTGATTGTTGAACTCCACCTACAGGTTACGCTGTTGTGAGGGTCTAATTTGTGTTATTGTGTCTTTGTTCCAGGGATGACCCTTCCAACATATTAAACCCTGCATTCTATGCCTTGTTGACTATAAAGTAATATCCAAGTCATACAGAATCACTGATTCCACTTTGGCCAAGGTATACAGCTGAAGAGGGAGAAGCAAATATTTGCACAATTTATAAGAAATCATTTTTAATTGGGCTAACAATTTCAACTTAGCTCTCAGAACCTCCTTTATGGCAGCTGTAGACATGGCATTAGACAGGTTAAAGCAAAAATACTTAATGGGGGAACCATCCCCAACCTTTGGTCACCAACAGTCCAGACCATGGTTTTAGGTTTGGTTTTAGTGGTATGAATTATAATTTTCTATTTCTCACTGTACACTAGGAGGTAATCTGAAAACGAGTTCAGTTTTCTCTGAAGTCCAATGAGCTTTTTATGGAAAAATATCAGGTCATCTGCAAAGGCCCAACAATTTAAGTTAAGGTGGCCTAATTTGATGGGGAAACTAATATCATGGGACCAAAAGTTGTCGATGCGATGTATAAATTGAAGAGGGTTGAGCCAAGACAGAGCCCTGCTTCAAGCGGATACAAGTTTCAATAGAACTAGACAGCAATGCCTCTTTAGTAATCCTGATCTTTATCGGAGTACCATTGTGCAGGACAGAAAGGATTTTAACCAAAGGGGAGGGGATTCACTTCACCAATGGTTTATTGCACAACATATTATGGTTGACTCTGTTGAAAGCACTACTCATGCCCATTGAGGCCATGTAAGATGTTCCCATGTTTCCCTTTTTAACTTATGCCAGGATGTGAGGCACAATGATGCTATTTAGGGAAGGTTCCAAACAGCCAACCTGATACTGCCCAAAGAACTGGATTACTTCGATGATAGCTAGAGAAAGACTGTCCGGTCTTGGAGCCCAAGAGGGCTTAGCTTTGTATATATTGCCCATAATACATCCATCTACGTGCAAACCATATCCCCACTGCCTGTATAATGCCCATCCTGAAAAAAGACAGTTGGATTATTTGCAGGTTTGGCAAATAAGGCAGAGTAGCATTCTACCCAAGTCGGTTCTTGTATCAGGTATGTTAAAGATGGAACATCACAACCAACAATTCTCTTTGTTAAGGTCTTTATTATGCAAGTCGACTTTCAAAGATTCTGTGTAGTTCTTATAAGCTTGTAGAATTTTACTTTTCTCCCTCTTAAACGCATCTCTATTAAGGGTGTGATCGCACAACATTTCCCTAAGTAGCCTCCTTTTGTGTTTTTTAGTATAGGCTATCGTGCTGTCATATAGATGGGAAAACTTTTTGAGGCCACTATGGGCTCACCCCCCCCCCCCCAGTCAGCTTCTACAAGCACACAAAAATAGTTGTGTTAAAACATGCAATCGAAAAAAAAATGTCACTGCAGACATCACCCCCACAACCAAAGGTTTGATCTCAGACATGAATTTCCTACATAACTCTGTGTTCCATTTGACAGTCAACGGTAACCAAAGCCAAGGCAGCATGCAAGTCATGTAATACAACCGAACAATTAATGGGAAAAGACAATCTTAGATGATCACTTAAGCCTATGTTCTTCAAGATTAATGGAGTACAGAGCAATGTATCCCCCATAGATACATACACATGATCAATCCAGGAGGATCGGGCACCCCATTGCCAACACAACATTCGGGCGTCCAACCCCCCCACTCTGGTAAACATAAATCCAGATCACAACTGTGCATATAAAAATCCCAAATAATCCCTTTGTTGTCAGGGGGCACCTGGTCATAGGCCAAGTCATAAGAATGAGCATTTACCCTAGCCAACTCAATACATTCCATGTTTAAGTCCCCCCCCAATAAATATGTTGTTTGGATTCCCCAGATAAGCATTTCCATTGACAGATTTTCCTAACATAAACCCACTGCTATAAGACCCTCATTAATGGCACAAATTACATTAAAAAATGCTTTTAGATCTAAATCAATGGGGACAACTATGCCCCCGAGGGCCGACCAGTAGGACCACTAGTGGCCATTTTAGCATATGTTTTAAAGCCATTAAGCATAAAATGTTTGGGGGCCATAGTGTCTTGAAAAAGCAATATGTTCTTGGGAAGTTCTCTTCAAATTGGAAGCCTTGAAAACATTTCCAAAACCGCAAAAATTCCATGATAAAAAGGTAAGGTTAGACTGGCTAAAGATTAGATGAAGTTTCTTTCAGTTTACTGAACATATTTATCGCTGCGACCAACCATGACCAGTCGAGTTCAAAGGATTTAGAGTTATCTTGACACTGGGCATTATTTTGTAAGCTATCACTTGTCGCGTAATCCATCTCCCTTCCATAGGAGAGCGAGGCAGGATAATCGACAGAGAAGGACCACTAAAATGACACGTGGTCAAAAATGAATTCACGTCAGCAACGTTTGAAAACTCCAGCAAATCAAGGCCCATTGATCTAACTGAATCCCTCTGCTCCCAGACTAGGCAAGTCTCTGCATAAGAATAGAAATGAACCGTCAGTTTGTCTATACCATGTTCCGGAATGGTGACGTTATCAATATCCCCTGTATGCAGTGGTTATAAATCCAGATTAAAGAGAATATGTCAAGTAATGTGCCTCTATTCAATTTTAGCACACCATTTACTGAAACAATATTCTCTAAGCCAATAATTCTTTCATCAAAGGTACATGTGCGGACAGATAATTGCAGCTGTGAATTTAATAGTGCTTGAAAAGAAACAGATTCACCCCTCGTATCATTTCTCTTCAGAACGGAGCACTAATTCTCACCTATAGGAAGAGAGGTAACAGTCATTGTTTTGGGTGCATGGGCATCAGTTTCTGGCTCCACCATAGAGTTATCAACTGGTACACCTACATCCAATGACTGTCCCAATTCGGGATTACTGATTGGGAGAAAAAAAGTTATCTTCTTCTGCCTGCTAACATCTCCCTTCTTTTTTGTGGTAGAAGACATGACAAGCTCAGGGATATTGTGAGTGCCTGCTTTCCTGGTACATTCCAACTTCTCTGAGGAGATGGAATCCTGTGTGTGTTTAGGTTGATAATTACTCCTGTATTTGGAAGGGATCGAAGACATTTTCTGGAAGATCTGTGTATATTATTGATATGATATGATATGGCATTTATAATGTGCCTATACACAAGTGTTTCAAGGCATGTTGAGACATGGGAAGGGAAACAGAGGGAAGAGAAAACAATGATCCTACTAGGCCAGGTGACATTGAGATTGTGCAAGTTCAGGGGAGGGGGCAAGGGTAAAAATGCAGAGGGAAAGGGGAGGGCAGTACATAGGATAACAGTAAGCACAACAAAGACAATAAATAACTAAACGTGCAGCCAGCAGGTAGCCAGTGCAAGAGTAAGTGCAGCCATCAGGTGTCAAGTGCTAGTCGGGGCTGTAGGGATACAGAACAGTCCCCGAGGGCAAGGGTTGCCAGGGAGGCAGTGCAGGTGTGCAATTGGCAGGGAGGGGACCTGGGCCCGAGATCAGAGGGTAGCCAGGTAACCAGTGCAGTTTCAGATTCAGTCAAGAGATCAGCTGGGGAGAGCAGGAGAGAAAGCTGAAGCAAAGAGGAAGGTCTTGGGGGGCTCCCAGAACACCAGAGGTGGTTCTCCTCAAGTTTCAGAGAGGCTGGGAGGCTGTTACAGAGGGAGGACCGAGCAGAAGAAAGAGATCTACCACTAACTTGCTGCTTGGAGAAGTGACTGACCCTGAGGGAGTTGGAGTCGGATGAGCGAAGAGCTCCAGAGGGAAGATATTTAGGAAGAGCGAGTTGAAGGTATTGAGGTCCCAGACCCAGAAGGCCTTGTGGAAAATGCAGAGGGTTTTGAACTTAATACTCACCATCACTGGGAGCCAGTGCAGAGATTTCAGTCCTGGAGAGATACAATCCCTGGGCTTGAGGCCAAGGACAAGTCTTGCAGTCCTGTTTTGGATGAGTTGCAGAGGGCAGAGAGTAGAGGCAGGCAGATTGAGAAAGAGGCTGTTGCAGTAGTCCAGCCTAGATATAACCAGAGCTCTGGAGACAGTGAACTTCTGGGGGAAGGAGAGGAAAGGAAGAATAACTATGAGGAGGTGCAGCTGGTAGTGTGACTTCTTTTAGATGTCTGAGATATGCAGAGAGAAGGAAAGTGCGGAGTCGAAGATGACCCTGAGGTTTTTAGCCTCACAGGTGGGAGCGGGAAGAGGGGCAAGGGAGGCCAGCCAGAAGGTGACAGGAAGGGAGGAAGCAGGGGTGCCGATGAGGAGAATCTCGGTCTTACTGGCATTAGGAAGAGATAATTGGCAGCACACCACTCCCAGATAGCAGAAAGACAGAGAAGAAGTGGCGAAAGGGAGCCTGAAAATGAGTTGGGTGTCATCCGCATAGCACTGAAATTTGGGGCAGAGAGTGGCAATGTGGTAGGCAAGAAGTGCCAGGTATTGTTTGAACAGCCAGGGAGAGAGGTTAGACCCCCTGGGGAACACCACAGGTAGAGATAGAGATAGAGGAGAGGAAGGACCCAAGTTGGACCTGGCAGGGTCGATCGGAGAGGAAGGAGGTCAGCCAAGCCAAGGCCTGATCAGTGATACCCAGGTTATCAGATACGGTTGTGCAGGATGGAATGGTTGACCGTGTCAAAGGCAGAAGAGAGATCAAGTAAGATGAGGACACAGGGGGTGATGGAGTCGAGGTTGGAGAGAAGGTCTTCACAGATGTTCATGAGAGCAGTTTCCATGCTTCTGGCAGCTCTGAAGCCAGACTGATGGTCATGGAGACAACCAATAGATTCAGTGTGAAGGTTAAGCTGAGAGATGGAAAGCTTTTCCAGGAGTTTGCCCAGGAAGGAAGTGATGGAGATTGGATGATAGTTCGACAGGCAAGGGTTGTCGACAGAGTATTTCTTAAGAAGTGTTTGCACAAGGGAGTGCTTCAGGGAGGAGGGGAAGACTCCAGTGGTGATGGAGTGGTTGCAGAAATCGGCCAGAGCAGGAGCCAGGGTGTCAACGTGGTCCTTGATACCTTCGGGTCTGGCGCGCGCTATAAATAAATAACCAAATAAACAAACTTGATGGTTTTGGAGGAACAGGGTTGAACCTGTTTTGATGAGACTTTCATAGATCGGACTCTGTAGAAACCTCATCATGGGAGAACAGGGGAAAGGCAGAGAAGGAGGGAGGAGGGGTGGCTGCAGAAGGGCCAGAGGAAGAGCAGGGAGTATGGGGAGGAGGGGGAGAGGAAGACAGAGAGGACAGGATGTCCTGAGTTTTAGAGATGAAATGAGAATCCAGGGCCGTGCAGAGGGCCTGGGAGGGGACACGAGCGGTAGAGACTGCAGCAGGATTGGCCAGCTCCTTGCAGATTTTAAAAAGTTCAGCGGAGTTGTTAGATGCCGCGGAGACGCGGGCTTGGATGTGAGCTCTCTTCTTGGTGCGGACAGGGAGCCGGTATTGCCTCTGGAAGAGATGATAGGCCAGTTTGACATAGGATGTGCAGGAAGCATGCCATTTCCTCTCAGCCATCCTGCACTTGCCTTTTAGAGTGACGAGGTCTGAGTCAAACCAAAAGTTGCACTTGGCTTTGGACGTCTCACCGTTCCTCATGACAGGGGCTAGTACATCAAGAGTGTCAAATATAGCAGAGTGGAGCATGGAAAGGGCTGTGCCAGGGTGTGGGTCAACCAAAGTTGGGGTAGTGAAAAGGTGGCGCTGAAAGCCTCAATTGACACACGCTTCATGGGTCAGATAACCGAGAATGTGGCAGTGCTGGAGTTGGCTTAGCCTGAGGAGTAGAGAGGGTGAGATGGGAGAAAATGAGAACGTGATCACTCCACGAGAGAAGAGTGGTGAGAGGAATAGAAAGTGGGAGGTCTGAAGAGATCAGAGCATCAAGAGTGTGCCCTCCAGAGTGAGTCAGGCCAGAGGAGAGAATAGAAAGTGAGAGAGAGTCACAGAGGTCAAGAAAGAGTCTAGTGGAGGGACAGGAAGCATCCAGGTGAATGTTGAAGTCTCCAAGAAGGAGGAGTTGAGTGGTTGAGACCAGAAGGGGAGAGGAGAGGTCAGCCAATTCAGAGAGGAAGGCGGAGATCTGAACAGGTGGCCGATAGATGGTAGCCAGAGAAAGGGAATAGCCAGGAGAGAGAGAGAGCCGGCAGACATGGTATGATATGATATGATATTTTATTTATATCACGCTCATGCACACGCGCTTCAGAGCGTGACCAAGCAAAGGGAAGGGAACAAGCGAGAAATAAAAGGTACGATCTTACTAGGACCAGTGACATTTAGAGCATGCAAGTGCATGGAAAAGGGAAAGGGGAGAGTGTAAGGAAGGGGGACAGAGTGGAAAGTGCAGCACAAAGGAGAGAACAGAATAAATAATAAGTCCAGTAAATAAATAAATGCAATAAATAAATTTGAAAAAATACAAAAGGCAAGTGGGTAATTTGTAAAATAGGGTATATCTGATAAGTGCAGAAGAAAGGTGGGGGACATTATGGGTACAGAAACAGATCCCAGTGCAAGGGGTGGCTCAGGAGTCAGTGCAGGAGGATGAGCAGGTACCTGGGCCTGAAGGACAAAGGCAGCCGGGTGCAAGCTGCCAAGAGCGAAAACAGATCAGCAGGGGAGAGGAAGGGCAAAGGCAGAAGTGAAGAGGAAGGTCTTGAGGAGCTTCTGGAACTGATGCTGGTTCTCCTCAAGAGGAGGCATTCAAAAGAGGAGTAGGCCTGCGTAGGAATGACAGAGGCAGCAATCCACTCAGGGAAGATCAGGGCTACACCACCTATGGAACGGTTGGATCTGGAAGCGCAGAGGATCTCGTAGCCATCAGGGAGGAGAGTGTCCAAGCTCGTGACAGAGCTGGCCGTGAACCATGTCTCAGTGAGAATGAGGACATCGAGGTCAAGTTCCTCCAGGAGGCGGCAGATGTCAGAGGAGTGTTTGACAGCAGAGCGAGAGTTTAGAGTGGCAATATGGAGAAGGTTGCCATTCTTGAAAGACTTACGGGGAGGGGTACAAATCAGAGGTACACCCTGCAAATGTGTAGAAGCAGCCCGAGGGGGGACAGAAGAAGAAGGAGGAGAGGGCAAGGTAGCCAATGAGGAGACAGCAGGTGGCGGCAAGGAAGCCATGGAGGGGGGCGGAGAGGGGACAGCAGGAGAAGAATGGAAATTGATGAGGCGCGGGAAGCGTCAATCAAAGAGGAGAAGGTTGACTTGAGGGCCTTGGACCAAGACGGTGCCATTCAAGTAGACATTAATGATGACCTGAGAAGAGTGAAAGGAGGCCAGGAGGGCCTCCCACCGGGTGTCACCATTAATGGGACAGGACGAGAAGGGAG
Organism: Ambystoma mexicanum; assembly: GCF_040938575.1. NCBI lineage: Eukaryota > Metazoa > Chordata > Amphibia > Caudata > Ambystomatidae > Ambystoma > Ambystoma mexicanum. The sequence goes on from NC_090936.1 coordinate 247,524,412, forward strand.
AGAGCACAGAGAACATATGAAAAGTCCTTAGGTCTGGCGAGGGAAACGATGTTGGTGAAAGTTTGCCTGGAGGAGGCACTGGTATAGGTGTCAGCGATAAAGAGGCCTGGGTTGGAGACCAGGATGTCCTTTTTAAACTTCTTCCTACCAGATTTAGTGGGGATTTAGTGGGGAGAGCAGGATAGTCGATAGAGAAGCAGGTAGAAAAGATGGGAGAGACAGAGAGCACCATAGAGTAGGTAGGGAGAGGAGAGACGAGGAAGGCAGTGGGAAGGGGAGAACACTAGGGAAGGACACAGGGGAGGGTGCAAGCAGACGAGACAGGCAGAGCAGACGTGACAAGTTGACAATTGGGTAGGACAACTGGCGCTTACATTTAAATACTTACACAATGCAGCTTTAAAAACAGGATAAAACACACCTAAGTTTGAGAGTGCTGAATAGTGGTTGAAATGGCCTAGTTTTCACAGGGCAATCTTAAATACTTTCACAATGCAGCTTTAAAAACAGGATAAAACACACCTAAGTTTGAGAGTCCTGAATAGTGGGGGAAAAAGGCCTAGGTTTCAGAGTGCAACTTTAAATACTTTCACAATACAACTTTAAAAACAGGAGAAAAACACACATAAGTTTGAAAGTGCTGAATAGTGGGTGAAATGGCCTAGTTTTCACAGGGCAATTTTAAATACTTTCACAATGCAGCTTTAAAAACAGGAGAAAAACACAGCTAAGTTTGAGAGTCCGCTATATGGACAGGATAGCAGGGTAGAGTGAGGTTCTAAAACCTAACCCGGGCCACTCCTACCTTCCTCAGTTAATGCTGGCTGGCGGCTGGCAACTGGCTTCCCCAGCTGACACCTGCAGACACGATACAGAGCCGCATCTGTAGGAGCCGCCCTTTGCCTAGGGGGCCCTTAGCCGCAGGGGCTGCTGGGCAGAGGGATGCCCAGGGAGGGTCATTAATGGCCGGATGGAAAGCCAATGAGGGAAGGTGGACGGGCTGGGAGGCGAGAGGGAGGGGAGCTGAAGCTGGAGAGGGATTGGGATTAAGGAGGGTGAAGCGCGGGGCAGGGGACTCAGAAATTCCCAAAGAAGTGAATAAGGGCCCACAAGGGACTTAGGCGCAGGACACAAACTCATCTGCTCTGCCAATGGCAAATGGCCAGCACGGAGCACTGCTGGTTGTTAGACCCAGGAGCTTCTAGATGGAAAGCCAATAGGGGGAGTTGGGTGGGCTGGCAGGCGTGAGGGAGGGGAGCTGAAGCCGGAGAGGGATCAGGATATGGAGAGGGTGAAGCGTGAGGCTGGGGGCTCAAAAATGCCCAAAGAAGTGAATAAGGCCCCACAAGTGTCTTAGGCGCAGGGCACACACTCATCTGCTCTGCCAATGGAAAATGGTAAGCATGGAGCACTGTTGGTAGTTAGACCCAGCAGCTCCGAGATGGAAAGCCAATGGGGGGAGGGGGGCGGTCTGGGAGGCAGGAGGGAGGGGAGCTGAAGCCGAAAAGGGATCAGGAAATGGAGAGGGGGAACTACGGGGCAGGTGGCTCAGAAATGCCTGAAGAAGTGAATACGGCCCCACAAGGGTTTTAGGCGCAGGACACACACTCACCTGCTCTGCCGAATCTATTAGGTAGATTCTTTGATTTCTTCTTCTGCTGTGTTTTTTTCCTTTCAGCTTTACTCCTTGGTTGATCAGGCGGACAAGACATAGACTCCTTTGGGCCCTCACAGAAGTTATTGGGGATCTACTCAGTTGATGGACCTTCCTCTCTAGGCATTGCAAACAGGATAGGTGAACAACTCAACCTAGTGTGGCATTCTAATAATGGAGTGGCGCTGTTGACTTCATCCTCTAAAACCTCCCCATTTACCACTAGGTTGGCTGACTTATCTGAGTCCAAGTCCAATCCACCCACACAAGGAAGGTTATTGGGTGGTTTCAAAAGAGACTCCAGGAAAATGGTCACATTCTGATCAATGCATGCAGTCCTATTAGCATTGTTTTAAACTATACTCTTGATATTGTCATAGAACTTTAATAATAATGACTCTAATACTAATTGTAGGGCTGAGATGGAAGATGGCCCAAGGTTATTCAGATTGGGGAGAATATTCGATTCTCATCGCATTTGGACATTTCTAGGGGTGAAGTAATCCTCAGGACAAAAGGACTTGTCAGACGGTACTTGTGGAGTCGGGTGGGAAATGGGTAAGGCATGTACTGTCAGTGGGCCTGTGTCATACCTCACTTCGTTGTTTGAATACAGAGGCAACCAGACCTATACTCCAAGTCCCAACATAGTCGTAGAAAGGATTCATCTAACAAAATTAAGTCCGAAAATTACCCAGTAAGCCCTTGATGAATCTGATGAAACTACACCCACAGCAGTTTCCGCTGTAGTTAAAGATACCAGATCTGAACGAGAAGCTGAATGTGTAGCCCCAGATTCAATTGCAGTGGAGTAACTTTGCTGAAAATGTTGGGGGGGGGACATGACATCTGATGAAAAGGTCCTCCAGCCAAATGAATGGGGACAAAATGATGTACCATGAAAGTTGGGGGGCGGAGGGGCAATCACACTCACCACCCCCCCTAAAATTACACCCATGTTCAATTGGCTGACAGAAGTTAATAATCTTAACTTGTTTTTTCCTTAAAAGACAGTCAGTGGGGCCAAGTTGTTCTTTGAACAAAAAACGAGATTCATTTGTGTGGTTCCCATGATTCGTTGAATCAGTAGAACTATTAGAGTTCTCAACCCCTGACCCCACCCAGTCGATGTTGTTGCTAGAATTACCATGTAAGTTGTAGTTTAAAGTAGAAGGGGTTGCCATTGTTGATAACAAAAAATAAGATGGAGTAATTGCAGGTGGCCCCCCCTAGAAGCAGGTAGCAATGTGTAGATGGCAGAAATGTAACAGCTGGCACTTACAATGTGGATCAATAGTAGACCAGCCATAGATTTGACATATTTGTTGAATGATTTCTTGTGTGCCCTTGTGGTCCTTTCAACTAGAACCTCATCATCAGCATACATGGGAATTGGAATAAGAAACACATTAATTTATGGGCCATCTGCTACAGCTGAAAACAAGGCAAAGTATAATCTATTTGCTCATAAATTTTAAACTATTGTTGCCAAACAACTTTATCTAACACCTGCTTTAACTCTAAAATGGGAATGTAGTTTGGCCATCCCTACAACAGCGGACAGCATCCAGTTTGTCCTGGTGAAGCTGGAGAGTTACACTGGATCCTAACATTTCAATTAAAATCAGCCATCATTTAGGGCTGTGTTCTCAGTCAAAAGCTATTCCTAGAGGTATGTACAAGATGGCAACCTTAGAGAACACACTCCCATAACCCTCTCCAGAAACAAGTGGGTAAACAATCAATACAGAGCCCTAAACCTATAAAGTATACACCTTCCATCAAGGCACCATGTCAGGAATGACCTGGTGTCCAGAGACAGACTGATATCCGGCAGAGATCTAGCGTAGACTGCTCTCACAGGCCGGCCGATGCATACAATGCGGCAGGCGGGACGAGCCAGCGCAGAGGGCGGGAAGAGCCACAGCAGCCAGGCTGAGCTATGTCAATGTGGGCAGCCTAGTCCCAGCCCAGCTAGTGCCACATATGGAAAGTGGGTACTGGAGGCCATAATGGGCTGGGAAAATGGAGAAAGGGGTTTCACAGGAGGTTGGATCCCCGCAGCGGCTATGCAGTGCAGTGCTCGCCCATGCACCAGAATAGAGCTGAGGACCACCACAGGCACAGCAGAACAAAAGAGGTGGAGGAAGCACCAATGAGCACAGATCACTTGCCAACAAGCACCATGTCAGTGATCCCCATGCTGAAGGGGGGAGCTTTGTATAAGAAAACAATGGCTCAACAGTGGAGGGAAGTAGGTGGCTGCCCATCCTGAACATCAAGTGAGGCAGGATGGGGAAAAATTCTAGTGAGGCCACCTGGAGAACACCTGTGCCCAAGCAAGTACAAGAAGAGACTGTGAAACTGGTCAGGAAGTTACATCAGTATTTTAGTAGCTTGGAACGTTGCGGCCCGCAGAAAGGCGATAAAGGAACACCCAGTGGGAGTGGGTGTCCCGGAAGGATCCGAGATGGGGAAAGGATGGTGTGGTCTAGCAAAGTGCCCAATGAAGAAGTGAAGGGGTGCCAACAATAACCACAGACCTGAAAAAGGCAGACATCGATTACATCTGATGGCCTGCAGGTTGATGAAGTACGAAAATACCAGGGGGTGAAACGACCACATGTGAGTGACCCAGGCTTCTGTTTATGAGGACCCTGGTCAGCGCAGGGCCACACTGAAGTGGCCAGGAAGACAGGGTGAAATACCAAAACCCCTGCATAAACCAAAAGAACCAGGCATCCATGCTTTTCTCAAAACTGTGGCAAAACTGCCCACCATGCCGGGTGATGAGAGAAGGGAGGACAGGGAGCCAGATGAGCTGCTGAGGCCCCTCCACTCACAGCGGATTTCCTGGTGCAATCCCTCTAGGAGCTCAAGCAACATCTGAATAACTCACTTCACTCAGAGATGGCACACCTGCAGAAAGAACTATTGACCTCAATCGACAAAAGAAAAAAGGACATTGCCTCGCTGGGTCATCCGGTGTATCACAATGTGTGAGCGCTGGTTAGTTTTCAGTTATACATAGCATCAACAACGGACATGTTTCAGAATTAACGAGTATTTGCGGTCCTAGTGTGATGATCTTGAGAAGCGGCCCCAGAGAGATAATTTGCGAGTGTGATTTCTGAGAGAAGGGGTGGAAAAAGGAAATGTAGACCCATGCAACCAGCACCTTTTTGGAGATTTCACAGCACTCCTTTCTCCAGCCACCATTAAAATTGATAGGGTTCATACAGTGGGACCTATGAGACATTGTAGCACACTGCATAATTAAAAGATAAAATAATGTATACTAGGGGAGGTGAGGAAATCAGGCCGTATCAATTTCCGTGGCTCAGCAATCCATATATACCTAGATGTCTCTCAACCTACCCTAGCGAAGAGACGAATGATGAGGCCGGTAGTGGAAGAGCTGAGGAAAAGGAACATCAAATATAAATGGACATTTCTGCTCGGTCTTCAGTTTCAAGTGGAAGGCAGACTCCATACTCTCTTCACACTCGAGGCTGGGGGCAAGCTACTGAATATTCCATTTCAGAAAGGAAGCCTGGAGGGTGAAGCAACTGCAAGCGGGAGAGGCCCAGGAAGAGAGCCATGGCGCACAGTCCCTGTGGGGAAGAAGAGCTCTTATTACTGATGGGGAAGGAGGTTGACACCAGGTCATTAAATGGGCTGTTTGTGCTGAAGTTGTAGCCATGAGAGTAATAGAGAGGAATTAACATTATGGGCCTTATCACAAGTCCGGTGGTAAAAACGGCACAATTACCGTCGGGTGCAAATAGCGTTACCGCCGGATCATGCAACGCAATAAGCACTGCATCACAACCTGGCGTGAACTTGCCCCCGACAAAGACGGTATGGCTATTAGCGCCCAGGGGTAATTGCGCTGGAATATAGGCTACTGCCAATGAAATGGTTCTAATAGCGCTCTCACCAGCAGAAATTGCATCATCACCCGAACAGGAAGTCCTGTAAACCTGCGAATATGTCCCAGGAGAGGATACAAGGCAAGTGGGCTGAACATCGTCTGAGAAAGCCTAAATTTAATGAGGCGGAGCTTGTGTTCCTTACAGATGAGGTAGTGGCCCACTGTGAGGAGCTGTAAGGAAGCAGGCAAAGGAAGACCAGTGGCCAGTGGCGGACAGCAATCTGGAACACCATCGCTCAGAATGTGACATGCAGTTTCCAGTGTACCCCGTGTACACGGAAGTTAGCACAGGGGCAACGTGCTAGTCTCAAAAGCAAGACCAGCAGAGCAACAGAGGTTCGAATTCTGGATCTGCGCTTAGAAACCAAACTCAGGTATTATGCGTGATCCAAAAAAAAGTATATATAAATAAATGGAGAGGACTACCGCAAGAGGTGGAATGACCTGATGGTAAGGGGGCCGGGACTGCTGTCCCAACACCACTGTGAGTCCATGGTGACAGGAGGAGGCACTATCAAGGCACGAGTCCTCACCGCCTGGGATGAGAAATGCAGCACAGTGCTGGACCTTGTGGGGATTGAGGGAGTCGGCAGTGCAGAGGTGGGAGTCATCAGCCAGGGGGCATCAGGTGAATGACCCCCCCACATCAAATGCATGCACAATTGACAACCCAGCATAAGAAGCCCCAGTGCACAGGGACACAAGTCAGCAGACCCCGAAGCTGGGCATGCGGACAGGGCAGAGTGATGGGCTGGGACATCATCCACCCTCCACAGCTGATGGGCTGGCACATCAGCCACGCTCCACAGCAGCCATGGGGCATGGCACCAAGGGCAATCCTGAGTGTTACAGCAGTAGGAAGGGCAGGCAAGTGAACCAAACAAATGCCATGTGCACCAGACCCCTACTGGCGCAGCCTGTGCCAGCGGGATTGATGTGTGTGAGCAACCACAAAACTGTGCATCCATCACCCCAGCATGAAGCTGTCCCAGTAGGCCTGCCCCATGAGGGCATGGCAGGCAAGCCACAGGGAAGCACACCTCCCACACACAGACATGTGCCCAGACTGCCAATCACTGTGGACCACAGTACAGGCTTGCTGGCTGCACAGCATTGACCCATAGAGCCATGGCAGTGCCATGGAACAAGCCACCCCCTAGCCCCACCATGCGAGTGCTACCCAGGGAGGGGATGTGAGGCCATGAAGGTCCACAAGCATGCATGTCAGGCATAAATTGGCCCATCATTGGCATTCTGCCCTACCCAAACACAGGCCAATGACCTACAGGCCATGGGCCTCACACCCATTGCCACAAGCAACCAAAAGCAACCCCATGACGGTGGTCCCACATGCATCCTCCCATGACCAACCATACCCATTTGCCCATATGTGTGGGGTTAAACTCTGTACCATTGCAATTGTGTCTTGCATGCCTACACACGTGTGGGAACCATACTTGACACCATTTCCTATGTCCCCTACAGGCACTCACGCATCTCCAGAGGCATCTCCAGAGGCCTCAGAGGAGTAGGAGGAGGTTGCAGGCCCATTAGGGAGTGGATCTTCAAGGCCCTCAAAGTCGGCCACCACCACCCCACAAAGCACACATAATCCTTTCCTAGGCGCAGGGACCTTCATGCAATACCTGCAGCCAGCAAGGCCAAGCCTGCATGTGTCACCGCAGGCCCTCCTCCAACACCAGCAGCCACCAGCAGCAGTGCAGGCCAAGCTGCAACCACACCTCTAGCCGTATGCATGGACACATAGCTAACAAATGCTACCAGAGCAACTGAGGAGTGTCATGATGCCTACCTCCAAGGAGCCAGGTCCGACCCAGCAACCCCAGAGGCAGGCATCATTACCCCCAGGGAAGTGCCAGCGGGCCCAAGCTGGGGCCCTTTGGACACAGTCCTGGCGCCTTAGGCGCCAGGCTCATGTTGGACCCCTGTCCTGGCGCCTTAGGCGCCAGGCTCATAAAGCAAGACATGTGTTCAAGTGTTTTAATGTGCACTTACCTGAGGCAGACCATGCTGCTACATCCAGGCCCGCTTGAGGCCTGAATGGAACTACTTTACCTGTGGGACTACTTTCCGCCTGGGTGTGGTCGGAGCAGGATACATACCTGATCGGTGGAAGGATACATACCTGGAACTTCTTCCAAAGCTATTTAAACCACGCCCGATCAGCAACTCACGCTTCGCGTTGTTCTGCTCCTCGCAGCTGGACGCTCACCGTGTCAGCTCCTGCATCTGGACTTCAGCCACGCCTGTCAGCATCCTGGGTCACCTGCAAAGGGAGATAAGAGAGAATTGGATAGAGAAAGAAGACCTTACCTGCTAAAGCTGCATCACGGAGACATCACACCGGCGATCCTGAAAGGGAAGACATCATTTTAAAAGCATTTCGCTTCGATCGCTGCAGCGCTGCATTTCACTCACCTTTCCTGGGCGCCTCCATCTTCAGCAGCGATCATCCGGATCCGCACCCACTTCCCAGAGCCTAGAGAGAAAAAGACAAGAAAACAAGGTGAGAGAAGGAAGGGAATAGGAAAAGCTCAGTTTCCTTCTAAAACTTACCTGTTGGGTCATTCCCATTTCATTTCGGGTCCTGCCGCTTCTGGGCATTCCGGCCCCCGGCCCCTATGGGGGAAAAAAGACAAAGACATTGAATGAGCGAATGCAAAGACATTACCTGAACGCTCATCCAGAACTTACCTGTCATTTACTGGAACTGCACGTTTCACTTCGGGTCGGCACCATATCTCCGGCATTCCGAACCCCGGCCCCTAAGGGGAAAAAGACATAAGCATTAGCGCTTGCTGCAATAAGACAATGAACATTATTATTAAGCTTGAACTTTTGAACTTGCAACAGAACTCTTACTGCGCCTTACCTGAATAGTCAAGCTTATTTTGAACTCCCATCAAACCTCAATCCAGTGAAGTAACTGGGTTTCAACGCGCCCCTGCATCAGAAGCAGTATGGAGAACTCATCCTTCCAGACCCTAAGGTGAGACTTCACGGGGAATCGTGGAAGGGTATCGTGGAGGGTTGGAAGGGAGTGGGAGGCTTGAGCATTATTCCGTCAGTAGGTAATACTCCCTTTTCACGCACAGGGGAATATTCCTGCGAGCCAGAGAAGCCAGAGTAGAGGGGCCCCTTCCTGTCCCTCTTCAGAGTCCTGCGCTTCACCATAGAAGAAGCATCAGCACTCGAAGCCAGACCTGCGCCTTCGTGGGAATCAGGTAAGCGTGACAGGAGCCACAAGGGGACACCAGCCCAGAGTCAACACATGACGAAGTCCTACACTCCCCAGGAAGCCCTCCTCACCACCGGCGCATAGCGCCACCTGAGCCGAATGTGGACACTCCGTCTGATGGCTCATCTGCATACAGCACTGGCCCAGTGCAGAGCCCCCACCCAGACCACGTAGTACATCACACAGTATACTGCTGCAAAGGCTGGTTGACATGGAGCGCAGACAGTGGGGGATGGAGGAGACTGGGCACACTCACTCCTCACACCGGCAGGCTATCAGGGAGAGTATCCAGGGTTGTACCGCAAATGGTGCAGAACTGGGCCGAGATGAGTATCTATCCACTTTTAGATAGACGGCTCACCAGCATTCCCTAGGGAAATTGAGTTAGAGAGGTAGGGTCGGATAGAAACTGTACTCCTCCTTGCTTGTCAACATCAAACTGATATACAGTGACACTAGATTGAGGAATGGATTCTGTGCAGACATCAACAGGTGGTAACCATTTTCTTTAGTACAACTCCCTGACAGAGACTTTTCTAGTACAATACATCACTGAGGAGTATCATATATGTACCTCCATTTTAAATATATGGGTGATATGCCTTTATCCTTTTGTGCTAATACACTTTCTTTGGCATAACCCAGTAGTAACGTCTGATAAGCATCTAACCCTACTGTTGTGTGAACCCAAGATGAGCGCCAACACGTCCATCCTGACACTATATGCACAACGTGTCAGAGAAACCTAGCGGAAGCCCTCCAGCAGTGCAATGAGTTCCAATGGCAGCAGAACCTGGTGACAGACTATGTCCCGTCCACCACACCCATGGAGCGGTCACAGCAGGGGATGCCACAATGACAGTCTCAGCGTCTTCTTTACACAAAGTCACCAGGGGCCGGCACGGTGGGGGGAGGCCCAGACTGTGTGACCGCCATGTGTGGGCATGCTGGTGGGAGGAGGGAGGGGGATGGTGTGCTGGGCAGCTGCTGGTGGGAGAAGGGAGGGGGGATAGTGTGTTGGGGAGTTGGTGGCGCGAGGAGTGTGCTGGGGAGTTGGTAGCTATAAAGCTCTTGAACTGCTTCAATGCGAGGGCATTGTTGATTGTGTCAAAGCCGTGTTTATTCACAATAGTGGTTTCGCTCAGTGGTGAATGTCTTGTGCCATGCACATGTGTTAGAACAAATTGTCCATGAGGGCCTCACATGCAATCCTGCCATCCCTGATATCTCTGCTGATGCGTACTGCAGCTCCTGCATCATGATCAGCATCCTCATCCTCTGGGGGTAGTTTTACATTTTGCTGCATGCATATATTGTGCAATACGTAACACAGCTCTCACACAAAAAATTGTCCCAACAAGAAAGTTATTTATATGTGAAAATGAATCACTATTATTTTATTAAAGGCGTTGTAGTGTTCAGCATTTATTGTATTAGACGCCTATCTTATTAGACCCAGTAATCTATCGATGTTAATGTAAAGATTTATAGACCTTTTCACTTTTTCACCAATCAAATAAAAATAAAATTATTGTTCATTTGGTTAGGTGTACATTGTCAATATATTCAACCGATTATACAATTTCAAAAATACATAAAATTTGCAAAAACAGGAGGAGCAAGCCCAGAAAAAATGAAGATTACACATCATAACCAAATTGGTATTCTAGCTAGCTAATTGATAAAACTAAAGAGTCCTGCCCATAGAGTAGATTTATGGCCTACGGGGTCTACATCGGTCTCAAATTCTAAATGTGGGAGACAATGGGCCTCATTACGAGGTGGAGGTAAAAAAACAGTTTTTACCGGCATGGAGCGAATACTGTCTAGGTAAGAGGCCGCTAACAGTGGCCCATTACGAGTTTGCGTGCACGAGCGTAGCGGCATGCCTGTAACGACATTACCGGCATGCCACTAAAGTCCCAAAAACGCCCCTTAGCGGCATCATGGTAAGTGCAGACAGCACTACCGCCGTCGTCCACCTCTATGTAACGGTCCCAGCATCAAAAGATATGGCATTAGCCGTCACCGCTAATAGTGGCCACCGCTATTAATGGTAACCGCTATTAGCGGTCACCACTAATAGCGGAACCAGAAGTAACGTCAGGGCACGGCGGCCAGCTTTAAAAACCCAATCCATTGCCATCCTCACTACACAGGACCTGGAGCCTCATTCCTACAGAAGAAAAACATCTACTCCACCGGCATCATGCCAAAGGCAGTGAAGAAAGGGGCATCGCAGCAGAGTAAGGAGCGGTTCTCGGAGGACGAGCTCACAATGCTAGCAGGCACGCTGGCTGAAAATGCTGAAGTGGTCTTCACAAATGACTTCAAGAGAGCAGCCCCGTCAAGAAAAAGGAGAAAAAGGAGATCAGGGAACTAGTAGCTCATAAACTGAGCGCAGTTGGAACACCCCCCACACAGTGAAGGACGTGCCTAAACGTTGGGACGACCTGCGCCTCAGAGTGCATAACATCACGTCGACCAACCGGAGCCAGGGCATGGCTACTGGCAGTGGTCCGAGCTCTCCAATTAAACTCAGCCGCTGGGAGGAAACTTGCGCCAGCACTATTGGCATAGAGTCGATTGAAGGTGTGGGCGAGCTGGAACATGGCCCCACGTCATTGACAGATGGAGATGAGTGTCCTAAGAAAACACTGTAATGCAAAGTATGATGATAGTCCACCAATGTGACCGTGCCATGAGGCAGTGCTTGGCCCATTACAGACACATGGACACATCCCTGCATAGATGCCGTCCTCAGCACTGACACATCCACATGCATGCAGCATTCCAATGCTATACCTGAGAAACATCCCATAAACATGGAAATGGCATTTGTCACACTGCACGCAGTCCACAACAAAAAAGCCTGTCACACAGCATACACCACCTCAAACATGTGTTAACCTGATGTATGCCTGAATGCTCCCCCCATGTAGCAAGCAACCTGAATGTCAAAACTCCAATACCTAATCCTCTCTCATGTGTAGAACAGCAATAATACCAATGTATGCATGATGCATGTAGAACCATCACTGATGCCGTCCCTCTCTCGGTCCTCCACAGGCTCAGATCCTGACAGCGAGGCCTGGGACTCAGCAGCGCAGGCAACAACTCCTCGGAAGAAGGCCAGGGGCAGAGAAGAAGGCAACAGGCCTTCTACATCAAAAAGCCCAATTCAAACCACAACTGCCACAGAAGGGGAAGGCACCACAGATGCTAAGTCACTGGGGTGGCTAAGGGCCACCGCCACAGCAACTGTGCCCACAACTGCTGTGCCCCCTGGACAGGAGCCAGTGGGCAATGGTGTACTTTCAGCTACCAACAGCTCTGTCGGGGAGGCGACAGCCACGGCACCCATGAGTGATGAGGATGTACAGAGCCAAGGCCAGGTGTGTATCTCCACAGTGGAGCCACATAATCTGGGACACTTGCCACATGCAGCATCCACCTCCACTGGTGTCCGGGATGGGGTGCAGCAAATGGCACACATGGAGAAACGCCAGGAGGAGCTGACAGGGCTTGTCAGACAGTTTGTATCAGACGGTGCCCAGGCAAGGCAGGAGGGCCGGGACAACACAGCATCTTTGAGACAGGCCATTGAGGCGAGCACAACTCGCATATGTGAGGAGTTGTCGTCAGTAAGGCAGGTCCTTTCCCGAATAGCGGATGCCTTGAAGGCAGAGTGTCCTGCCCAAGACTGGAGCAAGAGGGCACGGCCTCCTCCTCGAGCTCCACTCAGACCAGCCCCCTTTGCCGGTCTGTGCGCACCTTGCAGCGCTCAGATATACCACCACTAGATTCGGGAAGTGGGAAAAAGTAGCAGGGGCAGCTTGATTATGGCAATTGATGCTGCAACCATTAGCATCCGATAGAACAGCATGTGTGGGGGAGTTGCGGGGAGAGTGCGAGGGGGGAGAAGGTGTGTGGGGGAGTGTGGGGGGAGAGGGTGTGTGGGGGAGTTGTGGGGGAGGGGGAGAGGGTGTGTGGGGGAGTTGTGGGAGGGAGGGAAAGGGGGAGAGGGTGTGTGGGGGAGTTGTGGGGGGTTGGGGAGGGAGGAGAGTGTTAGCGGTGGAGGGTATGAGCACTTTTTAATATTTACAGTTTAATACACCCGTTGTGTACCAGAAAAAATACTTGAGTGGACATTCCTTATTGTGTATGTGTCATTTATTGGTTTACAGTGCCTAGTGTCCATGTACTCCCACACCCAGTGCCCTCAGTCCCACTTTCATGGCACCCTCTGCACCCATGTGTCTCAAAAATATTGGCCAATCACAGACTGGCACACGGCACGTCCCTCCTGTGCATCGCCACCGCGAAGATGTGCGCCCACATCTTCTTCATCTTCTTCATCATCACCTGGTGGTTGCTGTTCAATGTCAGGGGGCAGGGGCACGTTCCATCGGATGCACATGTTGTGCAGCATGACACATGCCATGATGATCTTGGCCACCTTCACATGCCTGTAGAGGAGTGCCCCACCCGACCGGCTGAGGCAGTGAAAACGTGACTTCAACAGACCAAAGGTTTGCTCGATGACCACACGGGTACGGGTATGGGCACGATTGTAGTCCTCTTCATGCCTGTTCTGCGGGTTCCGGACATGGGTGAGGAGCCATGTCTTCAAGGGATAGCCATTATCACCTGCATGGGTGCAAAATAAGGTATGTGTCCGTCAAATCATGATGGACAGCTGTACTTATCACACATGCCTGCAGATATTTGTGGTTCACATGTACAAGTCCCTGGTTGTATGCACACATTTTACCTTGCCACAATGTGTGCTATGCCATGGTTTTATGGTGTGGATTGCATCTTCAAGTTAATACACAGTGTACACTGCCTTGATGTGGCTCATGCACTGTGCACACATACCGCTGTGTTTGTTTTGAATATGTGCTGTGTAGTGTTCAGTATGATTTACTTACTGGCACGTTGGCAGTAGTCTCTGTATTGTTAAACATTCAGCGCTTATTATTCCCATGGTGACATTCTGCACTACTGTGGTGCTGGCCCTGTGACAAGCAGTGGATTCCCTTGGTGGTTTTCATTTGTGCACTCTCATGGATGCTTGTCCTGTGTAGTGATTTGCTGCAGACATTTACATTGTGCACACTCACAGCATGTTGCTGGATTGTGTTACGGAGGGTGAGGACTGATGATGGGTCGTAGATGTGTTGTGGGTTGGTAGGAAGTTCGGCATGTTGTTTTTGGTGTGCAGCTTCCATCATTGCTATGGGGATTGGTTGTCATGTTCAGTCTGGGATGCTTTGGGGCACAGTGTTTTAGGATGTGGACATTGTGCAGTCACCACAACAATGACACTATGGTGGTGTGTGCATCTCTCCCCCATTACACTGCCATGTGCCTGTCATGCAACTTACCAAGCAGCCAGGCACGTCGTCCTGCATGTCGCTCCATGTAGCGTGGTAGCGTGGAGTTGCGCAGGACCATTGAGTCATGAGTTGATCCGGGAAATCGGAAAAACAATGTGTGATGCTCTTGCTAGAGTCACATACCATCTGTACATTGATGGAGTGATATAGCTTACGGTTGTGGTACACCACCTCCGTTGCATGCGGGACCAACAATTCCACATGGGTGCAGTCAAGTGCACCAATACAATTTGACATGCCTGCCTGTGCATGGAAGCCAACTTTCGTGTCAAAGATCTCCTGGGCAGTCCGTGGTAGGGATATGTAGTTCCTTGAGTGCTTCAGGAGGGCATCCAGCACTTGGTTCAGCAATCGAGAAAATAAGGGTTGTGATATGCCATGCATGTGCCCCACTGTGTGCTGGTAGGTGCCTGTGGCCAGGAAGTGAAGCACAGACACTACCTTCAGTAGATGGGGGATGGCGGTGCGTATTTCATCAGGCTGACAATATCGTTGTGTATCAGGTCCACAATGGTGGTGATGGTGTCCCGTTCCAGACGGTACAGGGTGTGGATCTGTGCCAGGGGTTAGGTTGAATGGACTAGCTCTGATGCGAGGGATTGGGGCTGGGGATATTAAGTGATCTTGAGAATGACACAGGATGTGTGCCTTCCCTACTGTCTCCCATTTACTTTAGCCACAAAGCTAAGGTCCTTTCTTGCCACCGCACAGAGCCAGCCTGCCCACTGTTATTACACAGAGAGTAAGTGAGAATTAAAATACCCTCACTTCACTATCTCCCCTAGGATTCCTTATCGTTGCTTGTAGTATCACAAGAGCAATGTATTATGTGTGGGTATCCCTCCCTCACTTTCTTTTTTCGATTTCCTTTTCGATTTTCATAGCACTTTAGGTGTGGGATGCATTGTAGGTTGATTTAGTTGGCAAACTAGCTCTCCTGTCGTTCGTTCATTTTCTTCTTTTTTTTCAAAGTATCAAATAGTGGGCATCACACAATCTCGCAAAAGTGAATTTTGAATGTGACGTAGAAGGGTGCTCTTACAAACAATTCTTTTAATTCTGTTCCTCAGGGTTTGTTCCAAACCTCTTTCTTTCTTTTTTGTCCTGAGAAAAGCAGAAGCATCTTGACGACTACTGCCGAAACGTATTTAGCCTTGCGTGGCGAGTTGATGCGTTCACTAACAGGCAAATGGTCCCCACATTTAGAATTTTAGACTTACGTAGACCCCTGAGCCCATAAATCTACCAAATGGGCAGTATTCCTTAGTTTTATTATCTATTAGCTATATAGAGAAGCACCTTGGTAATCATCTGTAATGTTTGCTTCTGCTGGGTTTGCTCCTTTAAATTTGTATTTATTTTTGAAATTGTATAATCTTTGAATTTTTCCACAAATTGAAAATCCTTGTAATTATTGTTTGCTTATCTTGGTTGAATATATTGACAATGTACACCTAAACAATGAACAATAAACATTTTTTATTTGATTGGTGAAAAGGTTAAAAGGTCTATACATCTTTACATTACATCCATAGATTACTAGGTCTAATTAGAAAGGCGTCTAATAGAATAAACGCCTAACACTACCACACCTTTATTAAAATAATAGTGATTCATTTTCACAAATGAATAGCATTCTTGTTGTTACAATTTTGTGTGTCAGAATTTTGTATATTTCCCCAGTCCTAATCAGAGTGGGGGAATGGTCCTTAATTAGTAACAATGCAACACAGCAGCACAATTCAGCCAAGTTTTTCAGGGGCGTACATCAGTGTCCACCCTGCATGATCAAGGCAGCAAAAATGTGCATTCAGCAGGGCAATTGTGCACTCACTGCATATGCAGGTCCTGCTGTGTGAGTGGTTGTGTGCTGTCTCTTGCAGTGTTTGGAGATTCCACACAGGGGTCATAAGCCAAGGCAGCTGCAGATATATGGTGTCACCTGCATGGGGAGAGACACGGCCATAAGTCACAGTGTAACGTGGCGGGTGGACTTTTACAGCAGCATGGAAATGGACATCGTCCTCAGGTATGTGCAGTATCATGCTGTGGTATGTGTCTGTGCTATGTCCTTGCATTTTGTGTCACTCGTATGATGCATGGTTTTCAATTCACATGCGCCCTATCCGCTACAAGCAGGTGTTATGTGCTGTGTCTGTTGGTGACATGGGATGCTGATATGTGATGCTGACATGGTGGTAGTCCTCTGTAGGTATATTGCTCTGCTGCATGGGGCATGCTGGGTTGCCTATCGGCAATCTGTACGCTTCTGGGTGCAGTGGATTACCATTGGGGGATAGGTGTACATGGGTGCATGCCAGTGGTACTGGCAGGGTTGCTGTTGCGAGGCTCTGTGTGGCACTTATTTAGTAGTTGTTGCTGTTTATATATGATGCATTCTGGTACCTGTGGGCATGTTGGTGTTTACAATTGCTCATGCCTCATGTTGGGTACAAAATGTGCATTCTCTCTGGGCTTTACTGTGACGCTGCTATGGGAGGTGGCCAGGTCAAACTCTTACAGAAATGTATCATGCAATGCTTTGTGTTGGTGTTCATGTCCACAACACCCTACCTTTGGTCAGGTGTTCCGCAGAGCATGCATGCGGCCAGTTGTCGTCACCCGCAATCCACGTCCGTTGTCCACAGTGCCTCTCCATGTATCCTGGGAGTATGCTGTTCCATAGCACCATGGAATTGTGGGTGGAATCTGGGAAGCGGGCATAGCAGTGGGTGATGATGATGTCGGGGTCACAGGTCACCTGCACATTGAGGGATTGGTAGTGGCTGTGGTTTCTGTACACAGCTTCGTGGGTCAGGGGTGCCCTCAATGCCACATGGGTGCAGTCCAGGGCTGCTATCACATTTGGCATGTGTGCTATGGCATTGGACCGTACCTTCATTGCATTCACCTGGGCTGGGGCAATGAGCAGTGTGATGTGGTGTTGCACATGACACAGGAGGGCATCAATCACCTGGCCCAACACTGCACAGAATGTGGGCTGTGCCTTGCAATGCATCATGGCCACGGAATGCTGGAAGGTGCCTGTGGCTAGGAATTGTAGTACTGGCACTAGCTTCAGCAGTGCGGTCACAGCTCTATGGATGTTTATCCTCCTCCCTCTGTCCTGCTGGATTGTGGTGAGCAGCTCTGTGATGATCTCCCTGTTCAGGTGGTACAGTGTCAACAACTGGGTGGCAGTGAGCATCCAGGTTGGGGACCTGTCCCTGGGTCTGGGTGCCCACTTTGCTTGTGCTCTTCTCGTTCTCCTCCTCCTCCTCCTCCTACTCACCCCCCTGTGCTACCTGTGTCCTGGCCTGCTCCTCCTACCTCTTTGTTTCCTGATGCAGCAGGACCAACTGCCTGTCCCAGCTCACAGTGGCTAATGGCAGCATGGTGTGGAAAGCAGTGTTTGGGTTAGGGGTGTGTCTTATCTAGCCATTAGGAGTGCATTGTTTGCACCTGTGCCTTGATTTCTGCTTCCTGTATCCAGTTACCTTGACTTAGAGGTATTTGTGCCGTGTTTTCAGTGCCATTAGCACCAGTTTTCAGCGCTAACACCACTGGACATGGACTTGTGATGCGGCTGTGTTTGCATCTTGTGTGGCCGGCTGTAATGGCACAGGCTGTATTTGCACCAGCTGTAATTGTGCAGGCCTATTTTTTCAGTCAGCAGTATTTATGCCGGCTCATGATCTGGTGGAGCGGTATTGGCGGCGCTAATGTGGTTACTGTCACTTTTAAGGGTTACCACCAGACTTATGATAAGGCCCTATGGGCCTCATCACGACTTGGGCGGTAACGCCGGTGGTATTACCGCCGGCGGTATTAGCCCAACCGCCGAACTCCCCAGCGCTAATAGCGCCGGATCACAAGTTCGACGGTAAAGTAAATCCCCATTCCCCATTGAGCCCATTCGGGAATGCCCCTTTCCCCATTGGGCTCAATGGGGAAAATGTGCGCTCTTACTGCCGGCGGACTTCCCGCCGGCGGTAATAGCACAAATTTTCGGCGGATTTCCTCCCAGCTCAGAGCTGGGGTGAAATCCGCCGAAGTCCTGATTTGGCGGACCCTTAAATCCGGCGGTAATAGCGCTACCGCCGAATTTAAGGGTTACCGCCAAAGTCGTGATAAGGCCCTATATCTTTTATGCGGTTTGTGAAAGTCCAAGGAGGCAGGGACGTCATTTCACCAAAATGCCAGGGGTAGTGGAAGTGACATCACATGACCCTTGACCTCTGGTGACATCACAGGAAGTGATGTCATTTGACCCCATTCCGAAGTGATATCGTGGGATGCGATGGAACGCGACCTTTCACCCATTGACAAAACATGAAGTGCTATCACATAGCATTGTACACTACAAAAAATATGGTTACGATATCGCTATAATGTGATGTACATTTCATACAAGAATGGATCGCCATATGTATCGTTAAGATCATTATATATAGGCCCATATTACCAAATTACAGTGAATGCAAGCAGACCTCCACGACCAAATGATAATGATGTGTTATTATATAGCACTTACGTTTAAGCGCTTTACATAGAAAAAATATACACCCAATATCACCCAACCTGTGTTGGTACTCATTTATCGACCTCGGAAGGATTAAAGGCTGAGTTGAGGCGTTTAAGAACAGACTAAATCAGTGACTAACCCCCTGAAGTGTTCCTGAAATAAACCTTTAATGAGTCTAGCAATTATTATATAGAATTCCAGAAAGACACATTATTTGGTATTCCTAATATTTCTTATTTAGAGTCAGTGCAGAAAGTGTTAGACTTGTGTCACTCCTTTTCTTCTTTTTCTTCTTTTTTTAAGGGGCTTTAACAAGAAAGACAGCCACTCCAGAACTAAAGAGCCACATGGTGCTGGCCACAGCTTACATTACAAAAAAAAAAAAAACAAACCTTTTTTTTTCTTTTTTTTTCTATTTTTTTCTAGAGATCGCAAGGGTGACCCCAGAGGTCGCAAGGGAGACCTCAGAGGTCGCTGTTGCGACCTCTGGCGACCCCCAAATGACATCCCTGCAAGGGGGGTGTTAATCAGTTAATCATTTAGGTTAGGACTGTTGTACAGAGATATGGGTATGACAGAGAGGGAGACCTCCCAACAGTATTCAATGTCAGGTGAAAGGAGCGGGAAGCGGTTTATAGTCAAAAAGTCGAATTACATATTTTCGAAAGTCATAATCTCGAAAACAAAAAGTCCACAAAAAAAAATTTGAATGTATATTTTTCTATGTTATTTGGTCGAAATGGGGGGGTTCCCCCCAACCTCCCCTTTTTGTATTTTTTTTATTTTACCCCTTTTTTTTAACTATGAAACCCAAAAAAAACATATAAATAAAAAAATAAAACATTCTAATTTTTTTTTTCCACATTTTGTTTTCGACATTTTTGTTATTCGACTTTTTGACTGCACACCACGGGAAGCACTTACAGTCCAAGGTATAAGACCAGGCCGAAGACACAGTGGGGAAATTGGGACTCACAGGACAATGGGATGGCAAATAATACACAATGTGCATAATGATGTGTAACAGGGCTGAACACACTGAATATTTCCCCACTATTCCTAGTAGACAGAAAGCAGTTTTCTAGCGATGGGACGGGGCTTACAAAGATTGTAATGTCGAGAAGAACAAGACCAGATTTAAAATGACATGGGCCTCATTCATTACGAGTGAGCAATAACCGGACCATTACGAGATGAATGGGCCGGTAATTGCCCTTTCGCGGGTGGCGCTATTGCCGGGCTCCCGATCCCAATTCTGCCCACTAGGGCAGAATGGGGGTGGGGAGCATGGTTGCACCGGCACCGTTGATAACGGTGCTGGTGCAATCACGAATTGTGCTCGCGGGTGCTGCACAGCTTGCCAGGTAAGACCTGGCGGGCTGTCAGGAACCCGCAAGCAGAACTTATAATGCGGCGGGACGGTATGAGCAGTGCAGGTGCCTTACAGGCACCGTTCATACCATCACCGCCCTTTAGGGGGAATTTTCCAAAATGGCAAATTTCCCTTACCTACTGAGTCCCTCAGCAGCTTTGTTGGATTTCAAGAATTTATTTTTTTCACCTGGTAAGAGTCTGAGCCTTTTTCCCACTCTTACATGTGTTTTGCTGTGTGTGTTTAACATGTTTGTGTTCATGGACTGTGGAGCTTCACCTACTCCATAGGCCTCATCTTTTTACTGTGTGTTGCACAGCGACCTCAGTACAGTGACACAGGGTTGTCTTTTTCAGACTTCCCACTTCAAACTCCATTTTCTGGGACTGACTACTGTCTCCCAGAACATGTAAAGTTGCCATTGACTTTATTAGTCTTTTTAAATTCACAGACCCAGTACAAACTATCTAGGTGCCTGAATGTCTGAGGGAGACAGGATGTGAGGGAGAGGTTTGAGACTCCCTGCACAGGGTCTTCTTGGAGACCCATGTTGCACTCTGTATGATTGGCTGTGGTGACTGTCCTGCCAGCACAGCCACCCTGCTGTGTGATTGACAGCCAGGCTGTGTGAATGGGGGAAAACTGCATAAAAAACAGGTCTCTGGGACTAAGAAGGGAGAGTCGCCATTGGATCGAGAGAATCAAAGAGAAGCTGAAAGAAGAGGACCACCACCACGACTGAACCTCCCGGTGAAGCCCTGCTGCGGGTCTGAATCTCCAAACCCCGACGACAGCGAATATCTGCAAGGAATCTTCTTCCCTTAAGCTGGTGGGACCAACCAGTTTGCCAAACACCAAGCAAGGCCTCCCTTGACTGGTTGAATTTGCTTTGCACAGCTGCAGTGAACCAGATAGCCAGGAGGACCGGACCCTGTTTGGGTTTTAAGGAGCAAACCTTTTATTTGTTGCTTTGCGCTGCTGTTGGTTTCTTCCCTGGGCAGTGCAGGACCCTCCAGTCTTCCTACTTTGTGTCAGTCTGACAGTCGCTTAAGGAACCGTGAACCTGCAGGACCTGCCAGGAACTTCTGCCTCAGCTATGGCCTTCTTCATCATTTAAGGTACTGTTCTAACCTGGTTGTTCGTTCTGTCCGACCGCGGTCAAATTATTTGAGATCTTTCGCCAATCCTAGGGCTTGTTCTTCTCTACTCTTTTAAGTAACTTTTTGTCCGACCAACTTCGTTTCAAACTCTTGGCAAAGACTTAACCGCAAACTACTCTGAACTGTGTGATCCTCTGTAAAGACTCTGAACCATTGACATTGGCCCAGGCCTATTGATATGATATAATATGATAATATATTATAGTTTATTTATATAGCGCCTATACACAATGTGTTTCAAAGCGCTTCCAGGCAAGGGAGGGAACAAGGGAAAATACAATGACATTCTTACAGGCCATGAACAGTAAGGATGTAAAATTAACTATCGTACTCGCCCTACGACATTTCAGATAGTACAAGAGCTAAGACATAGATAATGGAGGGGGAGAGTGGGAAGGAAATGGAAACAGGCAGGCAACTACCGTACTAGGCCTGACAACATTTCTGGTAGAGCTGGAGAAAAACAAAGGGAGAAGGGGTGCAGAAAGGTAGGGGAGGAACAAAACAAGCGACTATCATACTAGGCCTGACGACATTTCAGATAGTGCTGGATCGGGGGTGGGGAGGAAAAAATCAATAAGGGGAGGGGGAGGAGATAGACGAGGTTGCTATCATACTAGGTCCAGGGACAATTCGGATAGAAGAAAGTAAGGGGAGGAGATAAGAAAAGGGAGAAGGGAAAGGAGGAGAGAACAGAGAGTTAGCATTCAAAAGAGTGGAGAAGCAAGAGGGAAGAGTGAATACAATTGCAGAAGTCAGTAGTAACACATAATGTTGCAAGCCAGAATACAAGAAGAAGATGGGAACAGCATGATTCAGGGCCATCATGAGTACAAGATGCAAAGGAAGTCCAGCATGAGAGTTGAGAAAGGGTGACGCACCGTGAATGAATGAAGTCCATAAAAGTCAAATCCAGCATTGGCCACAAGACGGTGATGGTGAGACCAGAATTTATCTGGACAGACTCCTGCATACGTAGGCTTGAGGAGAGTGAGGGGGGAGCGGGGTAGAAGAATCAAGCAAAACAGGCAACACCTGTGTGCGAGAATGGTGGGGGCACAAGGGAACATCACAGGGGGACCAGAAGGGGTGGGGATGGCCTGTGGGGACAGAGGGAGAAACACATGTTGGTGCATGCTAACCTGCTGTCTGAGCAGGGCGGCCGAGCCCTGGGTCCTCCTGGTCCGAACAGGAATTGCCCTTTTCTTCATCAGCCCTTCGCTTAGGACGCCCGGGCGAGAGACGCCCTTGATCTAATAGTTAAGAGCAGGAAGGAAGAGGCAGAGCTAAGAAGGGGGTGGGGCTCAGGCCAGGTGACCTAGAACCACTTGCGCCTGCTCCCCATCTGCAAAGGAAAAGAGGCTGGAGGGCTCTTTAAGTAGGGAAAAAGAGCGTCAAGCAGGAAGGCACCAGGTGGGCGGTGCTTGCTTTGTGGTGAAAAAGAGCGGCAAGCAGGAAGGCGCCAGGTGGGCGGGGCTTGGTAAGTGCTGAAAAAGAGCGGCAGGCAGGAAGGCACCAGGTGGGAGGGGCTTAGGCCAGGTGGCCTAGATCCACTTGCACCTGCTCCCCATCTGCAAAGGAAAAGCGACTGGAGGGCTCCTTAAGTAGGGAAAAAGAGCGGCAAGCAGGAAGGCACCAGGTGGGGGGGCTTGCTAAGTGGTGAAAAAGAGTGGCAAGCAGGAAGGCGCCAGGTGGGTGGGGCTTGCTAAGTGGTGAAAAAGAGCAGCAAGCAGGAAGGCACCAGGTGGGCGGGGCTTAGGCCAGGTGACCTAGATCCACTTGCACCTGCTCCCCATTGATTTGAATCCTCATTGTAGCAAGCCTTTTCTAGATTGCCCTGCTTACTTTCTTGTTGGTGCTGCTTAATTTTGTATAACCTTGTTTTTCCCTCCTTTTTAAATTGCTGGAGTGCCAATTTCCTCGCACTTAATTTTGAGCTTAACTTGTCCAGAATTTCATCAGGTGCTGTGTAGTATGTTAAGAGTGTGATTTTTCTGTGCTTGATAATAGTGAGTTGTTTTACAACTGATGTGTAAATGAATGTATATTCTTTTACTCTACTTTACTTTAGAAACCTTGAGTCAGTGTTTGTTTGAACCATAGTAATTGCTGTCCTTTGTGTAACTATTGATACTGCTCACTTTACTCTTGAGATAAGACTGGCTGCTCAGCCATCGCTACCACTTTACTGTGCCGTACAGGCTTGTACCAAAGGTGAATCTTTTTACTTGCACTTGTAGTCTTACTTGTGTGTGGTGTACCCAAAGGGTACTGCATATGATTCTGCCTAACACCGCCACCCTTATTATGAGGCCCAATTGACATTAGGGACCCTAAATGTTCAAAGCCTAAATACCCCAACCAAGTGCTGCCAGTTGATGAGAGAGCTCAAGTGGTGAAACATACACATAATAGCTGTGCAGGAAACACATTTACTATCCAAAGATCAAGGCCGACGATGAATTAAGGGCTATGCCGCACCGTTCTTCCATTCAGCTACCACCAAAACAGCAGGAGTAGCATTTCTGCTCAGGAGCGATGTGCAACTGGCCAAGGCTGTTAGCAAAAGGAAACTGGAGGGGAGGTACATAATACTTAAGGGAGATACAGGGTTGCAAGCCCACAATAGTATCCTTCTACACCCCAAATACAGCTCAAGAAACTTTTATGTTGAACTTGCTGTTCACAGTGAGTTCATGGGCTGAAGGGGATCTGATACTAATGGGAGACATGAATCCCCTCATGGCCAGTGAAAAAGACCAAACAGTAATCAGCACATACTTTGGGGTGGGTTCAACATCATGTAAACTTAAGACAGGACTGACTGACCTCAATTTCGTGAACACTTGGCACACCCTACGTCCAACCGATCTAGGCTTTACATAAATACAATTCTCATTTTCATAATTCCTCTTCTCGAATTGACTATGTTTTTGCCTCTGCCACGTGCATGAAACAGATCATGTCGGCGGAAATGTAACCTATGAAAATATTTGACCATAGCATGGTGTTGCTGACACTTGGTGGTTGGGAGAGGTGCGGAGGACCAAGAATTTGGTGCATGCCTCCAGAGTCCCTTCGAGATACGGTTATTCTGAATGAACTTAAAAAGACCATCCAAGATGACCTGGAGATTAATTCCTCGGGTGACACATCAGTGGTCACCCATTAGGATGCACTAAAGGTGGTAGCTGGGGGGGGCTTATAGCAGGGGCAGCAGCGCTAAAGCATACAAGAGGACTAGCAAAATCCCAATTACTGGAAGAGGTCAAGGAGAAAGAAACTATATACAACAAAAACCCCACACAACAAACATTGCGACAATTGACCATGCCCAAAGCCAGTTGACAACACTTAGAAATCAGGTGATGCAGCGCACCCTGCTCAGGTTGTAAAGAAACTACTATGAACAGGGGAACGTCCCCGGGAAAATGCTAGCCAGACTTTTGAGAGAGCAAGACAGTAACGCTTATATTCATACTATGCTTGATGACCAAAGGAGGGGATGGGGGGATGAGTGCAAGAAGTGAGATCTGGTTTGGGACTTTTATTCCACTCTATACTAAGCTGAATCCCCAGAACCAGGAAACCTAAAGACATATCTAGATTCCATAAGTATGCATAGTCTGTCCACGGCAAACAGAGAGCACCCAGTAACTGAGCCACCAGAGGTACTTTGAGCCAAAAAAAAACGTACATTAAACAAGACGCTAGGCCTGACAGCCTCCTTTAATAAAGCTCTGGACCAACTGCTGGTGAAACCGTTGGAAGAGTTTTTCAATGCAATTAGGGTAGAGGTACTCTCCTGCCTTCAATGTGCAAGGCCTGTGTGATCTTTATTCCCAAATCTGGGAAAGACCCCATACTATGCACATCTCACAGACCCATTGCTTTTTTGAATCTTGATGCTAATATTTTCACGTAAGTCTTGACACATAGAATGGAGAAATGCATGCCTCTGATGGTCGATTCGGACCGATCAGGATTTATTTGGTGACGGAGAACAATAGAGAACATACAACATGTGCTGCATCTCGTAGATAAAGTGAGCAGGAATCCAGCCCTTATTATTGTCGGTGGATGCTGAAAAGGCCTTTGACAGTGTAAGATGGCCTTTTTTAGAAGTTGCCTTGGCAAGTTCAATTTTGGCCCAAAATGCAGCGCATGATCCTGGCAAATTACTTTGCACCAACTGTACGAATAATGGTAAATGGAGCCCTTACAGATCCAGTGCAATTGAGATGGTCCAGGCGGCAGGGGTACCCCCTGTCACCACTCCTTTTTGCTTTAACTATGGAGCCACTGGCTGCTTGTACATAATAATACTAACATTACGGGCATCACCTTTGGGGTATTGCACCATAAAATAAATCGCTTTGCAGATGACATAATGATATCATTGTCGGAATCCCAGTCATCCGTGCCTGCTATAGAAATGGAGCTGGGCTCCTTCAGCGGTTGTCTGGCTTCAAGATCATCGAAGGTAAATCTGAGATTCTGGGGCATAATGTCCCACCTCGACTTAGAGAAGAACTGAAATACAAATACCCATGTAGCTGGGCCACCAAATGAAATCATAAAATATCTGGGAGGACAAGTTGCATCTAGATTAGCTAACCTCTTTGGTGCCAACTATCCCCCACCCCTCATTCGGGAGATCAAGAAATACTTACACAGAAGGAGTCAACTATGGTGCTCATGTTTTGGTGAAATGTCTGTAATTAAAATAAACTTATTGCCAGATTTCTCAAACTTTTCCAGACAGTATTCATTCCTAATCCCAAACCTGTCATAGAAAAATGGGAATTAATGCTGATAAAATTTCTTGAGCTCGGGGGACACCCAGGGTCAACCATCGAACTCTATATGCGTCAAGGGAGCAGGGTGGCATACAAATTCCTAATCCCTGGAACTACTACAGGGTCACACAGACACCGCCACTTATCGACTGGGTTCAGGAATGCTCCAAAAAGAAATTGGTGGACATGGAACAAGGGGTGGCGGGGGTGTCATCTATGGACACAACTCTGGTTACCACACCATATGAGGGTCCGAAACCTCTTTATTAACACCCAAATCCAAGTTTCTTTGGAAATGTGGGACAGCCTAAAAAGATTGCACACCTTTGCAATGTTTCCATCCCCATTCACAGCATTTTTACATAATGCAGATTCATGCTGGGGATTAAGGACAACGGATTCACAGGTTGGATGTCGTAGGCGGTATGTAAGATGGGAGACATGTTCTTCAACAGAAAAATACATATATTTGAAGAGCATAGACAGGTTTTGAGGCTGGAGGAAGGCGATAGATTTCGGTATCTGCAAGATGGGCATTGGGTTTGACACCCACTGAATACAGCTGCAGCAACTCTACAATTAATGGCTTTGGAAACCATCTTCCAAATGGCAGCGGACCCCAAGGGCCCTATCTCTAAGCTGTACAAGGTAAATAGCGATCTTAAGATACCCCAATGCAGATCCTATTGTGACAGCTGGGACAGGGAGCTGGGGGAACATGTATCACTAGAACAATGGCAAGAGATATATAGGATAACAACAGCCTCTTTGAGAACGCAGGTAGTGGGAACCCAGGCCAAGGTTTTGATGAGATGGTACAAAACACCAGCCATGTTACATGCTTGCAATCCCAAGGCACCAAAGGCTTGCTGGAGGGGATGTAGGCCCTCCACTGCATGTTCTCTGGGGATGTCCCATTATACATGGATATTGGCTGAAATTAGATCGTGACTAACAGTAATTATAGGGCTCGATGTGCAGAAAGACCCTAAAGTGTGTATATTATGCTTACAGTGCCAGTTTATATGTGAATGTACAAATAGAGAATATCATTTACTGTCACTATTGCTGATCACAGCCAGATTATGCATACTGAGGATGTGGAAACGACCCGACTCGCCAATGGTGAAGCAATGGATAGATAAGGCTTGGACAGTCCTTCAATGGAGAATATAACAGCCAAAATAAGCAACATTACACTATCTTTACTAACAATCTGGTCCCCTTTCCTGGAGTATTTGAGGATAGATTTAAATGCTTTGACCTGCCCAGTTAGACTATGAGCACTGAACCTTAGTGAAATGTCCTGAATTATACATTTGCTTCCATAATAGTTGGCTCCACCCAGTCATTCAGTGTCTATTTGACAATTGTATACTTGTTGATCCGTGAGAGGGAGGGAGAAGAGGGAAAGAGAGGGAGTCACCCTAACCCAAACATGTCGAGGATTATAGCTACTATATGAATGATCATACGGAACAGAAGTTTGGTTAGCTATTTGAAAAAATAATAAAATTAAATTTAAAAAAAGCTATTTCTAATTACATAAAAGCAGGAAAAATGTTCCCTGTTTTTATAAAACAGTTTTAGCAGGTATCAAATACAAGTTAATTAAATGGTACATAGTTCCTATAACTTCCTGACTTTTTGTTAATCAGTTATGAGTTAGGATGTTGAACTTTCGCAATACTTTAGGATGTTGGTTAGTTATTTGCCTACATTTTAGCTATTATATGAATGATCATACGGAACAGAAGTTTGGTTAGCTATTTGAAAAAATTATAAAATTCAATTGAAAAAAAGCTGTTTCTAAATACATAAAAGCAGGAAAAATGTTCCCTGCTTCTATAAAACAGTTTTAGCAAGTATCAAATACAAGTTAATTAACTGGTACATAGTTCCTATATCTTCCTGACTTTCTTGTTAATCAGTTATGAGTTAGGATGTTGAGCTTTCGCAATACTTTAGGATGTTGGTTAGTTATTTGCCTACATTTTAGCTACTATATGGATGATCATACGGAACAGAAGTTTGGTTAGCTATTTGAAAAAATAATAAAATTCAATTGAAAAAAAGCAGTTTCTAAATACATAAAAGCAGGAAAAATGTTCCCTGTGTTTATAAAACAGTTTTAGCAAGTATCAAATACAAGTTAATTAACTGGTGCATAGTTCCTATATCTTCCTGACTTTCTTGTTGATCAGTTATGAGTCAGGATGTTGAGCTTTGCAATACTTTAGGATGTCGGTTAGTTATTTGCCTACATTTTAGATATTCGTGTCTATAGTTTGTCAATACAGTGTATCTTCTGTGCTTCAGGTCTACTAGGCTGTCTTTTACATTCTTCACATCTTTAGTTGACTGGTATCATGTGCCTTCTAATAATACATCAATGTTTTATCATGATATGTTAATTTAGGTTCTGTCTTCAGCAGCAATGTTAGTAGCAATAGGTGTCATTATTTATGTCTTAATTTTCTTTAATCTGGAATTACTTAGTCCAATCTTTTCTATCCTTGGTGGTACTGTAGGCCGCAGAATAGGCCTATTATCCAATGTATATGGTCTTCTATTTATTTGTTTGCTAGTATAATGTTTTTTTTATTGCTATAGACTGTGATTTGTTTGGTTTTGGTCTGCTGGGTTCATCTATTTTCTATACTTAATTTCTTAAATCTATATCCTAAACACGTAGTTATTTTATGTTTTTGTCATCATCCATGTTTGGAACTAATCACCTTTTTGTTGAGTTTGGCTTTTTCTGTTAATGCTCAATTTGCATAATCTTTCTTCATTTACAATTGTGTATTTTCTTTATTCTAATGTCCTTAATTAACTGAGTTAGTCTTTCTCCTGTATCATTCGTTTGAAGTTTCAGCTTCAGGGGCAGTGTTTCATGGTATTTTTAAAATACATTCTTTAATTGGAAAATCAGAGGTACAGTGGGGCCATGCAGCACAGCTGGTAATGTGCTGAATGATGAGAGGAGGTTAGTTGGATAATCATAGGCATTAGGGAAAGTTAGATAGGAGTGAGTAGGTATGTCGGGGAGAAATGGGATCACTACCATGCCATCACTGTGCCGGAATCGTTGATGGTTCCTTGTAGGAGATAATGCAGGGAATACATTTTTTGAGGAGTGTCTAGGTGTGTGTTGAGGAGTGTAGCAGAATCATAGGCCATGGGTAAACTCACCATTGCATGACAAGACTGAAATTACGACAGCAAATCATCTGGCTCTAAGAACTCAAAGCAGCAGATTGACCAAACTGGTCAACCCCGAAATATTGAGGCAGGTAAATTGACATTTCAGGGCCAGGGGAAATAGAAGTAAGTGAACTTAGTATCCTAGTGCCAAACAAGGGATGTGCCTATGGACCTACAGAAGGGAAGCTACTCAAGGTAGCTGCAAGCCCTGGGAATAAGAAGCACATGGCAGTGACACCAACGGCCCAACTTCTCACAACAATTAAGTTCGTAGACTCCCATTTTGGATCTAACTAGGCTTCTCCAGAACCTTTTTAGAATGCTCTTCTCTGTGCATTGCAGGTGAACAAATGCAAAGGAAAGGTAATCAATCTCCATGGAATTCTAAATTGAAGCAGCAAGTATGCAATCTGCATAGCCCGTAAATTTTCCAAGCAATGGATCTTGCATAATTGTTTTTTTTTTTACCAAACTCTAAACTAGGGAATCAGAGAGAAATTCCAAGTATCTATCATATTTGCAGGGGAACATATAGGTTGCAAAGTGTGGTTAATTGACTTCTGCCCTGCAGGGGTACAAGGGTGAGCAGAGGCTAAAGCTCTTACTCAGCCCTATCACCTCGATAAACCAAGAGCCAACACTATCATAAAAATAAAACATGCACAGGTAAGGGATATACCTTCTTCATCTTTTGTGGTAACATGGGCTGCGGAAAGGCTATAATCTCGGGAGGGTTGTGGATTTGGTATAGTAGCAACATAAAAAGTGAAATATAACAGTCCAAAATACAGGAATGTCCAGTCAAAGTTCTATAAAGACATATATACTCTCATCAAACAGACCACGTACAGTATTCACTAATGAGAAAACACTACAGAAAAGCCCACACGTATAGAAAGAACACAGAATATTCAAAGATGGCTGATACAGCACTCGGGGAAATGAGTCAGGGGGTGAAAAGACAATTGTAGGCCACAATGTTTAAAACAATATGTGCTATGGTGCAAAAGGGATACAAGTGACATAACCAGTCTCTAGGGCTTAACAATAGGGCAGGAGTTTAGGGGGGCAGTTAGCAAATCATAGTACCTTTTTGATGCTCTTGGTGGTCTGGCAGTGTTGACTCAGTCTTCTTAGCACTATGCAAGCAATTTGAAGATTGGTAGAGTGCAAAAGGCAGCAAAAAAAGGGTCCTGGTGGTTCAAATGGGACAAACGGTTCTTGAAACAATAAGTTCAACCTTGAAAAATACTTGTCTCTTGGCTGTCTTGGCACTCAGGGTGTTTGTCCCTTCTATGCCTCTGATCACTTTTACTTTTCTTTTGTCTCTATCCCCTTACCCTTTCTACTACTCATCCCTCTTCACCTCGTTTTACACGTTGTAATCTTTGTTCCTTTGACTCTGTATCTTTTCTCTCTTCTCTATTCTCTTCTCTTCCATCTATTCCTACTTTCTCTTCTTTGTCTCCTGATGTGGCTGCTAGTACATTCCATTCTATTTTGCTGTCTGTGCTTGATTCTGTCTCTCCTCTTCGTTCTTTTACTCCCACTCGTAAAACGCCTCAGCATTGGCTTTCTTCTGATGTTATCTTTGTCCACTGTCATCTGCGAAAAGCTGAACGGCACTGGAAAAAATTTAGATAACTGGCTGATCTTGCTGGACTTTCATCTTTACACTCTTCTTTTGACTCTGCCTTACTTGCGGCAAAAAATATTACTTTTCTGATCTTATGGGTTTCTCTTGCTCAACACCTTCGTCGTCTTTTCCAACTTCTCCACAACAACCTGTCTCCTAAATCTCTTGACCCGTCCCTCCTTTCATCTCTTTCTTCCTCTGACTTTGCTAGTTACTTCACTTCTAAAGTTGCTAATCTTCATTCTGCTTTTCTGATACTTCTGTCCTTCTTACCTGTGCTCATCCAACAGTGTCTCCTTCTGATCCTCTTCCATCTTCTCTAATTCCATATGTCTATCCCCATCTTCTTCCTTTTCTTACTTCACTCATCAATTCTTCTCTTTCTAACGCATGTTTCCCTGCTAGCATGCTCATGCTCTCCCGATTTAAAAAAGAATGGCTCTTGACCCTTCCACTACTGCTAATTTTCACCCATTGCACTTCTTCCATTTCTCTCTAAAATTCTAGAGTGGGCAGCATATGCCCAGGTTGCTAGTTTCCTGAATCTTAATTCTCTTTTACCACCTCTCCAATCTCTATTCCATCCTTCTCATTATACCGAGACTGCTCTTTTGCATGTCTCTAACTCTCTTGTTGGGAAAAAATCAGAAGTATGCCAGAGGGCCACTAGGATTTTGCAGACTCTCGGAAGGCTCAACACCTTCCACAGGACAAACAGAGGATTCAGTCAACGACAAGTTCAAACTGTGGTTTATTACAGAAAAAACCAACAGGGATCAGCACAGGGACAGAGCAATCAATGGACATCTCAACTTCTCCTGCCTCGCAGGCCAGTTTCGTACACTAATGATGTCAGAGTGATGTTACAACCTGGGCCCTTCTCCAGAAAACCTCTCAGACCACTGGATTCGCCGTCAGGAGCCTAATAACCTATATGGTCGCCTATAGATGTTATTCTACTGGCTCTCCCATGTCAGGGGGATTTCCTGGTCCATCCCCAATTCAATATCTATAACAATGTTGCAGTGTGAGGGTCTTGCCATTGGTCCCCGCCCATTGCTTCCCACCCCTAGGATACTAAACTGCGATTGGCTAGACCTGATGTCCCCAGGCCTAGGATCTGCAAAAGGTTCTCAGCTATTAGTGTATCTTTTCAAGGTAATAAGAATGACTATATGTAGCATTGTAACTTGTGTGTACCACCTTAGGCTATGAGAGTGCTTGTTCGCTCCGTGCAACACTTGTCTCACATTGTAACATCTTTGTTGTGGCTCTCTGTCTGGTAGCGTGAGATCGGCTCTCTTTCCCACAGTCGGTCACTGTCAGTTGTCTGCGTCAGCCGGGTCATGTGTTCGGAGACCATGATTTGGAGCTGTGCAGTTCTGAATTATGAAGAATTATTCGTATTTATTGCAGCTAGTGCTACTGTCATTCAGGGAATGGAATGTCATCTGTATCTTATGGCCTTGGCAGTGGGCCCTGTCCCACACATTTCTCTCTCTGTTCAGCCTGAATTCAGCTCAGCTCAGCTCTTGCTGAGAGGCCTGTGGCCTGCTGTAGTTTTCCTAAACCATAATGTGGTTTCTACAATGTTTGTGCTATACTATATTCTCCATAGGTTAGTCACACTTGGTTCTGTCAGGTCCAATAAGTGTTCCTGCAGTTTAGTTGCATATAAGCATCTGCAAGCTTTGCTTAGGATCTCTTGCTTCTTGCGGTTTCTGTGTTGCTGCATTTAGCTAATTACAAAATAATGACTGCAATGAAAGTATATGTATGTATCTGTCCTCTATCTATAGAACTGTATGCTCGTGTTCTTCGTGTATTCTAGTGCGTGTTTTTGTCCCAAAGTGCGGATGGCTTGTTTGTTTCATGTCTATCGCTGCTAAGTCTGGGTGTCTGTAATGACGTCGACAACATGGCTTCTTGGCGCTTCAATCAATACTGTTGATTGAGGTGTCTTTGGTGGCAGCCTGGGACTCCTCGTCCACTCTGGGGTAGATTCATACCCTGCCTGGCCTGTAGGGCTGGCTGAGGGGGTACCTCTTGACATATTTGTCAACCATAGGTCAGTTGGGAATTCATCCGAAATAGAATGGGTGGTTGCGATGTTTCCTGGTATTCTTATGTGTCTTGTATTTCATAGGAGGAGGAGGAGGAGGAGGAGGAGGAGGGGGAGGTAGGGGTAGGCTTCCTCATCCCTCTTCAGTCCCCCCTCTGTTCAACCTGTCGACCACATCCCTATGTTTATGTTTATGTTTGTGTGCTTATATCGTGCCGAAAGCCTGCAGGCCTGTATGACAGTCCTTTTGCTCTGGGCTGCCATATCTTCCTTATTCCTCCAAGGTGTCCAAAATAGTTTGTGTGGTCATCAAACGACCAGTGCAAGTAACAGCACACTCCTTCAGGGTTGCACAAGACCCACTTTCCTTCACAGTACTTCGGATCGTGCGGGTTGTCCAGATTCATGGATTCGGTTGGAAATAGGTCACACTGCGCGATCTTCAACCTGAGCGTGTCCTGATTTGCAACTATCTCGTCTTTCGTTCCCCCTATGTTTACTTCC
Source organism: Ambystoma mexicanum (assembly GCF_040938575.1). Lineage (NCBI taxonomy): Eukaryota > Metazoa > Chordata > Amphibia > Caudata > Ambystomatidae > Ambystoma > Ambystoma mexicanum. The sequence continues at coordinate 247,557,926 of NC_090936.1, forward strand.
ATCAGGATTTGCATTCCGATAGACTCTTCTGCTGTTTTCTTGCATTTTGCCTTGAGGATTTTGATCCCACAAATGGATGCTGCTCCCAGCATGAGTGGTCCTGCTATCACCTTCATTCCGTCTGACAGCCATGATGACATCCACGACCATAGCTATGCCAGCCAGCTCTTGTCCTTCCCTGTTCATTGGGCTTCATCTTCCATTTTGGCATGCATCTGTGCCAGTTGTGCCACTGCATCTGATAGAGTTCAGTTATCCTCGGCAGGTGTGAATGTGCAACAGGAACTCCCTATTTTTCCGCAAACCTCACCTTGCACAGCCGTGAGGACATCCAGAACATATCTATTCTGAAGCGCCAACAACCTTATTGCTCTGAGCTCTTCCTTTATGGCGTTGAACCCATTCATCGTAGAGTTAATCATTACAAATCAGCTCCTAACGAGTGACCTGGCACCACTTGGCATTTGTGAATGTCTGTATCCCTGGTATTATTGATGCGAAGAACATCTGTGTCCTGCTGAAGAACCTGTGCTCTGCTGGAATCTCGTCTAGCTCCGTTTCTGATGCCTCTGAGAAGTAATTCCCCCCTCTCTTTACTGTTCTCAATCCTTTCCATTTCTCTGCCTTCTCCTCCTGGGCCATTGGTGTCAGCCACACCAACCTCTTCCTTCTCTTATTTTTTTTCATTTTCGGGAATTCATCGAGCTTTATGTCCTTCTTGGGTATGACCAACAAAGGCATGTTGATGTGTACCAGTGAGCAAACTCCTCCCCATTCAGGTGCAGCTTCTCATACGCCTTTGATCCACGAGCTCAGTAGTGGTCCATCAGCACTGCCGTTCCCGCCCTCATTGCTGCAGTTGTTGAATTGTTTTGAACCCAACGTTCTCACCCACTTCAACCTCACCATTTTTCTGATATCACAGAGCTGGTGTCTTCAAAGTAATTATGAGTATTGGTCCTGCTTCATTTTCCACCCATGTCAGTAATTTTGCGCTCACGTCCCATTCCTTCAGGCACTTGTCATTTTCTTCCTGCACCTTGTTCACTGACAACTGGGCTAGTGTCAGTGCCTTTCCTCCCACCATTCCATCCTCCCATCCATCATTAGTGTGCACTCGTCTATACAGTAATGTCTGCATCCTTTCAATGCAGCCAGGCTCTCCTATCTCCTTCACTCTTGTCCAGGGATATGGCAGTTCCTTCAATGTGATAGTCTACATTTCTCCCTTCTCTGGTCCGTCAGTTATGTACTGTATGCCCTCATCTAGCTGTCAATAAATGTTCATCATGTCGAATGTCTTTATGTAATTATCTTTGTATGGGAATGTTCCTTTGGCCATCCATCTCATTGTTGATGTCTTGCCTTGGAACTTTCCTCGCGTTTGCACCATCACGAGATACATCAAGCACTGTACCCTTGCTGCTGGTATTTCAGTTCCTATGAATGTTTTAGAGGCACTCACGGTGTAAGGGATTAAAGCGCAGACATAAGAGCTCTCCCCGATGGTTTCCTCACCTACCTTTCTCATGTGTTTGTACCACACGTTGTTAGACACTCGAGCAGTGTCAGTGAGATACATGTCTACTCCCTTCATGTCTGTGTCAACACTGCGCTTACCTCTCCTTACCTTATCAGCAGTGTTCTCTCATCCACCTGACATGGTGGTCCCACCTGCTTGGGTTGGGGGAATGTTAGTAGAGGGTACAGTGGTAGGATTAACTACAATACATCATTGGTATATAATATAGTTATGCACTAGATGCCTTCATCTAGCTGCCAATAATTGTTCGCCATGTCTAATGTCTTTATGTAATTATCTTCGTATGGGTTAGTAGAGGGTACAGCGGAGGCAGTAATAACAACATATAATTGCCAGAATATGAATCCCATCAAGCCACTAGGAATCAATAGATACAACATAAAGATAATATTCTTTATTGTTCCTTTCATTTCCACTTACGCTATGTGATACTTGCAGTTCGGTGATACAGTTGCCTGCCTGAAATGCACAGAAAAGGGTGTTAATGTGTTAGTATTGTTAGTGCACTTAAGCTCCGAGGACCAAATAATCACTTATGGCAAAGGCGAATACCTCCTCCCAGACTTTTCAAACTGAGGGGTCTCTCAATATGGCCAGTAACGGGGGCTCACCATGCTCAAGTTGTGGGTATGTTTGGTCCAAATACTCTACAAAGACAAGGTAATATACTCCAGGGGATCGTGCTATGAATCTGTTGGGTCTCCTCATGTAGTGTACAAACTGGTTAGAGAAAGTTTCTGGGTGGTAGGTGGAAGGTAACATGGGTGAACCAAACAGTACATTCCCCATGACATTCATGTAGGCCCTGCATGTGCGGAAACAGAAAATAACAAACAGACAGTGTATCCTTAATCGATTTGTACAAGTATTCCAGTCCCTACTTTGGCTGCTTGGGATCATGTGACCATGGGATGTCTATCTCTCCCTAATCAGGTGAGATCCGCACTCACTTATAGCTCATCTCGGTGCTGAACATTGGCCCTGTCAGTAATGGGAATCTTGTTGCCAGGGGAGGCTACTACTTTGTAGGGCTTGATGTCCTGTAGGTGATGCCACATTGTTTTGTCTACTAGCTTAACAGCACGGCTGCCACTTCCTCAACCACATGCGGGCCGGTGAACCGGGGTGCGTTCCAGTGCCTTGTGAAATTGCACAAGTGAACAATATCACTATCAACTATCACTATCACCTACTTTCACAGAGTGTTTCAGTTCACAGTCTTGTGGTGTGTCGTCGCAGCCGGTCTCTTTGCCGTCTTCTGGGCCTCTGTGGATTTTCTGTATTTGGCAAGAGATAAAAGAAGTGCTAGCAACCAGAGAAGTAATGTAGTCATACATTTCCTGTTCTAGCACATCTGCACTATTCTCACAGTCTTTCACTGCTCTTTCTCACAGTCTTTCACTTCTCTTGTGGTAGGAGCAAGGGGACGATGCATGCGCCATCCTGTAACCACCTCAAGGGGCGTTAAATGGTGGTCGGACCCTGGTTTACTGCGCAATTCAAACAAGGCAAGGCGTAGATAATGCAACCAATTTTTCCTGGTGCTTTGCTGAGTCTTTGCTATGCATTCCTTTAGGAGTCCATTGTGGCATTCACACACCCGTTTGCTTGCCGTGGTGCGCACAGGCAAATTTATGCTGGATCCCTCGCAGGGTTGTGATATGCTGAAATAGTTCTTTGGTGAGTGAGGGCTGTTGTCACACCTCAGGACCTCAAACAAGCCCCATCTCAGAAAAACCTTCCTGACCAAGAACTTGCCCGCTCTGAGGGCATCAGTATGTGAACAGGGGCCGGCTTGATCCACCTATAGAATGGGCAGACAACCACTATCATGTAGCGGTATGCTTAGCAAACATAGATCATATCCAGGTAATCCACGTGGAGATGCAGAAATGGCCGTACAGGTTTTGGTATGGCTTCTCTCACAACCCTTATGGTATGCCCTGCTGTAAACTGCTGGCAGGTCAACCAGTTTCTCACAAACTCAGCTACATATTCTTTTACATTTGGACAGAACCACGTTTCTCCAATGTGTGTAGCAATGACATCCTTCCCTGTGTGTGTTGGATAGGGCAATTGTGTTAATGATGTCTTCAATAATGCTAGAGGCAGGACCAGTTTCCCTGTGTTGTTCTGACAACGTAAGGCATCTGTCGGAGACATTGAGCACCCTCTCTTCACCCATATTTCTTTCTCCTCCTTAGGCACATCTCCGTGCAGCTCCATAATCTGTGCCTCTGATAATACATTGTAACCCTCCTTCATTACCATGTTCCTCAACCCTCCATGAGCCTTTTGTCCTTACCTCAGTTCCCACAATTGCCCAAAGTAAGCTGCGTATTTTGCTTCAAAGTCAGTCTGCTGCTTCATTTCCTCTTGGAATAGGGTCTTTGCTTTGGTGTGGGCCTGGCACTTCACTAGTGCTACCTTTTTTGGATAAACAATCAACTCGATCAGTCTGTCCAATAATAGTGCATGCTGCACTGGGGTCCCGTTTGTTCTCCTGAACCCTCCCCTAAGCCATCACACCAGTCCTGAGTATACTGTTGACGTCATGTAGGCGGAGTCAGAGTAAATTGTCACTTCTTTCTCTACGCTGCTTTCCAATGAAAATATGAGAGCCACTTGTTCTGCTGCTTGTGCTGAATAATGGGATGGTAGCTGTGCACATGAAACCACCTCACTTGTCCCGTCCTCCTTCAGTCTTACCACTGCAGTCCCAGTACATCTAACCCCATCAGTTTGACCAATTATCGAAGAACCATCAATGTAGAGCACGTCTCCCCAGTCAAGTGCATCCTCTTCTACCTTACCCATCTCACTGAACGTCTCTGTGTTCTTTGTGCAGTCAGGTGCATAATACCCTACCTGGAGAAGATCTGCCAAGAATGTCGCTGGGTTTACAGTCTTGCATCTTACTATATTCAACCCTACATTTGACAGTATCACCTTGCACCCTGATGCTCTCTCTGTGGTCAGTGTACTCTTTGGCTTATGCAGTATCGCGAAGAGGGCATGCTCCACATACAAGGTGGTGGTGCACCCCATTGTTACTGCTGATGACTTCTCCACTGTGAAGGCTGCAGCTGCCAACGCTTGTTCACAGGGATAATGTCCTCTCATTACTGGGTCAAGTTGTCCAATATAGTAAGCTATTGGCTTATGGCCCATACTTGTCTTCTGTGTCAGTACTACCTTCATCCCTACACAGTCAGTGTGTGAGAATAGGAAGAATTCCTTTTTGTAGTCTCGGGTCCCTAACAGTGGGACAGTGCTTATGGCTTCCTTCAGTTTCTCAAATGCCTCAGTCATCTCTGTGGTCCACGTCAGTGTCTTTGTTCCCCTCTGGGCCTCTTTCAGGGTGCACAGTAGTGGCCTTGTGTAAGTGCTGCATTCAAAGACCCAAGCTCTGCAGTAATTACATAACCCCAAGAAAAGTTGCATCTCCCTCACTGTCGTGGGCTGGGGTGTTTTGCATATTGCCTCTCCCCTCCATGGGGCAATATGTTGGCCATCCGTGGATATCATCTGCCCAATGTGCAGCACCTCCTTCTAGCAATAATGTACCTTATTCTTGTCCACTGTGTGCCCTTTGTCAGCTAACACTGTCAGCATGTTCACCTAGTCCCTCCTGCATTGCTCTTCTGTATCACTGCAAACCAAAATGTCATCTACATACTGTAAAACTGTGCTTTCCCTCTGTATGTTGATCAGGTCCATTTGTATCACTCTGTTAAAGACAGATGGTGACTCGCAGTAGCCCTGTGGTAAAAAAGTGTGTTTCTACTTCTGGTTTCTATACATGAAACTGATCAAGTCTTGTGATTCTGAGTGGAGTGGCACTGAGAAGAATACATTCTTCAAACCAATGACCATGAGTCAGGCAGTTTCCTCCGGAATGCTGCACAGTATTGTTCCTGGATTTGCAACTAGAGGATACTCTGCTTCTACAATCTGGTTAAGAGGTCTTAAATCCTGAATAAAATGCCATGATCCCCCACTTGCCTTGTGTACGGGGTACACCGCTGTGTTGCATGGGGACTCTGATGGTACCATAATGTTTCTCGCAATCAGAGCTGTGATTGTCTCATAAATGCCTTCATCTGCTTCCTTTGTTAGGGGGTACTGTTTCACTCTTGGCAAAATCGCTCCTGGCTTCAGCTTGATCTTCACTCCCACTATGCTCCATATACTGCCCACATAAGGACTTGTAGTCCATAGACTGCAGGGTACCTTGGCCATGCCCTCCTCCCAGCATGAGGGTGGCTCCTCCAGCATCATCTCCATACTCTGTGGCATCTCTCTGTAGTATATCTGTAACCAATAAGTTCCACACATTTTGTACACCATCTCTAGTTCCTGTATCTCATCCTGGAATAGTTCATCATCTGTCACTGTAGTCAGCCTGCACTCCTCTGACACTGCAATTATCGCTCTCCATGCCCTCCCTATGTCATCCATACCGTGTACTGCAATCCAATCCTCTCTCTCCACCACTGCCTCTATTTCTATGGGCACTAATGTTCCTTCTGGCTCGTACAATGGTGTTTCTGACCTGAACAGGTACTCCTTTAGAACTTGCCACACTTTCCCTGCAATGACTGAAAACCATGCAGTGACGATGTCAGTCCCATACTGGGACATTTCTGGGTCCACTGGCACACCCCTCCCGTGCATCCACAATATGCTTGAACAATCTGTCTTATGTTGAGCATGTGTATGCCTGTGTTGAGCACAATATGCATTTGTCTGTGAATGATATGGTCATGTTTAGTCTTCTCATAATGTCTCGTCCCAGTATGTTTACAGGTTTATGTCATGAGTAAAGTAAAGGTAGTAATAGATTGTGATCTCCTATAGATAGTGAGATATTATCAGTAAAAGGAACAACTTCCGAGCCCCAGAGAATCCTTGAGTGTTTATGGCATCGCCTGACAATGTAAATGTTCCTTTCCTAATGCATGACCTAGTCGCACTGGTGTTAACAAGAAAGGAAAAGGTTTCGTCACCTATCACCACCCCTATGTGAGGCTCCTCCACAGGGTTATGTGTGATCAACAGGATGGGACACATCAAGTTCATCTGTGGGCGGTCCTATTGAGGGTACATGTACAACCCAATTTCTGTAAAGGGATTATTCCCTACCATGGTAACTCCCCCAGTCATTGGACGGGGGGTATTGTCACCACTGTGTCCATGTGAGCTGGTGCATTGTCATTCTGTGACTGCGCTAGTTGTTGTGTGCTCCCTCTAATCTGTGGTACCTGTAGGTAGTGTGGTATTGGTGATGGAATCTGTGCTGGTGGTGCTTGTGCTAGTTCTTACAGCATTTGTTGATCTGTACCCTCTGTCTGCCCTTCTGGTTGCTGATCCTGTGCATAATAATCATCTTGGCCCCCTTGAAATGGCTGCTGGTCCTGCTCTCCCCAACTCTGTTGTGTCCCTCTAAACCAACATACCCTTGAGATCTGACCTAGATGCCCACAGGTCCAGCACTGTGGTGTCTCTCTTCCTTGCCCCAGAAACCCCCCCAAAAGCTCCCCTGGGTTCTGCTGTACATGTCGTCCATATCCCCGAAATCCTCATGGAAATCCACCTTGGTTGTGATGCATCTGTGCCCCGAAGCTATGCCCCTTTTGTAGGTCTCCCCTTCCTCGGAACCCCTGCTGTGGGCTGGCCCACCCCATGTAACCTCCTCCCATGGGCGGTGCAAATAGTTGTGGCTGTTGATGCTGAAGCTGCTGCTGTACCTGTGGGGTAGGGCTAGTTATAACCGCCCCTTCCATCGTATACTTTGATAGCTTCCTCTGTACTAGCTTCGCATCATCTGCCTACCAGTCTTCTGCTTTTTACTTAACCTTTTCCTGCCATAGTCCACAGTGATGCATTATCGTGAGTTTTATCTCTGGCCATCCTTTCGCTTCCATCCCTACCAGTTTCTTCAAACTCTTCTGAACTGGCTCTGATAGTCCCTGCACTAATATGAGGTAAAATATCGCTATGGTTTAACATAAGGCTCTCGAGTTTCGAGGTGCCAAAGCTCTTGAAACTCCTGAATGTACTGCACAGGATCTTCATCTTCCAGTTGCAGTTTGCAAATGGCGACCCGTTGTGTGCTGTGTTCGGTGTTTTTTCCCCTGGAAACCCTGCCCTCTTCCATGCGTCATCAGCGGCATATCCTAATATCGACATTAACAGTCCCTTCACGTCACCCACTGCTAATCTATGGCCAGCTGTCATCTTCTCCATCTCAATGATCCCTTTCCCAACTCACACGCTCAATGATAGTAGCCTACACTTCACAATTTTCCTTGTCTGTGGGCTTCCACGGCACGTACTGAGGTCTCGCCTGTCCTCTCTCCAATAAAGTCATCTGTGTGTATGCTGTCTTCTCCTTAGGCAACCTTTCCTTGTTAGACTAATCTATCAAGGCCCCCTCTCACTCTCAATGCATGCGCATACATCTACTGGCTAAAATATGGGCACTCTCCTGTTGTCATCATATGCTCTTGTCATTCATCCCCTTGAACAAGCTATGGATGTGTCCTCTCTCCTTCATCCTGGGAGATTCTTTAGTCTGTTAATATAAGTGTTGTGTGAGGTGCAAACGTTGTCTGCCTGATGCCTCTGCTCATCTGAGCCACCTCTCCCTTCTCCCTGTGTATGTGTCCTGAGTTCCCATGACACCCGTTGGTTTGTCCCCGTTCCTGTAGATTGCGATTGGTACTCCTCCTGCCTCTCGTCCCCACTGTGTTTGTCCTTGTTTTCAGACCCCATGTTATCTGCATAACTCTGCCTTCTAGATGTCGTCTGTGTTGGGCTTCATGCTGAGATCGATGTCTCCCAAGTCACCTGTGCTTCCTCCTGCCCAGGCCCCTAGGCCTGCTCCACCTCCCTCATTTGAGTTCCTGCCCCGAGAATTTGTATTGTCTGGTTCTGTCTGTCTGTCCTCCCAAAGTCTATTCCTTTCCCCATCCAGTGCTACTTGTGTCTTCACCGCCCTTATTGCTTGCTCGTCCTCCTTCCTGCACATTCGTTCCCTTGCCAAGTCTGTCTATCTGCAACTTCTGCTGTTCCCTCTCAGCTAACTTGCATTTTTCTTGCGCTGCTATCTCTCTCCGTCTCTCTGCCTTTTCCAGCTCCATTTCCATTTTCTCTCTCCTCTCCCTTTCCCCTCTCTTCCTTTCTTTGAGTTCTCCCGCTATTCTTTCTTCTCTCTCCCTTTCCAAATGTTCCTTCTCTTTCTCCCTTCTTTGTTCTCTTTCTTCCCACTCCAGTTTCTCTTCCCTTCTCACGCTGTAACCTCACCTCCCTGTCCATTTCCCTCCTATCCTCCTTGTCCATTAGTTCTGCCCAATCTGTAGTGTCGCTGTTCCTCTTCAGACTTTCTATCGCTTTGGTAGCCCCTTCTGGTGCTCCATTTGTCTTCCCTTAAAGCTTCAAAAGTACCTGCGCTGCTATCCATCTGTTCGTGCTTATGCCCACAAGCACCTCCTTCGCCCGCTGCTGCGTCTCACTGTTCACCCATGGATCGCTGGCTGGCTGCCCTGTTCCTTTTGGCTTTTCCTTTGTATATGGTGGTGGCTTATATGTTGGGTTTCAATACCCCTCTGCTGCCCTTAGTTCCTTCATTGGACACATTCCCTGTTCATTGTCCATATCATCGGATGCTATACTTGGAGGGGCATGGGGCGGTGTGGAGGGATGGGTCCCTTGGTCGTTCACCTCCTGCTGGCTTAGCATCCATTGATGCCTTGCCCTACTGAAACATGCACCACAATTCAAATATGGCCTTGCATTTCATCAATTTCTTCCCCTTGTAGTTACCCTGTATGTGTGTAAATAGCGATTGCTGCAAATCTTTGGAGAAACTTGCACAAGGTGGTCATGGTCTGGTTAATTTACCATCAGTACCTTTGGACCATTCTATGCTATATTCACAGATATTTCAATTATAAAATGGAAGTGTATAGGTGCTGAAGGGGTGTATCCCCCCAGCTTTGCCTTGATACATCTCAATACATTTTACCTGACCTGAAGTCGTGGGTTTTGATAGTCCGCTGTTCAGGGAGAAAAGTACAATGCAATGATAATACTTTCCAGCTTCTACAAGCCACTCTGGCTTTACAACTTATCAGGTGTGCTCCATGCACCGCACATCGTTCACAACTCGTGCCTCCTCAGGCACACCCACAATCTTGAGCATGCTCATTCCGGCCCACCGCCGTTGGTTCACCTCATCGCCAATCCCACATTTCCAATACTAGCTCCTCACCGCCTCAAGCTTTCTGTGTCCTATGTGCAAACATAAGGGTGATTTCACCAAGCTACCAGAACAGCATTGGTATATCAAATATAGCATGCACATTATAATAGCCCATTACTCCCAAACCCACACAAAAACCCAGAGCTGTCTTCCTGCAGAGTATACCAATATTCTCTTGTGATCGAACTACACCCGCTGCATCGCCTAGGGTGCAAAACGCCTCACTCCAGGAAACTTAACCAGTTGATTCACCTTCCGCAATCTAGGCCAGCTCCCTTGATACCCCTCACAGGGATACCGTCATCTAGGACCTGAGCTAAACCGCTCAACCCACAGGAATACCGCTATTTACATATCCTTTGTCATCCTAGCCCTCAAGTCAATAGTCTAGGTTATTCACCAGAACCTTTTACCTCATAGACCGAATGTGCCCTTAACATAGAAAAAGGACCTCTACCTCCACTCCTGTCCCTACTCACTTTTAACAATACTTAAACAATACTCAACAATACTAAACAATACTCCGCAATACTCAATATCCTCCCTCAGACCCACCGTTGCCATTAGACTGGGCCAATACTTATGTTCCGTGGTGTGCCAGTGCTGCTTGACTGCTGGCTCCCCATCAAGGCACTCACCTTCCCCTCTTGGTCTGCCTGGACAACTCGCTGACTCGCTGGCTTCGAGCAGGATAATTCAAAAGGGGCTCCTGATGACCTGTAAACAGGCACACGTTTTCCCCGTCTTCTCGAAATATGCGAGGGTCCCACAGCCTCTCAGGTTTGGTGGCGAAGCAGAAGACCTGGTGCTGGGCTGGCACATCCCACTATACTGCTGCTACCAACTTGTCGGGACAAACTCCCAGGTATGCCAGAGGACTACTAGGAGTTTGCAGACTCTAAGAAGGCCCAACACCTTCCACAGGACAAACAGAGGTCTCTGTCTATGGCAAGTTAAAACTGTGGTTTATTAGAGACAAATCCAACAAGGATCAGCATAGGGACAGAAATAATTGAATTGGGACACCCCAGCCCTTTAAGATGAGGTAGCAATACCCTTGAGATGGATGGGGATGCAGAAGTTACTCAAACATCAATAATCGAAACGACTCAGGAAGGCGGCAAAAAGATAACTGTTTTAATATCAATTATCTAAAACAGGGAGTACAACAGACATCAACGGACATCTCAGCACATGGTCTCTCAATGCATCTTAAAAAAAGAATTCTTTTATAGCAAAAAATCATCATTGATGACGTCAACCTACGTATTTACTATCGTCAGCCTATGTGGCAAACTACAAAAACCTAGTGGCTATTGTGATAGGTTCTTAAGGAACATCTAAGTATATGATCCATGCTAGTCTGAGAGAGTGAGAGAAAGTGATTGGTTTCTTAACATCAGGTGGGACAACTAAGCCCTACCCTTAAATAGGTCACTATGAACATGCCTAAATACACGACGTCCCATTCGTTACACAAACTATAGGACCCCTTATCACGCGTCCCCCTACAAATGGTTGGCACTCTAACCTCCGTGATTACTTTTCCACCTATGTTAGCAGCGCACAGGCTAGTCTTCCAGGTGCAATACTTCATCTGCTTGCATTTCTTTGCATCTGTACACGTGTAAAATAACGTGATATATTCATCGTTTCTGTAGTCACTTATCTTTGATATTTTCTTGATGCATTATAGAGTATCTTCATTCTCTTGTCTCTGCATCTCTTCTATGTATGTCAGTTTGCTTCATGAGTGACAGTGATGTCACCATTCTGCCCTTCCATTCATTGGTCCTGCTTCTTCTGGAGTTTCATTCAAATGGCCATCATACTGTCTCGTATGCAGGTATGGCTTTCTCAATGGGAACCTTGCCTCCAGGATTCTACTTGGCATCAGTATTTTCACTGGCACTGCAAGTGTCTCACACTCTGGTTCCCAACATATAGGCAATATGGGCGAAGTGGTTGAGGTGGGGGTACTTGGCTCGTTCTCTATACTCCCCCCTCTGGGCAATTCATCAACCACTCTCCCATCATTCTTCATATCTAGACATCCTTGTGTCTCTTTATGTCTCCTTTCAGGCATCCAACTGATTTCACATGCTCATCCTTATTCCAAGTCATGAGCATGCACTATCCACTTGGGCTACAATAGATCCACTTTCCCACATACTTATTATGGTTCTTTGGATACAGGAACTTTGTTCCCTCAGGTGCATGGATGCTGGCCTTCACAAAGTCTCTGATTTCTTCGTCTGTCAAGTCGCTGGCTTTCCATCCTGACTCAACATCAATCATGATTTTCTTGCCTATGGCTTTCTCCGTAGTTTTCTTACATTGTGACAGTATTATCCTGATCACACAAAATCAAAGCAATGCCAACACGATCAGGGCTCCAAGGAACTTGAACTTGTCTGCCATCCATTGTGGATCCCAGGAGAAGAGTGATCCAAACCAGCTGTCATCAGCAGTGGACATGCAGTTTTGTCAGCGTTTCTATGGCCTCTGTCAAGGTGCCATTCTCGTCATCATGAGACGGTATGAACGTGCCACATGATTCACCGCTTTTTGCACAAACACCTCCATTGTATGGTTGTCATCTCTTCTCTGAAAGCATTGAATCCCTTTATGGTAGTGTTGATTGTCTGCAGCAATTCCCATCTGGTAATCAGCAGCCATTTGGTATTTGCTCCAACCTGGATTCTCGGCATGAAGATCAATATAAATGCAGACAAAGCCTGGCTGAACAATCTGTGCTGATACGGAATGGAGTCAAAAGTTTCTATTGACTTGGTGGAGAAATAGTTCTCCCTCTTCATTCAATTAATCAGCTCCACAGATCTACTCTTCCTCAGGTGCGCATCTGCTTTCGGGAAGCTGTCAAGGTTCAAATCACTTTTAGGAATTATCAACGCTGGAACATGAACATTCACTAGTGTGCATTCTCCGTCCCAATCCTTGGGTAACTTCATATACGCTCTAGATCCATAAGCCCAATAGTGATCCATGATCACTGCTGTCCCAATGTACATTCCTTGTGCCTCAATGATTCAACCACAGTTCTGATTCTCTCTAACTTTTCTTGTGCCATTGTTTCTGAAGCACACCTTTGCACTCTCCAAAGACACTATCTGCAAGGGTCCTCCTCTGTCTTTGTCCCAGGTCAGTAGTTTAGCAAGTTTCGACCATAAAGTCTTACACAGCATTTGTGCATTCTCAATAGTTGGCAGGTAGTGACCCATTATTATCCAGTCTCTGAAGATCACTACACCTTCTTCCCAACCATCTGGCGACAACACTGTCCCCAAATCTGCATCTGGCCTCTGTTTTTCCATTTACAAATGTCTTCTGCATATTTTCCTGGACTCTCAAGTCTTCAATTTACTTTCCATCTGATTCCAGCTCCTTTCACTTCAGGCTTTTAGTATCTGATCACATGATTCTTAGTATGATATGATATGATATGATTGGTTATTTGTAACGCGCTTAATACCCAGAGATTTCTAAGCGCGGACCCGGAATCGAACCTGCGTTGCTCTGTGTCGTCTTGCTTCCAAGGCGAACACGTTGCCGCGGAGCTATCCTCTCGAGTATGATCTCTTAGCCTTTTCTTTGTATCTTGGACATAGTCATCTTCGTCTGGCTCTGTCCATTCAGTTGCCCATTTAAGATAGGCTGTTTGACCCATGAACTGGCCTCTTGTATGAAAGAATGCCACGTGTAATTTACAATGTGCAGTCAGGACATCTATTTCAATAGCTATGAAGATCTTAGACTTCCCCATGCTATAAGGCAGGAGTGCGCACACAAAACATTCCCCCTTTGAGGTACTTCTTCCTACTTCTTTCATATGCTGATACCATATGTTATTCCCCAAGTGTGCTGTACTATCCAGGTAATCAATTAGCTCATGATCATCCTCCCTAGCATTTCTCTTAGGTCTTGTTCTTTTCTTATGAGCCTCTATAATTATCTCATGAAACATGTCAGTATAACTTTTCCTTACTGGACCAATCATAGGAACATTTGTCAGTGGACTGGGTGTTTTTAATGTGCAACCTGTTAAGGTTCACGTCTGGACAATCTCTTCCTTTGTCTCTCCTTTCGAGCCTGTTGCTGGTGCTCAAAAACAATCTCCACAACACTTTTTTCTAAAGAAGAATGTCTGGTGACATTCGTCATAGACCCAGGCAATTTTCCAGTGTCTACTGCAATAGGGATGATTACATAAGGTCTTGGTTGGTTAGTAGTTGCCACATCTGTACCCTCCTCCTGCATAGGAGGATACACAGGAATCTGTACTCTATTTGGATCTAAATAGTAAACAGTACGTTCTGTAAGTGAGAGTAGTATCACTATGAACAAAATGCAAGTGTAAATTACACATAAGTAAGACCATTTACAACAATAGCTTCTTGCACCTCGTGGACGTCTCTTATGATCTGCCATAATGATATTACTATTAATGCTGCCCATTTTTACTCTTTTTCAAGGAAGGAAAACATAAACTTTAATCATGCAACATTATGTAATACACTGGAAGCTGTTGAGTCTGCTCCACAACTTCCCTCGATCAACTTCAGCTGGCTGACTGTACGATGATGAACAAAAGTTCCCAGTAAAGAACACAAATTGGCCTTTTACCAGAGGACATGAAGATTCTTCTTCAGCATGAAACAAAGTACTTTAACAAGTAGTTTTTGGGATTTTCTCCTTCGAAAGTCTCATTCAGTTCTCAGTGTTCTCTCAGAGTAAAGGTTCACCTGCGTGATTATGTCTCTTTGTATTTCATTAAGTGCTACATTATTCTTCGGATCCCACAGGAACGCGCGGACATCAGTTTGTCTTCCAACAAGATGCGGGCACTCCTCAATCAAATAATAGAACACCAAGCTGACCAGTCTATGTGCATTATCTGCTGATAGGGGCATTTGTGTTTTCCCCACTGTACTCAGGAAGCTGAAAGATTTGCTCAATAATAACTGAGAGCAATCTCCTCACAATTGGACATTTCTTAGGATCTTGCAGGGACAGATGAACGCTAGTAGTTCTCCCCACAAGCACAGGGTATTTGCACAGAATAAACAAGAATACTCCAAGAACGATCTGTTAAACTTTGTCATTGGGCACCACCATGGGCACCTCTGAAAATAAATTCAGTGAGAAAGGAATTGAGGAACTGTCCCCCATTCCAGTCGTCTAAAAGGAACTCCAAATCTGGCATGCTCTCCTTTATGATCAAGACTTAAACATGTCTCAGTCCAATGTCAACAAACTCCTTTGGCTCAAGAACCAATAGCTTCCCTTAACTCCATTTTTAGTGACTGAGAGGAGTGTACTGACAATAAGCCAAAGTCCAATATAATCTTCTAATTTGAAAGCGTCTGCGTTCCTTCTTCCTTCTAGTTTGTTTGTTTGTTATTTTTGTATGATGCACCAAACCCGAAGGTAACTGGGCGCAAGCAGTACATGGAGGCCTTAGGCTTAAGATACATAGAATGCAGTCATAGTATTACAGGTACAATGAATGAGATATTTACAGTTCACATATTACAGGTAAATATTGAACATATATACAATTACATTACAGATATATACAATTACATTGCCGAGATAAATATAGGAGGTAATTACAGTTGCAGGATTTTATAATATCAGGTACTTGGCTTGGTATGTTGTTTGGCACTAGGTCCTAGGGTGAGCGTCATTAGTTCTGATCCATTTCTGTATGTTCCGTCTGAAGCTCGGGTAAGTTTGATCAACCCGGAGTGAGTGGGGGAGTGAGTTCCACATTTGGGCTGCCATAACTGGGAAACTTCTACCGCCAGATTGAATTGTGGTACGCTGAGGCAGCATGATTTGGTAGACCTAGTAAGGCGAGTGGTTGTTTTCTTAACTATCCGGTCGGAGAGGTAACGTAGTGCAGCATTATTCAGGCATTTATGGGTCAGGGAAGTTATTTTCAACAGGATTCTGTCCTTGATTATCAGACAGTGGTTTTGTCTTCTTAACACGGATATGTGATCTTTATTTGTTATATTTAGTGCCATTCTTAGGGCATTATTTTGTAGCGTTTGGAGCTTGTTTAAGATGTACTTGTTGGCCCCCAAGTAGAGGGCATTGCAGTAATTAAATCTTGAAAGTATGAGGGCATTTGCTAAGGTGATGCAGCTGGCTGAGGGTAGGTAAAGTCTGCAGGCCCTGATTAATTTGAAGGTATATGCTGATTTGGATGCTAAGGAATTGACTTGTTTGTTCATGGTTAGAGTGGAGTCAAGGTAGAACCCAAGAGTTTTTACTTACTTTGCAACCTTGCCATCAATGTTGAAGGAGGAGTAATCATTGTTAAGTTTTTTGAGGTAAGCCGGGCTTCCTAGTATTAGAAGTTCAGTCTTGTCGTCATTTAGGCAGAGGCCATGGGTGGCCATCCATGCCTGAATGAATAGGTAGATTTTGTTCACAAGAGCCGTGTCAGTGATGTAATTGCCTGAAAGGGGTGTGAGGATCTGGGTGTCATCTGCATAGTTAGTGTAGGTGACACCCAGATTGTCCAATTTGTCGAACAGTGGCTTTGTGAAGATGTTGTACATGGTGGGCGAGATGCATGAGCCTTGTGGAGCGCCGCATGTTATGGGGATAGGGTCTGTTGAGTCTGAGGCGGAGATGACTCGCATAGTTCTATTGTTAAGGAATGATTGTACCCATGCTACTTCGTCCTTAGAAAAGTGAGCCGCTGAGGCAAGGTGTTTACAAAGTACTTCGTGGTCCACCAAGTCAAAGGCAGCTGACAAGTCAAGGAAGAGTAGCATTGCAGTTTTCCCTTTATCTGTGAGTTCCTCAATTTGTGTTTTTAGGTCAATCAGTGCAGTTGCAGTGCCATGTTGTGGCCTGAAACCTGATTGGCGGGTGCTGAGGCGATGATCTGTTTCCAGATATTGTTGTATCTGAAGGTACGCTACTCTGTCAAGTATCTTCAGAAGGAAAGGTGGAATGGCTGGATCTAATGTTTGTTTTTTCAGTAACGGTAAGACCCAAGATTCTTTCAGATTGCTTGGGACAGTATTAGTTGAAAATAATGCATTAATGAGTTTGGAGATAAATGGTGACAGTTCTCTGGCTGCGTCTTTGATTAATTGTGCTGAGCAGTTGTCTCCCTGGCATCCAGATGGTTTCAGGGAAGAGATGATTTTCTCCACTTCAAGGATAGAGACTTTTGAGAATTTAAATTGATCTGGTTTGTTAGTTAGTATTTTGGGGGTGAGGTGTGAACATCTTGTTTAGTAAGAGAGGATTTCTTGTTCGCAATCTTTCCCTGAAGGAGAACAATTTTATTAACTGAAGCAATCTGTATGTTGGTACACCAGACTTTGTCTTTAGTTATGTTGTCAGCAGGAGGGATGGGGGCCTCCATTTCTCATAGTATGGTAAAGAGCTCCTTAGTGTTGGAGCTAGCCTTAGCAATCCTGTCGTTGTAAAGGTCTTCCTTTGTGCTGATTATTTCTTTTTTGTAGTGGTCAGCATATACTGACAGGGTGTGGAGCCATAAGGCTTCCGATTTTCTTTTTTTTTGCCTAAGTACTTTAAAATGTTGGGTGAACCAAGGGTTTAGATGTGCTTGTGGTTTATTTTTGGGTATTTTGGGAGATGCGATGGAATCCAAGGCTTTGGTCATAGTTGTATTATAGGTGTCAACTAGTATGTTGGGGTCAGAGGATGACCATAATAGACTCAGTGAAGGAAGGATGCGTGGTAGAAGCCTGTCCACTTTGATATCTTTTTTGTTCCTGGTAGGGCTATGATCGTATTTGTTTGTGGCTGTTTGTTTATTATCATACTAAAGGCAATCAGATGGTGATCTATCCAAGGTAATGGGGAGGTAGAGTTAATGGAGAGGTTACAATTTAGGTCAGCAACCCAGTCAAGAGTTCTACCTTTTGTGTGCGTTGGTTGATTCACTTTTTGGGTAAGTCCTTGTTCTAGGAGCATATTGGCGATAGCTTTGGTGTCGCTGTCTGTCTGGTCATTGAAACCAAGGTTGAAATCCCCCAGTAGGAGTACCTGAGAAGTTTCTTTTGTATTGTTGGAGAGGATACTTGAGATGTCATCCTCGAAGGAACCAAAGGGGCCTGGAGGCCTGTACACTAGATAGATGTTTAGTGTCTTAGAGTTAGATATTGGTATTTTCGCTGTGAGAATTTCACAGGATGTAATTGGAGGTGATGATATAAGCCTAATTGCTAGTTGTGTTTTGGCAATGATGGTGATACCTCCTCCTCTCGCGTTGGTTCTGTCCGCTCTGAGGATTTGGTAGTTTTCCGGGACTGCTAGAGCAAGGGCTGGGCCTGCTGCATCATGCAGCCATGACTCAGTGACTGCTAAGACGTTGAGATTATTTAAGGTGATTAGGTTGGCAATGTCTGTAGCGTGTGCTACCATAGATCCGGCGTTTATTAAGGCCATGTTAAAGTTGACGAGGTTGACAAGGGTATGGGTATTTGTGGGTTTAGGTAGATCCTTGCTTCCAACAGGGGTGGGGGTCAAGGGGGCTCTCCTGCATAGACTTTCAAGTCTCCGAGGAATATACAAGTGCGTCTGCCTTGCACCTTGTCTGCAGACGGTGTTACGTCTTCCACTGTGAAGGGGCTGTACAAACGCGGCTCGTGCCACGTCCTTGTGAAATTGCGGATTAGGATCGAATCACAGCTGAAAAGATTGGGAAGACATTGTTTTTCAACACCGGTTGTTGTAGCATCTCCTTTTGTGTTCTGAGCTGCCCCACACCCCTTTTGCTTGAGTTTATCTGAAATGACAGAGATACTTGAAGTCATGCATGTTAAATAATCACGTAACTCCTTACCTAACTATTCTGCTGTTGTCTGAGCATCACTTCTAGTTCTAAACGAAGGTGTCAGAGGTGTTCTCATTCGCCTCCTTGTCACTATTTCATGGGGGGATGAGATGGTGGTCTGAAGGTCTGAACCTGGTTGATTTCTCAATGCATACAATGCCAGTGGTAGACAATGCAACCATCCTTTCTTCAAGGTAAGCTTCAATTTGGCCATTCTCTCTTTAAGCCATTGAGTCTCTCACAGGTTCTGTTTGCCTGGAGGTGATACACCGATGAAAACTTGCGCTTTATGCTAAGCAACAAGCTTATTTGTTCAAAGTCTTCATTAAGCAAATGAGGGCCATTATTTGATATTAATACTTCACATATTCCCCATCTAGGAAACTCTTTGCATACTAGAAATGTTGCTGCACAGGTGGAGTCTGGGTGTGTAGTTGGTCCAGCCTCAATCCACCTTGAAAAGGGATATACCACTACAATCATATATCTGTATCCATTGCATATTTGCAGCATGTCGACATAGTCGATATGCGAATGCTGAAAGGGACCATTATGTCTTGGAATAAATCCTCTAATTGTGTGCATTGTGTGCCCAGCAGTAAACTTTTGACATATGATACAATTTACTACATAAAATGCAGTGTGTTCTACTATATCTGGAACTAACCAAACAACCACAATAGTTGCGGCGAGGCTCGCTCTGGTTTGTTTGTTTATTATTTGTAATGTGCGAGCATTCCCTAGGGTAACAGGGCGCAACAGTTACATGAATATGCGAAGCTTGGTTAGGACAACAACAATATATACATACACACAATAAATGTAAAAGCATAACTATACAGGATAATATACAAATATACAACTGAGCGCAAGTAGACACAGTATGAACAGATAACTAGAACAAAATGACTTAGCACCTGAGGTATGTGGGAAGGCCTACATTTTCAACCAAGAAACAACCTTAGTTCGGAAGTTTTGATACGGCAGGTCCATTCTGAGGGTTGGCGGTAGGGAGTTCCACAGTTTAGCTGCTTTCACTGGGAAGCTGTTTCCCCCTAAGGTGGAACATTTAAAGTTGGGGACAGAAAGACAATCTTTATATGCTGTTCTTGTGGGTCTCAGGGAGGTCTGTCTGTGAAATCTGTCAATCAAGTAAATTGGTGCGATGTTATTGAGAGATTTGTAGGTAAGTGATGCAGTTTTTATGAGAATTTTGTCTTTCATAGAGAGCGAGTTATTCTGTTGGCTATGTGCAGTAAAATGAGCTCTCCTGGAGATACCCAGTGCTGCTCTAAGAGCGTTATTCTGAAGAGTTTGTAATTTGCTGGTGGTGGCTTTGGAAGAACCAAGATAGAGGGCGTTGCAGTAGTCCAGGCGGGACAGTATAAGGGATCTAGTGAGGATCACACAGCTAGTGTCAGACTAAAAGGGTTTGGCTGCACGGATCAGTTTGCACGTATAGGCTGTGGAGGAAGCTAGATAGTTCACCTGTCTGTTGAAAGAGAGGTTAGAATCCAGGTAGAAACCTAACATTTTGATCCCTTGTTCTACTTTGATGCTATTGCCATCGATAGTGAAGGAAGATTTACAGGGCCTAGTTTCTTTAAGCTGGCGGTAGTACCCAGGGTGATAAGTTCAGTTTTATCATCATTCAGGCATAGCCCATGTGTGGCCATCCATGCCTGGATGATGATGTACACTCTATTTACCAAGGCCAAATCCTTCCCATGATCTCCAGGGAGCGGAAGTAGGATCTGGGTATCATCTGCGTAGTTGGTGTAGGTGATACCGAGATGATCCAGATCATCAAAGAGGGGATTAGTAAATATATTGTACAGTGTGGGGGAGACACAAGAGCCCTGTGGCACACCACAGGTGATTGGTATAGGGTCTGCTGCTACTGTAGGTGAAAAGACCCTCATGGTTCTGCCGTTAAGGAATGATCTAATCCAAGTGATGGCCTCGACGGAGAAATGAGCTGATGTGTTGAGGTGGGTGCACAGGATAGAATGGTCGACCAGGTCGAATGCTGCAGAAAGATCTAAGAGGGCAGCTTGGCCATTATCTCTAAGATTATCAATCTGTGTTTTAAGGTAAATAAGAGCAGTCTCAGTCCCGTGTTGAGGACGGAAGCCTTATTTTGTCTAGCTCCTAGAAGGTGATGTTCTTCCAAGTACTTCTGTACTTGGGCAACCTTGTATGTAGGCAACCTTGTCCAAAATTGTTAGGAGGAATGGTACGGTCGTTATAGGACTATAGTTTGTGAGAGTGGCTGGGTCAAGAGTGTTTTCTTTTAGTATTGGAAGTACACAAGATTGTTTTAAATTGGTTGGGATAGAGCCGTTGGAGAAGGACGCGTTAATTAACTTTGTGATGAAGGGGAGAGGTCACGGGCAGCATCCTTGATAAGCTGTGCAGGGCACAGATCTCCCTGACAGTTGGAGGGTTTCAGGGATAAGATATTGTTTTCTACTTCAAGTGTGTTGACTTTAGAGAAATTGAAACAGGTTCTTTCCCTTAAAGTGGGCTTGTCAGGCAGTTTAGAAGGGAAGGGGTCGTTCAAGGAGGCTTTTTTACAAGCGATCTTGTTTTGTAAGGTAGCAATCTTGTTAGCTAGGGCATTTTGGATTTCTGAACACCAATTTGTATCTTTAGTAAAAGTATCTGGTGGTACTATAGGGGTTTCGACTTCTTTCAGGATGGAGAATAATTCCTTCATATTTGATTTGGCTTGGGATATGCGGGAGTCGAAGGAGGTTCATTTTGCTAGGCAAATTTCTTTTTTGTAAAGGGCAGCGAGTTTAGTAAGTTTAAGTTTATTGGTTGCTCAGGGGAGTTTTATTTCCAGGTGGCCTCACAGTTTCTTTTTTTCTGCCTTATGTTTTTAAGGAATGGTGTGTACCATTTGTTCAAATGTGCTTTAGGCTTACTTGGTCTGAGTTTGAGAGGGGCGATTAGGTCCAACGAAGTGGTCATGATTTTATTGCATTCCTCGAGCAGCGTCTCAGGATCCAAGTTGTCGGGGAGAGTGTTAAGAGTAGGGAGTAGGTTCGGGATAAGTCTCTCCACAGTGATACTCTTTTTGTTTCTCGTTAGTGAGGGTGGAGCCCTGCTAATCGGTACGGGTGGGCATCGGCTGGAAGAAAGTATGAATGATACCAGATGGTGGTCAGTCCAGGCTAGAGGTGAAATGCTGGTGATGTTAGCTAGGCAGTTGTAGTCAGCCACCCAGTCGAGTATTCTACCTTTGGCATGTGTAGGTTCCATGCTTCTTTGGGTGAATCCTAGTTCAGAGAGGGTGTTGAGCGTAGTAGTGGGAAGCTGGTCATCCGGGTCATTGAAGCCCATATTAAAGTCCCCAAGGGTGAATACTTGGGTGGAACTTTTAAGGTTGCTAGATAAGATAATATTAATGTCAACATCAAATGTGCCTATTGGGCCTAGAGGGCGATAGATCAAGTGGATGTTGAGGGTTTGAGCATGAGTGAGAGGAACTTTAACTGAGAGTAGTTTGCATGAGAGGACGTTGTTAGGGGTTGCTAATCTCAGGGTGAGGCTACATTTGTGGATAATAGCAACACCACCTCCTCTGGAATTGGGTCTGTCTTGTCTCAAGATAGAGTAATTATCTGGGACTGCGAGCATGAGCTTGCATGAGCATGAGTAACATGTGCAGGGTAGTGTAGCTGTTCCAACGCCACCCTTAACAAGGCTACATGCATCACAGGTTTACCAGTGCTGTCTTGTCACCATAATGCTTCAGAGGGGTTTAAAGAACACCCTCTCTGCATCCACAGGTTTTTCTCATCTTGTTACGCGTCCCCTTGAATCTTTACCAACTGAGTCCTAGACAAATGATTGTAACACTGAGACACACTCATCATCATCACCATGCTTTCATTCACATCAGGCATATCAAACAAAATAATAATATCTGAACATGCAATTAATTTTGCTTCTTCATCTGCCTTTTGATTTCCATGTGTGATAAAGTCTGCTCTTTCAGTGTGTGCTGTGCATTTTACTACTGCGATGGCTACTGGGAGTTGTAGTGCTTTAATAAGTCTGTCCATTAAGGCTGCATGCTGCACTGGAGTGCCATCTGCTCGGAGGTAGCCCCTCCTTTTCCAATGTGCTAGTCCTGTGTGCACTGTTGATGTCACATAGGCGAAGTCACTGTACACTGTTACTTCGTGGTCTGCATGTCTCTCGAGCGCGATAATCAGCGCCACTAATTCTGCAGCCTGTGCCGAACAGTGAGACGTAGTCGTGCACTTAGCAATACTTCAAACTTTCTATTGGCCATGTGCTTCATCACAGAGGCACCTGTACATCTTTTTCCATCATTTTGATAGTTTCTAGAAGAACCGTCATTAAAAAGAATCTCTCCAGCTGCCAACACATTTTCCTTCACCCTCGGGAGTTCATCATAGAATTCCTCATAATTCGAGGAATCATGTACATGCTCGTCCTCTGCCAGTGGTTCTGCTACAAACATGGCAGGATTCACTATTTTGCATCGGACTATTTTAATCACCGGATTCAATATGACTACCTCGTAGGCAGAAGCTCTTTGAGAAGTCAACATGCCTTTAGGTTTTTCCAAAATAGGAAACAATGCATGTTCAACAAATAACGTCATGGAACACCCCATTACTATGCTAGTAGCCTTCTCAATGGCGAATGTGGCGGCTGCTAAAGATTGTTCACAAGGAAAATTACCCCTCATAACTGGGTCTAGAAACCCACTGTAATATGCAAGGAGCTTGTACCCCAACATGGTTCTCTGCGTGAGTACAATTGTCATAACAATGCCATTTGTGTGTGAAAACAAAAATAATTCCTCAGCATAATTGAGAATCCCTAAAAATGGGGCTGTGCAAATGTCGTTTTTCAACTCATCAAACCCTTCTTCCATCTCCTCAGTCGAGACAATTTTTTCCTGATTTGACTCTACTTTCTTAAGATCTTGCAACAAGGACCTTAATGTATGAACTGTAATCAAAGATCCATGCTCTTACATAGTTACACAGTCCCAAAAATCTCTGCATGCGCTTTATCATGAGTGACTTTACTGTTTTCAAAATAGCCTCAGCCCTCTCAGGAGTAACTTTCTTTCCCTCATGTGAAATTAACAGGCCTATGTATAGTACTTCTTTTTGACAATACTGTAATTTCTCCTAGTCTACTTTATATCCTTTGTCTGCAAGAATAATCATCATTTGGACTGAATCACATTTGCACTCTTCCTCTGAGGTGCTACAGACCAATATGTCATCCATGTACTGAAACACAACACTTTCCAAATCAATATAGCTTAAGTCTATCTGCAGGACTCTATTGAAAATCGACAGAGACTCACACTACCCCTGGGGCAGGCGAGTACATTTCAGACGATTTTGTCTGAATATAAATGACGTCAGATCTTGCGAGTCTTTTTGCAATGGGATTGAGAAAAACACATTTTTCAAGTCAACCAAGTGAAATATCATGCCTTAACAGGGATATTACAGAAGATTGTCGCAGGATTAGGAACTAGAGGGGAAGTCGGCCTCTACAATCTGGTAAATTGGGCGAAGGTCTTGCACTAGATGCCACAACCCCCTTTTCCTTTTTTCACAGGATAAATTGCAGTATTACAGAGTGACTCAGATGGCACTTGGATGCCCTGCTCCATCATAGCGGATATCGTCTTAAAAATACCTTCATCTCCCTCTCGAGACATAGGATACTGTCATGCTCAAGGCAACATTGCTCCTGGTTTCAATTTAATCTTCACTTCTGCATAACGGCCTGTGGTCCATAATAAACTGGCACTCTCACCATGTCTTCATTAAAATACTCAGGGCGTTTTTGTGCTAACATCATTTTCTGAGGAACCTCACGTTCCCAATAAGTAATGCTCATCTCAAATACTACTTCGTCATCTGACAGATGATCTTTAAACATATCCTCATCAGTGACGTCAGTCAATCTGTAACCTTCCCCAATGGCAATCACTGTGCACCATCGTCTACCTTCATGCTCATTTCCATCTAGCAAAGTCAATTCTCCTCGCACTATGGCTGTTTGTAATTCTAAAGGAAAGACTCGCCCTTCCTCTTCATCCATAGGTATCTTTGGCCTGAATAAAAATTCATCAGGTATTCTCACAGTTCTGCCACTAAACCTGGCAGCCATGTTAACAGGATGCGTACCACATAGTGAAAAACTTCTGGTTCTAACACTACTCCTCGTATGACCATTTGTCCTGCAAACACCATAATAAATTCACTCACATTCAATTAATGCATTCCTGGTGTTGAACATACTATGCCTTTATCGGTGAACAAAATCATCATGTTCAATTTGGTCATTAAATCCCGACCTAATACATTGACACGTGTCTGCCTTGAATATACCAATGGCACAGACATGTCACACTCTCCTATAGAGACTGGCAATTCTTCAGTAAAATGAACTCTACTTGTATCTCCTGTAAAACATTGAGTATTCATGTCATTTCCAGACATTGAAAATTTCCCCTCTCATACACATGAGCATGTTGCACCCGTGTCTCATAAAAAAGAAAAAGATTTGCCTCCTATATTGATGTCAACCCTCGGTTCCTCTTCAGGAATGGGCGTCAGTGATATTATTGAACACATCAAGTCTCCTAGTGAGCTGTCCAACTCTGGATACATTCTCATCCCCGTACCTGTGAAAGGATTCCCTACATCGACAGTAAGACCCCATATTCTAGTAGTCATTGACTGTCCCATGCTTGTTCTTTGCTGTATCTGCATGGGTGACTGCTGTGACTGCCCTTGTGGTGGATTCATTGTTACCTGCTGTGTTTGTAAATCGGGTTGCATTCTCAGAGCTTGTGTTTGCTGCACTATCTGATTCTGAGCAAACCCATCTCTATTCTACTGCAAATATGCACTCAGGTTTGTGGTCCCCCTCTTGAGAATTTCCCATTCTGCACTAATGCATGACTTCTACATGTGCGAGCAAAGTGCCCTGACATATCACATGTGCAACATATAGGGGGAGGTCTCCTAATTTGCCCCTCCTGCATGCATTGACTATCGTTCTGCGTGTTTTGAAACCCACTTTGATTGTTCTGGAAGTTTCCCTGATTATTCTGGAAGCCTCCAATTCGAACGTCTCCCCTTCCCCGTGATGCAAATCCATTATTACCTTGATCAAACTGTCTTTGGTTATTCTCCTGTAGCATGCTTTCTGCTTGCTGTGAACCGGATCCGTCTTCAGAAGTCAACATCACCCCTTCAATGGCATACTTTGATAGTTTTTTCTGCAATAACTGCCTCTTCACCTTTCCTAACATCATCTTTATTTCGATTCTTCTCTCGCAACAGCTTGAAATAATGCGCAATGGTCAGCTGAATCTCTGACCATGGCTTTGCTTCCATGCCCACAAATTTCTTGAGCTGCTTTTGTACTGTTTCTGGTAGCCCTTGGCACAATATATGATAAAATACAGGTATGGATTTCCCCCAAGCCTCGTGTGTCTCCAAAGCCCACTTCTCTTGGAAATTCTGAACATAAACAAGAGGATCATCCCCTTCCTGCATATTCTTTGACTTATAGTTCCCATGTCTCATCCTCACGTTTGAAAAATGTATTACATCAGAAATTAGGAAACTTCAAAAGACACAACAACACCAGAGAAAGAACCTCACGAATGGAGAACACCTAGCCCTCAAAACTCTTGCCGCTAACGAGAATTTGGTGATAAAAGCGGCAGACAAAGGCGGAGGCATAGTGATTCAAACCACAGAGCAATATAACACCATGGTGAAGACACTTCTAGACGATGGCAACAACTATAGAAAACTGCAGAAAGACCCCACCAATATGATCAGTCAAAATACAGGAAATAACTAAATTCGCCTTTGAAAGAGACTGGATCACGGAGAAAGAGTAGGCCTTTCTCAACACGACAGAAGGAAGAACCCCTGCCTTCTACGCACTCCCGAAGATTCACAAAAACAGCACTACGCCACCCGGGAGACCTATAGTATCAGGATGTGGCTCCATTCTGGAGCCCATCTGTCAATTCATAGACCATTTTCTCAAACCACTCTGCCAACAAACTGCATCCTACCTTAAAGACACCATGACTACCATCACTATCTTTGAAAACCAACCCTTTGATGACAACAGAAACCAACTAGTCACGATGGACATCAAAAGTCTCTACACAAGCATACCGCAAAACCAAGCGATTGAATGCATCAGAAGACATCTAACCCTACACATGACACAAAGGAGAGTACCCATACATTTTATTGTGGAACTACTAGAGCTAGCACTTACTAACAACTTTTTCAGCTTCGATGAAATATTCTATCTACAAACCTGCGGCACTGCCATGGGCGCGGCATTTGCCCCCAGCATGGCAATTATATTCATGGCCGAGTATGAACTAAGTTTCATCTTCAACACCAACAACCCATTCAAAGACAACATCTTTTCATGGCGAAGATATATAGATGACATCATCTTCATTTGGGAAGGAGAGAATAGTGAACTATTAAACTTCTTTACATGGATTAACAACCGCTCAGAGGACATACAATTCACTATGGAACATAACAACACGAGCATTCACTTTTTGGATCTCAAAATCAGTGCTGACAACAACCAACTGAATTGTTCAATGTTCAAAAAAGAAACAGATAGGAACACCATCCTCCATTACAACAGCCACCACCTGAAAAACCTACGTCAAAATCTGCCTTCCGGACAATTCCTGAGAATCCGAAGAAACTGTACTAACACAGAAGAATTCAAGTTTCATGCTAATCTTCTCATACAGAAACTGGAGAAGAGAGGCTACCCCAAAAAATTGCTTAAAAATACAATGAAAAGGGCCCTCTATACACCCAGGGAAGCACTGCTCACCCCCAAAGTACATGACCCAGGGACAGAGAAAACATTGGCCTGCATCTCAACTTTTGGAGCTAACACCTCGCAATTCAGACATATGATTAAGAAATACTGGCCCATTGTCCAACTCAGCCTACCCACCGAACCATTACCCAGAATGGCCCTGAAAAGGAATAAAAACCTTAAAGATCTACTAACGCATGCAAGAACCTGACGGAAAACCACAAGATCCACACTATGGAACATGAGAGAGTTCAAAGGGCACCATCCATGTGGTACATGCCAGGCTTGCAACCAGACGAAGAAAATGAAATCTTTTCAAATAGGAGACAAGGAATGGGAGCTCTGCCAGTTCACCAACTGTAAAACTACTAACGGGATCTACCTGATAGAATGTACCTGCAAACTCAGATATGTAGGCCAAACATCCAGACCAGTTCACAAAAGAATTAGTGAGCACAAATCCAGGATTAGGTGCAAAGTACACTCTGCACCCCTGGTATCCCATTTCATGGAACTACAACATCCACCTGATTCTTTCAAATGGTGGGTGATAGACCGGGTCATAGGCACCACCAACATTGCTAATTCACTAAACTACAAAGAATCCTGTTGGATATTTAAGCTTAAAACCCTTACCACAGGGCTTAACGAAGCTGCCCCCATGGACTACCAAAACACTACCTAAACACCCTCCGGAGTGCACCCATAGTCCACATCAACATGCAGGGAGGCAGGGCCTTATCTCCAGCCATCATTGGACATTTCCATCCACACCCCCTCTTTTTGAGGTACCTACCGAGAGTACCCTTCAGGGCGAGTAACACCTGTATTTAGTAGGGGTCCACAGTAAGTGCCCCTGTGGTTATGACACCACCCTACCGACCAGGCCAGCCCCCCAGAACCCTCAGCAAAGCAGGCCACCACTCATAATGTCACAGCGCATATGAATAGACTTCCAGCCCCCGTCTGTACCCAATTACAGGTCGGAATGCACGAGACATACATCACTAGCTCGGCACCGCACTCGGTTGCCAAGGGCCACATATGTGCGCTTGCGCCTAACCGTTAGTGCCCCTCTGGTCATGACACTACCCTCACGAACAGGCCAGCCCCTCGGCATCCTCAGCAGAATAGGCCACCTCACATAATGTCAGAGCGCATATGAATAGATGTCCAGCCCCCATTCGTGCCTTTTTCTAGGTCAGAATGCCCGCGTCCTGCATCACGAGTTTCGCACCGCACTCGGTTGCCAAGGACGCCCCACCTTGGTCACCACTTTTGTGCGCATGCGCCTACCCGTAACAACGGAGCCGCGAGGCCCCACACATGTGCAGTGTAACCAGCACTGACTGCCAGCACATGCGCAGCTATAACTACCCGATACAGCTTCTCCCTAGTGTATCTTGTTACCACGATTACGGCGACGGCATCCGAGCCGTACACTTACCCCACATTTCACAGGTGAGACTCCATTAGGACCCATCTCCACACCTGGGCTGTCTATACCCAGACTAATGAGCCTATATTTCGGGAGGCGCCATTTACTCATTTGTTCGCCCACGCAGCCGTGACCCACCCCCACACCCTAACTGGTGGCCACCGTTTTGTTTCATCCCTCTACTGCAGGTCATTCACCAGGCACCCGGATTCTTACAAGGCTGCCCATTAGGACCATCATGGACACTGGACATCCCCAGAACTCTCTGGTGGATCACTGGACCCCCACCCACCTTTGGCGCCACAGGAGGTTCCACACTGCTCCAGGGTACAGGGTACAGGTCAGTTGCTAGACTGCTAGGGCCGCCAGCCCTTCACTGAAATATGTTTTTAACAGCACTACTCCGGTGCTTTTTAACTGTACTTCCTTCTATACTATGTGACATTCACAGAAACACTCTGGTATCCTACTTTAAGCGGGCTTTCTTTCCTTTCTTTCCCCTAGGGAGACCTGAATATACAAAGGCCCCAGATGAAGATTGTAACTTTCTATCAATCGAAACGTCAGTGCTCCTAGTGGCAGTTTGTTTTAAGACCACACCTTAGGAACACACAGAACTCTCTTTATTTTACTAACAGACGTCGGACCAGTCTCTCTCGGTCTCGGACCAGCCTTAGCTGGCCATCACTACCACTTCTGTACTACCTCAATACAGAAAATGTCAATCATTTGAAAAAAAGTATTGTATGCTAAGAAATTGAATTCTAATATGATGCTACTAGGAGGCTTTGTTTTGCTATGAAATAATAAGGTACACACCTCCTGCCGACTCCTTCTAAAAAAGACAAGGAGTTGGGACTTACTGTGTATACCGATCTATGTAAGGTTGAATTTGGAAAATTGTATATTTCCTCTTTTGTTCTAAAAAACACAGTCCCAGACCAGCATTTTGACTGAATTATGTAAATGTTAAATCCTGGTTCTTCATTGTGCATTTCTATGCCTTGACATGCTTATTCACTTTAATCTCTGAGTTGAATTGAATGCTTGTTTTATCTATATTGAAAGAAAATTGCAAAAAAAGCCACTTAAGAAATAAAAAAGGCTACTTTTATAAAAACCTATTAATTGTTTAAGGTTGTTTTCTCACCTTATGTTAGGGATCCACTGAGCCTGACATAAGAAAGCCAGGAAGGTTAAAGAATTTACTGCCCTAAAACACGTGCAGTACCCTAAACTTTAGAGGATAGGACCACCCACTGTGTATATATATTTTGAAACCCCAGCCCACTACATCCTGTCCAGTACCAGGGCTGTCCCTCCAGTTACAAAAATTATAGTTCCCATGTCTACATGTCCGGATGCAGTACTCTAAGTGCTTTGCAGACTGCCAGCCGCACAGTTATTGAACTGTGCTCCATCATGAGCAGTGTTTACTGTGGTAACACTAAAATACCCTGCTCTTGACCAAACGTCATCAGCCGTTTCCCCAAAGATTGTGATCAGGAGACCTTTAATGTCCCCCATAGCTAACGTGTTTCCACCTGTCATTTTCTCATGTATCCATTTCCCAGCGCCAGAAGTTAAACTCGGGAGTTTACACCTTAAATTATCCTTATCCATCTGTGGCCAAGGTATATACTGTAGCCGGGCTCCTGCTTTCCCTAACAAGGGAAACTCTGAAACCCCAAACTCACATTCGTCCCCCATTGCCTGTCTGTTCATAGCAGGAACAATAGTTCCACTCCACCTTCTACCTGGCAGTGACCTTAACCTGCTCACATAAGGTGGCAAGTCCCCCATCTCACCATGGGATCGCCCTCTAGGTGGATCTAGCCGCGTCAATGATTCTGACTCCCAGGATTTATGTAGGTCTAGATCCAACCATCTTACTTCCTTATCCATTAAAAAACACCCTTCAAGGCCAAATGCATTGCCTTCCTCCTCCCCATGGAAGGTTTCCCTGTTCTCGTTTGACATATACTGTCCCCATCTTGTGTGACTTCTCTCCTCTTCATCTCTATTCGGAGTCAGTCTATCTAAAGACATCTCCTTTGGCTCAAAACTGCATGAGGCTCCTTCTTTGTCATAAAACTGCGTACTCTCGAGTTGATCATTTTTACCCTTCCACTGTAGCACTTTCTTAGTCCTCATATCATGATAGACTTTATCGATAGTGTCCCCAACGCTTCTAGAGTCAAACTTATCCTCTAGATTTGCTCTAGACGGACCTGCTATTGGCTCGTGTGCTGGGAAGAACTCTTCTATGTCTTCCCATGCCACTACTGGATTAGGATCCATTACTTCCTTTTCCATATGCTCAATGTCATGTGATCTCTGCTTTTTCTTTTGTTCTAATTCATCATCAAATTCTCATTGCTTCCTTGCTTCTTCTCTTACTCTTGCTTCCGCTTTTCTTTTCATATCTCTCCTCTCATTTGCCCTTCGTTTCTCTTTGTCTTTTCTTCTTTGTATTCTTTAATCCCTTAATTTCTGTTCCTCCTCTTCCCCTCTCCTTCTTTCTGTTCTTTCTCGTTCTTCAATTGCCCTCTGTCTGTTATCATACTTTCTCTGCTCCTCTGCTCTTTCCTGCTTTGTCAGTTGCTCATCTTGATAGAACTGTTTCCGTCTTTGTCTATCCTTCCTTTTTGCTCCATCTTCTTTCAATTTTTCCTCTCTCTATACTTTTTGTCACGTTCGTCTAGATCTTCCCTTTGCCTTACGTCCTTGATGCTCTTACCATCGAATTTAAGCAAATGCTGACCACCCATCCATTCGTTCTGTATAAGTTCTAACTCATCAGCCTTTTCTTTTTCTCCTTTCCATCTTTTTATTTCTTGTCCTATATCTAAGAATGTACATGGTTGATCACTTCTTTCGTTGTCGCATCTCTCCTTGTCCCTCGGCACCTTAGAGATTACAACTTTCACAGAAATGTTCTCTGGGCCCTCGTCGCTGCTTTGCGCAGGTGACTCATATGCCGGGTTGCTGTAGCCTGTCGCTGCCTTAAGATCTCCTAATGGGTATAACCCATCATCTTTCTTACTATCGGCACCTGCTTCAGGCGTGGCGGCGGTTCAGTAGGCTGCTCACCCCCCTCTTTGCATATATTCAATATCCAGTCTTCAGGAGGTGGCTCTTCCCTTTCCTACTGGTACATTTTCCATAGCACTAAGTTCGCTAATCGTTTATCTAACTCTTTCCCCTTATGTGCTGCTTGCAAATATGTCGTCATATGCTGCAAAACTGCCTTCGATAAGGATCCCCTTGTGGCCATGGCATGAACATTTATCTGCCGTTCCTTTAACCAATTTTGCACTGTACTGCTTAAGTTTGGGTGCGTGTTTCGGCAACTGTTTGTTGAGGTATTTAAGTGGAGTAATATCCTCTATTTTGACTTTTCACACTTGACTGTCAATACTCACCCTTACACTTTGCAGATTTCAAAAATATATGTTTCAGAAAAACAGAACAATATGAGCGTAGGAGAATTCAGGGGATTGAAGGCGCACACTGCCCTCATGCGTAGGTTTGGTCATCATGTTTGTCCAATTTCATCCTTCCACATGA
Organism: Ambystoma mexicanum; assembly: GCF_040938575.1. Lineage (NCBI taxonomy): Eukaryota > Metazoa > Chordata > Amphibia > Caudata > Ambystomatidae > Ambystoma > Ambystoma mexicanum. Next base: position 247,590,489 of record NC_090936.1, read on the forward strand.
CTGAAGACCACAAAATTGAGTTCTAGTGTATTTAAAATACTATTATCTAATAGACCTCTGACGTCTTCCTTGTTTTTGTCCATGTCTCCTGAACAGGAGTTTCGTTCTTTCACACTATTTGTAGCCAATGTCTGCTCATCCCAGCCTGATACGGCCTTGGCTTCTTGGGGCTCATCCAGCCTTGCCTTTCTGAATTTCACACCTGTTAATTCGTTCAATTGTTTTTAACTGTGACACACTGGAAAAGAGGACGTCCTTTTTTAGTCCAACTCTGCTATAGTGCGTAGTAGAAACATCCATTCTTTACTCACGTCAATATATGTATATGTTGGTGCATGCCGCAATCTATTCACCGTAAGGCTAGCCTCAAGAATACTTATTCTGCTTGCGTTTCCTTTCATATGAACACGTGTAAAATAATTTGATATCTTTGTCGTTCCTGTAGCATATGTTTCTTCATCTTGATCCCAAGATGTCAATTATCTTTGATACTTTCTTGATTACTTATAGAATATCTTCATTCTCTTGTCTCTCTATCTCTTCTATGTACATCAGTTTGCTTTGTGAGTGACAGTGGCGTCACCATTCTGCTCTTCCATTCATTGGTCATGCTTCTTCTGGAATTTCAATCAAATGACCATCATACTGTCTCGTATGCATGTATGGATTTCTCAATGGGAACCTTGCCTCCAGGATTCTCCTCGGCATCAGTATTTTCACTGGCACTGCACGTGTCTCACTCTTTGGTTCCCAACATATAGGCAATATGGGTGAAGTGGTTGAGGTGGGGATACTTGGCTCCTTCTCTACATAATCCATGGACATCTTAACTTCTCCTAGATCGCAGGGCAGTTTTGTACCCTAATAATGTCAGAGTGATGTTACAACTTGGGACCTTCTCCAGAAAACCTATTGGACCACTGGATTGGCTGTCAGGACCCTAATAACCAATATGGTCGGCTATAGATGTTATTCTACAGGCTCTCCCATGTCAGGTGACTGGTCTGGTCCATCCCCAAGTCACTAAAACAATGTTGCAGTGTGAGGCTCTTGCCATTTGTTCCCGCCCGTTGCTACCCACTCCAAGGATGCTAAACTGTGATTGCCTAGAGCTGACGTCACCAGGTCTGGGATGTGCAAAAGGTTCTCAGTTCTTGGTGTACCTTTTCAAGGTAATACGAACGACTATATGTCTGCATTGTAACTTGTGTGCACCACCTTAGGCTATGAGAGTGCTTGTTCTCTCCATGCAACACTTGTCTCACATTGTAACATCTCTGTTGCAGCCATCTGTCTTGTAGCGTGAGATCTGCTCTCTTTCCCTGCACCAATCACTGTCCATTTTCTGCGTTGGCCGGGTCACGTGTTCAGAGACCATGATTTGGAGCTGTGCAGCTCTGAATAATGAGGAATTATTTGTATTTATTGCAGCTGGTCCCACTGTCATTCAGGGAATGGAATGTCATTCGAATCTTGTGGCCTTGGCACTGGCCCCTGTCCCACACGTTTTGCTCTCTGTTCAGCCTAAATTCAGCTCAGCTCAGCTCTTGCTGAGAGGCCAGTGGCCTGCTCTAGTTTTCCTAAACCATAAGGCAGTTTCTACATTGCTTTTGCTATACTTTATTCTCCGTAGGTTAGTAACACTTGGTTCTGTCAGGTCCTTTAGGTGCTCCTGCAGGTCCATAAGGTTATTCACAATGTAAGCATCTGCAAGCTTTGCTCAGGATCTCTTGCTTCTTGCAGTTTCTATGTTGCTGCGTTTAGCTAATGACAAAATAATAAAAGCAATGACAGTATGTATATGTATCTGTCCTCTACCTATAGAACTGTACGCTCGTGTTCTTCATGTATTCGAGTGCGTGTTTGTGTCCCGAAGTGCGGATGGCATGTGTGCTTCATGTCTATCGCTGCTAAGTTGTGGTGTCTCTAATGACATCAATTACATGGCTTCTTGGTGCTTTAATCGATACTGTCGATTGAGGTGTCTTTGGTGGCAGCCTGGGGCTCCTCGCCCACTTTGGGGAAGATTTGTACCATGCCTGGCCTGTAGGGCTGGCTGAGGCGTTACCTCTGGACATATTTGTGAACCATAGGTCCATTGGCAATTCGTCTGAATGGGTGGTTGCAATGTTTCTTGGGCTTCTTCCCTGTCATGTATTTCATAGGAGGGGGAGAAAGGGGTAGGCTTCCCCATCTTGCTTCACTCTTCTCTCTGCATGTAATTCTAAGATATCCTCTATACTTATTCTTCTCTAGCTACCTGCAGTATTTGGTGCTGTTGATCACACTTTTCTTAGTTCCTCAATTTCTTCTTTGGCTATTACTGGGGCCGTCCTTGAATGGTTCTGTGTTAGTACTTAAATTGGCCCTGGTCGCTGTACGACAGATGGTGTACTTCACGACAAACCAAGAAGACTTTCGTGCCAACTGGAACATGGCGCCACCCTGCATACACCAACCACAAGAACATCTAACTTTGCCAGACAAAACATGGTGCCATGTGAATCACGTCATCTCATGCTTCGGGGAAAGAGCCTTCACACACTCAAATGTAAAACATCCTGATCGAGTCAACGCTTCGTATTGCAACTTTCTTGTTGTTAGTAATGCTTTTCTAAGCAGTTTTTTGTGGCGTTCATAGTCCTTTCCAATTGCTATACATTGGCCCTCATTACGGGTCTGGCGGAAACCATGCCGGTAAAACTGGCAGGTAGCTGGCAGACCCATAATGATTTACTGCCGCCTGACTTGCCAGAATCACCAGGGCATTACAGCCCCGGTGGTCCTGTAAGTCAGGTGCCAGTAAAATGTTGATCACCATTCCCGTAGAGTCCCATAGGACTCCATGGGAATGGGGATCACGGAAGCTCTGACACCGTTAATAACGGTGCCAGCGCTTCCGCGAAAGTCTGCGGTCGGGTGCCGTTCTGCCTGCCAGGTCTGACCTTGGCAGTCGGAACGACACCCGCCCACAGACTTGTAGTTTGCTGGTCCAAAAACAACTGTGCCGGTACGCTTATTGGCACCTTTGTTTCCGGACCAGCAAACTTGTAATGAGGGCGATTGTGTCTACTCACTCATGTTGCTTTCCTTCATCCTTTACTCTGCCTGATGAACCTTGCTCAGTGTTCCACTTGTCTCCCATGGGTATGCTTCCTTGGGAAAAACATTAAATCCAGTTCTGTTAATCCGTGGGCATTCTCTTTCTCTTGCCTTTGTTTGGATCTACTGTCTTGCCATTCACACGGGTTGCAGCACTACTAAGGACATCTAAGCACACAAAGGTTTTTCAACTCCAACTGGAGTTTCTCCTTGAGTTTTTCCTTCCCTTTGGAGGCCAGTCTGCTTACATTAAGACAGCCCTGGCATCGGGTGAGGATAGAGCTTCTCTGCATCACAGATGAACCGCGGACAAAGAATCAGTTAAGGGGAAGTCTGACATTTCACTCCTTTCTTTCTCAGCATTCCTATTCTGTAACTTGGGCTGGACCAACTCCTCCTCACTGCCTCTTCTCTACTGTGTTCCTCAGGGTTGGTCCTCTTCTTTTCTCTCTCTACACTGCCCCACACTCTGCTCTTATTTCTTAATTTATACCTTCCTTTCATCTGTATGCAGATGATGCACAAATATTTCTCTCTTTGTCTTCCTTTGACTCTATTCTGCACTCCACTTTATAAACTTGCCTTTCTGCTGTCCGAAACTGGATATCTTCTCATGTTCTACACCTCAGTCCTTCTAAGACTGAAGTTCTATTTTTTTTGGCTTCAACAGTTCCATCTACACTTCCTCTTCTGTCTCTCTTTTTTCCTCCTTCCTCACTGCCCTTTTCCTGAACTCCACACAATTTGAGGGTTATCTTTGATCCCTCGCTTTCCTTTCAACTGCATCTCTTCGGTTGCTCGCGCCTACCACTATGCCCTTTTTATCATCCGCCGGGCTCTCCACTATTTATCATTTCGTGCTACTAAACTTCTTCTGTTCTGTCTTCTTGACCTTCTTGCCTCACATCTTCTTCCTCTCCGATCTGTTTATAATCCTTCAGTTTGTCTTCTCTTTACATTTCTGCTCCTCTATCACATCTTCTTTACAGTCTGTTTCACTGCTTCCCTTTGAATAACGTCTTCTCTAACATGTTCTTTCTATTGTTTTTAAATGTACTCACTGCTTGGCTCCTATGTTTCTTCTTTCTTCGCTAGAATTGTTCTATTCTCCCTCTCAGACTCTCCAAAACAAGAATCTCGTACTTCTCACTGTCCGCAAACCTTCCTGTTCTTCTTCCCGTTTCTGATCTTTTGCCCTCTTAGCCCCTAAACAATTGAATTCTCTCCCTCTCTATATTCGCTCTTCTTCATCTCTTTGTATTGTTCAGTCTAACCTGAAAGAACATTTTCCCTTCCTTCTTACGACTTAGTGACTTTCTGTTTCTCTCCCCCTCCTTCTGTTTATGGTTGTTTTTTGCATTTTCATGTAAATGTTACAGTTTTTCTAATATTTTGTAATAGCGCTTTTGGCAAAAGGCGCTTTATAAATTCAATAAATTAAATGAAATGAGTTTAGGGCAACAGTTGGCAGACCATAACACAGAGACATTGTTAATAACATTTATTAAGACATTTGCGGGTAGAGGCCTCAGGAGTGGTGGACCTATTCCAGCAACTACAGCAGAACTGTGTTGTTGGATCCAGTGAAGTAACTGGTCCAAGCAAGCTTCCAGGCCACCTTCAGCTCAGGCAAATATACACACACTTTCAGTGGGCAAGGGGAGGGTGAAGGAGAGACTACTGCAAACCAAGAAATAAACTGTTGTCTTGCCTTACAGGGAAACCCCAGTTGTACAGGCAAGTTGACAGGAGAAGAGTATTTGTATTTCTTCATTTATATAGCGCACCTGGCCCTAGGGCATCTGGGCACATGTCTTAGATTACAAAGTAGGACATACATACATAATCTGTTAGAAGGCATGATTGATTGACATCAGATATGTATAGGTAGATCAAAGTACAGTTATAACATAAGACAATTAGTATTTACAAATATAGCATACACATGTGTGATAACATTTACAGTATAACGTATATACAGTCAAGTATATTCTGGAGTGTGCTGGTGTAGGTTACTAAGGAAGTGTTGAACGGTTGTCTACATCTTGATCTAGAAGCCAAGCTTTGGTTTTGTACTTAAATATGCCAAAGGCAGGTTAAAGTCTGAGAGCGGTGGGCATCGAGTTCCAGAGTTTCAAAGCCAGTACAGGGAAGCTAGCCCCGCCCGATTTCTGTAGTTTGAATCTGTGGATGGAGAGACAGTGAGTTTGTGCTGTTCAAGTACAATGGCACCACAGCTGAACAACCCTGTTCCTCCAGCTCAGATCCCTCTTGCGCTCTATTAGTATCCAGTTTTGGATCTGTGTGGGAATAGCGGGAATAGTGGAGAATTCAACAGTGCCCACGCAAAATCCACAGCACAGGTGAATGTTGCACATGTTATAAAATATTAATTAACTATTTAGTTCACTAATTGATTCATTATTCCTATTCTCTTGCTCCCAAACACAGGGGAGGTTGGCACACAACTGCAGGGATCCTTGAACCTGGTGAGATCCTGGGTAATGCTGTGGCTGGCAGAGCTGCAGCTCTTGATCGAGCAAGTCCCTTCCCAGGTTGCTGTGAGCCCCAGTAAAGGGACTCAAGGACAAGATGGGTCCTTGTTCCAAGGAACCCAAACACAGGGGAAGCTGGCACACAACTTCAGGGATACTTCAACATGGTGAGGCCCTGGGTACTGTTGTGCATTGATAGAGAGGCAGACCTTGTACCAGCAGCAGGTTCACCCTCAATTGTCCCAGGGAATGGTTAACGGACAGAGCTTGCATCTGCCCTGGAACACCTGCTTACACCTCACTACTGGAAAACTCTGGAAAAGACTGCTCTCCAAGTGGTGTGAGCCCCCTTCCTTTAAAGTTAAAGGCCACAGATGATTGGACTAAAGCTAACATTTGGTGGTCCAATCCCTGTTCTTGAAATGAGTTGACTCACACCCAAAGTACTTTGCTCTAGAATATGTGAGATGATATGATAGGTCATTTATAACGTGCTTAATAACCCGAACCTATGGCTATCCTACCGAGTGGAGGGGACTGGAAGGAGACAGAGAGGCAGAGAGAAAAAAGATGTTGGAATTCTTCCCCACTATACAGAGATCTCCTGTCTACACTAACCCACTCCCCTCCCCTTCTCAGTAGGATCAAAGGCCTTTAGAAATGCTGCACGCTAGTGTGAGGCTACTCCCTCTGAATGTATGTGCTCCTTTGATGCCTGAGCCCAGGACAGATGCCTGTTGTGTGGTTGTATACAGAGGACAGTGATACCTACCCTCAAAAAGAGATCAAAGAAGAGGCATGGCCATCCAGGTTCCTGTCCTGTCCTTTAGCAGGTTCATCCTGTCTGGCCAGAATAAACATCACCTTCCACAGCCAAACTGGCTCATAGGAACTCACAAGTGTAATATCAAATTGGATATGGCTGCAATAATCATGAGTAGTGCCATGCACCATGCCATAACACATGCAAAGCTTATATTTGGAGTATACCCTGCCACCAGCATGGGCTAATTATGATCATCATAGTTTTGGTTCAGGGGTGCATATCTGGAATTCAGACCATGTGGCGCAGAGACTTGGCTGTCACTGCAGCTGTCAAATGGCCCGTGTGACCTCTGAACCTGGTCTGTGCCAATGGTACAGCAGGTGCTGCAGATCAGGATAGTGTTGGCATGGAGCTTATGAAAGGGGAATCTAATGAGCAGATTACTCTTTCAGAGATGGAATTACCCAAATAATTTTTATTAATTAATACAAATCTAAAAAGCTAGGGCTTTCATGCCCTTGCCAGATGGCAATTCATCACACAAACTCATGCAGGATTACTTTAAATACAAATGTATAGCAAGATACAATGCTAAGAAATATTGACTTGATGGAATTTTTGACATTAGAACTTAAAAGGCTGTCGTTTTTTAGGGTCTAATTTACCTTCTCACTCTCTGTTACCATTGTGGGCACAAACATGGGTCCAAAGGTTTGTCAAAATCTAAGTGATTATGCAAGTAGCTTGATGCCAATTTATTGACACGCAATAAACATAATCAATATGCATGTGCTTGTTAAAATATTTGCATACTGAGAGCCACAATTGAGTGTGAAGCTAATTAAACACTTGAACTAAGAGCCGCCTTCCCCCTTGATAGATACATGAAATAAGATACAAACTGTAGTAGTCCAATATCTATATCTCAATAGGGCAATCCATCTATTCTACATCATACATTATGAGGTCCACCTAATAGTACTTACATGCACCCATACTATTGCAAAACAATCTTCTCCAGTATCACATTACCCTCTTTTTCTATGTGGTCTCCATCCCCTCGTTCCCATCTTTCTATCTATAACTTGCTCCTTTTTTCGCTCACATACTAAGGTCTGGATTATCTTTAGCATCATTTATACCGCAACTGTGAATCAAATATACATGACGACTTAAAGAGTGGGAACCACATTTCCCATAATTCCAACTTATCATGTGATTGCGAGTACTGAGTGACGTGACTATACATTTGAAGCGTTGCCAAGTAACAAGCTCATTTGGTGAAATCGAGTAGGAATGCGTGACATGCTCTTGGATAGTGTACAGCCACGAACTACCCACAGGTAAGCTTGGTTAAGCTAAACCTACATCATATTAGACTAAGGATACACTGGACTGTAATTTTAATACAGAACTTTATTTGTGGAAACAGAACTTAGAATCCGATACGCGAACAGCCAGTAATCACTCTGAAAACACGGTCAACAACGGAAGGGTGAGTTTTCTCACCATTCTCTTTTCGAATCAAAATATGGATGTATTTAAACACATGGACAAATATATGTACAATTAAAACATAGACATTTACTTTTCTAGGAAAACATTGGCTAGTCTCTTCTAATAAGAAGTCCTCGGAGACACCTTTATCGTTGAATCTGACCGAGCACATCAATATGCAGGTACTCCATGTCTATGATGCGAGATTTATTTATTTATTACAACAGTAATACAATCAAGAACTAATATAAGTATCATACTATTTGCAAACTACAACTACAGAATGAACATTGACACGAATAGATGACGTTTCCATGATTTCACAACGGAATGGTCACCATACCTTTAAACAAGTGTTTTTGCAAAAGTGTTTCTTGCAAAAGTTTGTCTGAGAATATAATTTGTTGAATACCTTAAAATTTGTTTTGCTCCTGAGGAAGAGAGATATTCTCTCAAAAAGCGTAGAGCTCAAAAAACATTTTTTGTAATTTCTTGCTTTGAGTTGCCTTTTTAAGTACTATTTTCAAATGAATCTTCTAATTTGCTTACTGAGTGAATTTAACTCGTGTGTGAAAAACAAGTGTTCTAACTCTTTTTGGTTCTTTGTTTACATTTTATAAATACATTTATTTACAAAGTGAATTATCTTGTGCAAACCAATTATTTTGAAAGATAACCACAGTTGGGTAGTTTGATCTTCATCCTTAAAATTTCAAAAAGAGAACCTATTAAATAATTACAAGTCATTCAAAAATGGATCAGAAAGCTATCTTTTCCATTACCCAATGGTGTGCAGGGGACGGGAGTTCCTATTACCAATAGGAACTCTTTTTTGTTAATGATTATGTTGACCTTTGATACCAGGGTCATTTGTTTTCTCCTCCCACCCTCTAAAAACTTGTATAAGATTGGATGAGCCATAGGAGCTCAAAAGAAAAAAGAAAGGGTGTGCTTTTTCTCCCTCATGTTTTTGCTCTATATCAGTGCCTTGAGCGGCCTGCAGACTCGAGCCGGGGCTCGCAGGGGGTATGGCCTGGCAGGAGATTGGCACCTCAATTAAGAGGCAACACTTCCCTCACCTGAATGCTGCCTGTTAGGCCACGCCCCGGCTCGATTTTGCAAAAGGGCTGGGGCTGTGTCACAACTGCTGCATTCATGTCAGGTAAGTGCTGCCCTGGCTGTTAATTGCAGCGTTGACCACCTGACAGGAAACCCTTTCACTAGAGATGATAGATGCAAGGGTGCAGGGTGGGGTGAGGGTTATTATTCCTGCATCTTTAATGAAAGGAGTGTCTGGAAGGGGGTCAGTGACACAATCAAAAGGCCAGGCTTTTGTATTTGAAAAGGCTGAAACTCTTGCACGAGAGCATCAGGCTTTAAAACAAAGCCTCACCTTTTCACTGAGTTGCTGACCCCCTTCCAATCACCCATTTCATTGGAGATTCAGGTATCATCACCCCTGCATCTCTGATGAAAGGGGTAGCTGGCAGCGGAGTCGGCACGACAAAAGAAAGGTGAGGCTTTTTTTTCTAAAGCCTGAAACTCTCGCTTACACGCTATAGCTTCAGGCTTTAGAAAAAAATCCTTGCTATCTAGCAGCCTGGTGGGCTGGGGTTGACAGGGCCCCTTTGCAGACAGAATTGTTGGAGCCTGACAGAGCTCGGCCCCAGCTAGCCCAGGTCCACTTAAAGCCATGGCTCTAATTGTATTGGTTTTTTTGCAATTATTCACAGCGCACATAACCCGTAGGTATCTAGGCGCTAGAAAATAAAGCTTTTTTTTTCTTCCAAGCACGGGTATGGGATTTGAACCTGTGGTGTTTGCTCAGAGTGGTCTTGCTTCCAAGACCTGTGTGTTGCCACAGAGCTATCCTCCCATCCCATCCTCCTTATCAAAAGAGTTCCAACTCTTCACCAACTTTCTGATGCACCCACTGCATTCCTCCTGTCCAATGCATTTCGTTAGCAAGTTCAAGTTGGACCTGTTTGGAAACCTGACTAACCGTGTGTGGTGTTGCACCACTGTGAATTAACCTTGAACTGGCAACCACCCTACACACACAATACAAAATCAGATTTTCCTAACAATTGGTCCAGACACCCACAGCATAATTGCCCGAAATTGCATAAAGATCCACAAATATTAAGTCCTGTTTTTCATCGCACAATGAAGCCGCAAAACCTGCGGTAGCAAACTCAACACAGAAACTCAAGTGGCCTTACCGCAGTCCATTACATTGGGTGATTACTGACTTGAACGCGGTAGTTACGTTTGAACTATTCTTTGAAGTGCATTGCACTGAAGTGGGACTCTGGTCGGTCAGAGAAAAACATTGGTTGCTTACTGACGGAAAATACGTGTTAAGCTTTTGGAATGCCGGGTTGCTCTTGATATTGGTAGTGTGTCAGTTCGTTTAGCAACTGCTCACCAAATTTCATACAATGTGGGCGTCCGCCACGAGTCATGGCCCATCTTCGGGCGAGACAGGTTGGTCAGTCTGTTGTTTGGAGTTGCCCACTACCATAGAGTTGGTATTGCACAAAATCTCCAATTGCAAAAACGTCACCAAATACGTGAAGTGTCCGCTCGCCCACAAATGCTTAGTGCTCACACACATTCCCACTTGACAGGCGCTTGATAAAACAACATCAAAGTTTAAAACAAGTATCCACAAAGGCAATAGGTTTCGCTTATTAAAGTTGGTAGGATTTATTTTTCTGTTGCCTGCCCTGGCCAGAAGGGTATTTACAATCTGCATTTATGCAGCCGGACATATTGGTTTAGCCAATGCATGTTTTCAATACGTTTGGTTGAAGGGGGTCTAGTGAGTGTAGGCAAGGTTGTTTGCACCAGAGACCACGCTGGATGTCCTGCACGCACGCACGCACGCACACACACACTCTCTCTCTCTCTCTCTCTCACTCACTCACTTAGGTTGATTGAAAATATGTGTGCTGTTCATCATGTAACTTAATGTGCACGTCCTCCTTTTATCTATAATATCGAATGGTAACGGACAATTCTATGATTGTTTCTATTGAAAATAAGTAACCTTAGTGTGATGTGGACTCAAATGTAAACATGTCAAACGATGCCATGACATGCATCTTAATAATGGACGACAGCAGAGTACGAAAGGTCCTTTTTCACTCCGTGCACATTAAATGGTTTCTCTGTATTCTTTACGTTAATGGCCCGTAGCGTCCATACTTGCGGCGTGGTTGGCTTGTTCGCCCTCCATCTTTGAGTCCTGTTCTCTCTCCGACCGCAGTGGCGTGGCTGTGGTTCTGCCAGCATGGTTTACAGTATAGTCATACACACGCATGCAGAAACTGCTTAAAATTGAGTTTTCCCCTTCAATAGCTCAGCCTGCCTTCTGTCGCTGGGATTAGAAGCCACTGATTCTTCAAAGGGGCGCAGACTAACGATTTTCAGATTATCTTCCAAGACTTCGCCACCATTGTATCATCTCTGTGTCACGCATGCGGACAGACTCTGGGGATCCAAACTTTTGGTATTAAGAGGCAGTTAAGGGAACTTCTTGTGCGAGGGGTTAACGCAGCATACTGTAGGCAACAACAAAAACATGTCTATTCTTGAATGTCTACTTCATCCAAGTGGCACAAATTCCTTTTCGGTGCCGCAGTGCAGACAGTCAATAAATCATGAAGCCTAAATCCTTTAAATTGTGTGAAAAGCTGCACCATTGATTGAACGCAGTTGTAGGGTTTGGGCTTTGCTTTGGTGAGGTGTGTGAATGGGAGAGGGGGTGGCTGGGAGTGTGTGTGGGGAATTGAGCATCTGGCCAACAAATATATTTCACAGATTGTGTATATCTTTTTTAAATTAAATGTTTATTGGCTAAATCGACGTGTAACCTATATAAATAAACAATATTTAATTCATAATTTACATTACAGACATTAAAATTCCCCAAAAAGAAATTCATAAAACATAAAATTAAAAAAAGTGAGAAAAAAAACATTAAACTCATAGACATGCATGCCAATTTTCCAAAGCATTAACATTCACAATAACTTAAGTAACATGGGGAGCGCCGGAATCACCGTTGTCAGCATGTTCAATCGGCAAATCCAATGAGCTAATAAACCCCACAGTTGCAATTTCTAGTGAAACAGGTACTCCTCCAAAACAATCTTTCCAGAAGCAACCCCTATCCAACAAATTAACCACACCGAGACATTTTGCAAATTGTACTCCACGATTATGATTTAAATTTGGGCAACACATTATTAGGTGGTCTGAAGTCGGAGCCATCCTTACAACAGAAACGACACACAATTTTATCTTAATCAATCAGTTCCTATCTTCCTAGAATTTCTCTTGTCTTAATTAGGTTCCAACAAAATCCGGTCTAACTTTTTAACAGGGAAATAATGTCCAGAGTGCTGAGCCAAGTTCCCTATTTACTTATGTTCATTTGATAAGTGTGACATACTCTTCTGCTTGTGGAAACTGTCTGTCATTCCACACCAGTCATGGCGCTTTATTACTTTCTTTGATTTATTTGGGGAACTTACCAATTCTCGCTTCGTGAGATCAGCTTCTCCAGAAAAAATTCAGATAACTCTCCAAAATCCCTCAAAGTCTTATGCTCACCAACCCTCAGTATTTGACCCAAATCTGAGTATAGAGAATTTACACCTGGGGATAACAATTTCTGCAAATATTACAAAAATATTAGTCGTTTTCATTTAACCATGGTCTTCTTGATGCTGCACAGGCCCAAATCAAACAAAATAGCCACAGTTGGGACTGAATTCGGCAGTCCCAACTCCCTTCTCCACAATCTACTTTCCATTCTGACCAAATAATCAGGTACCCAACGTGGACAGATCTCTATTCCATACGTCAATTTAGGTAAAACAGTACTGATATAGTATTTTACAAGAGGTACGATTGTAAACCTACAGTATCTATTTTAAATAAAGTGAATTTGGGAGGTCAATGAATCAGTTTTATCTCGAAAATACTTCATGATTTTCCCTTTATTGGGGAAACCTACAAAATAGAAACCCAGATAAATGATATCAGAGACATTGTCCAACCAAATTCAATTGAGCACCCATCTTCCCTTTGTTGCAGTCCTAGTTGCTGATACATTAGTTAGTAAACACTGCAAACCAATCATGGTACAATCTAGCAACAGGAAATCATCTGCATAGGCCAGCCACAAAATTCGTAGCTGGCCTATTTTAGGAGAAATTAATGCCGAATGTTCAATAGTTTCTCCCACATCTGAGACATATAGATTAAAAAGGCAGGGAGCTAAAATGCACCTAATTCTATAGTTGCTATACAAATTGATGTATAGCTCCCATCTAGTACTAGTTGCTGACAGTGCTTCAGAATATGCCCTTTCAATGGTGTTCCATGCCCCAATCTGAATCCCGTTTGCCATTTACTAACAGTTACCCCACAATGCTCCAGCTGTTTTAAGAGCATTGCAGAATATGCTGTCTGAGTCAAGAATTGAAATTGTGCAGTCATTTTTGGACTCAGAGCGCAAACTATGTTTATAAATTGGGATTATTTGTGAAATGTTCCGTGTAGCAGGGAGAAGTAATTTTTTCCCTATGTCCTAGAACAATGCGGACAATACGGTTGCACAATATAAAGGTTTTTCCTTAAAAATGTTGTTTGATAATTTATTAGGTCCTGGAGCTCTAGATCCACTAGCTCCTTTAATAGTGTCAAGCACATTCTGTGGTGAAAAGTCAATGCTGAATGGGTCACTTTCCTCCAACTTTAAAGTATTTGGGTCAAATTTTTCAGCCTTGTCTTTAGTGTGCAAAGACTCAATATGAGCCACCCATAGACTTTCTGCCACTGCATTAATTCAGAACTTTTATTTAGCAATCTTTACTGAATTGACCACTGACCAAAGATTTGCTGTTGTTACCTCTAAGACAACGCAGCATTTGAGTCCATATATTGTAGCCGAGCTCTATGGCCTTTGGTCCAGTTTTTAAATTTCAAAGTTAGCCCAGATATAATTCGCTTGTTTCCACAACAGTCCTAATTGTAGCCATCATTTCCAGCTTCTTTGTCATATGTATGTGTATTCCCCTTAGTCACACTTGAAGAGATATTTTTAAAGTTCCTGGGAACCATATTTGAGGATATGACGTGTTCTAAGCAGTTGATCTAAAACATACCCATTTTGAGTTGTAAATTCGTAGAATGAAAATGATGCTCTATTCCATCATTTAATTTTGTAATGGTTCCAGTATTCAATTTAACTCGCTTTTCTCCCATATTGGCCATCACATCATCTTCAAACAGTTTAGGCGAATATTCCAAATGAAGATTCGTCAGACAACTCAGGATACAGTGGTCACTCAAAGGGGTTGCAGTGACATCTAGTTCTAAACAGTTGTTAAGCAACAATGAATCCACAAAGGTATAATCAAGCGTAGATTTTGTATTCCCTCTGAACCAGGTAAAATGTTCTGGTACATCACCTTTAGCTGCACCATTGACCTTGAAGAGGCCCAATTTACTCATACATGCGGACCAAAGGGCCTCATTACCAACCTTTTTAGTCCCACAAACTCCATGGTATGATATCATATGTTATATGATATGACATTTATAACCCGTTCAGTTGTATTGCCTTTACTGACATAATCAAACGACTTACAAGTGGCGTTCAAGTTACCTAAGGTTATGATTTGGCCCTCGACGTCCTACAACTCCAACTCTCAACCAACATTTTCAGTCTGTACAAAAAAATGTCTAACTGATCCTCTTTCTCATGCCCATAAATGTTGATTAAAAGAAACCAATCTTGTTCATTTTTGCATGCATTTTAAACTCAACCGCCAATGTGCCAGACTGCGAGACAAGCTCTTTTACTGTTAACATCCCAGAGCCACTTTTTATAAGTCTGATTAGTCCCCCTTTGGTCTAACAGGAAAAATACCCATCAAAACTCAGGGGTTGGGTCAACCAATGCACCTGCAAACAAACTATGCTGTTTTCTCTTAATATGCAGGTAAGGCTAATATGTATTAGCATTTTTGAGTGGCCACTAGTATTCCAAGAAATTATCATAAAGGGGAGATCAGATGCTATAGGGAATGGTTTGCTACTTCGTCTTTCTTGTTATTTGCAAGAGCATCTCTTATCTGCACAGTCTGCTGAGGTAGATCCTTTCTCCAAGGTTCGTGCCTGGCTTAATATGTAATTTTCATTCCATGGCACTCTTGATCTTCCATCTTTGAGGTTTCTCCTCCCTCCGAGAAACTAACCAGCATAACTGTGGGGGGAGGGGTGGATACTCCTCATCAAAATTACATTTTGGTTGTGTAGATTTAGAGTTTGCAAACGCGTCTGCAATTGTCAGGTTCCTAAGGAATTTCCTTGATGATGTCTTATGTTTTGTGCTTTGTAATTTTTAGGCTTTTTTCCCACTTGGATGATATTATTTTGCTTTTGTGTTGCCTTTCTATATAGGTTTTATTTATTGTGTTTTCTCCAAATTCGCGATCCCTTTTTAAGACTGCAACACTCAATGGTTTTGGAAGAAGATGTCAGTCAGATTCCATTTGCGATGCCCCTTCCACTCATTGCATCCTTAAAATATCTTACGAGAGATCCAATGTTCTTTTTTGTTGTGAGGTGTCTTTTGGGAGGAAGAAAAGGCATAGAGGTGAAAGAGAGGCAGTTTGAGCAGGATCCCTAGCCAGTACAGTGGTTTTTTCCTTTTCAATGTGTGGAGGCGGTGTCTAATACTACCAATCCTGCAAGACCCATGGAGTGGCGCGGACAGGCATAAAAGAGGCAGTTTGAGCTGACAAACTGGTATCATTCTGGGCACCCATCAACTACAGAAATCCGACGCCAACAGCCAAGGTGAGACTGTGTGGGGGGTGGGGGCTCTATTTGCTGCACTTCTCCAGACATTCTATAATCTACAAAAACAAAGTGTGCCTCCATGGCCATCTCTCATCCTGCCATACTGGCTCATGTAACATTGTGTGAATGCTGTTTTCCTTGACTTAACGAGATAAAGGGAGAGTGGTGGCAGAAATCGGACGGTGTCACGCGGGTAACAGGAGGGGAGGGATCTATTGTGTTCCACTTATTCACTCAACCTTCATATAGGGCCAGCATTCTGAGTTTGTGGGTACTCAGTTTTTTGGGTGAGAGCAGAAAGGAGAGTTAGCAGAACTTATTCTACCTTTCGGTCGGGGAAAGCGGGCTATAGTGCCTTTGAGCCGACCATAATCAACTAGTTTTACTTTTTGCTGGGGACTGTGGGCCAATTACAGCTTTTGAGTGGGTATCGTTTTTCTTGTTTGGAAAACCTCTATCCTGTCACATATGGTTTTTGCTACCAGTGACTGCGGCCCCCAGTGCCTTAGAGCTGGTAAAAACTCAGCTGGGATATCCATAATTTTCCAGTAATATACAGCTGGTGGGCCATTTCTAAGCCTTTGACCCAATAATTACCTATCAATCAAATACTTGAATATGGGTGCACAAATTCTTTCTGTTGGTGACTGCAGGCTGTAGAGCCTTGTGAGACTACTACTTTTCCTTAGAGCCCGGGTCAATTGGTGATCATCGACCCTACTCGTGTGACATCTCGATTCTGCTTCGCTATAGTTAATATTTTTATGAATAAAGCCTGAGCCAGTGTTACAGGGTACAAGCAGGAATACGTTTTGGTTCATTGACCAGGGTACTAGAGACCTTTACGACTACTTCAAGGTTCACCCGTTGAAGGAGGGGTTGGGAGACTTGACCCTCACCAACAGTAATAATTCTTAGGGATATCATGTCTTTGAATCATTATCTGAGAAGTGGCCTTTTGGTAGACGATTTGAGGGCGCTGAAATTGGATGAGCCAGCCCTGGTATGTCGATCTCTGAGGAGACAGCTCAAAGCTATGGTGTATTCCAAAAAACTGCTAAATCAGATCCACCTCATCCAGCAAATGTTATTCAGCAGCCCTCAATATCTAGTCTAATTGAGCAGGCAGCAGCAATGGAAGTTGCTACCTCTTCCTCCAATACAAACAGAAAAAAATGTGCCGGCTCTATCGCATTGCATAAACAATTCACAGCTACCCTCTACTTCTGGCTTAGATAAGCAGACAGCCATGAGGGAAGTCTCTATATCATCTCCCAACATTCTTAGAGTGAGGGCGGAAATGAAGAAGTGTCTAGAATATACATTGACAGCTACTACAATCAAGAAAGACATTACGGAATACTTCCCGAGAAGGAGAAGTCGTAGTTTGGGAGAAGTGGGAGCAACAGAAAGGTGTGATCCAATGGGGCAATTGGAGCAAAGCTCAGTGTTGGAAGAAAGCTATACGATCTCCCCCAAACTCTCGGTGAGGGATCTGAATGATTCCATGAACAAACAGATCTCATCCTTGTCGGGTCTCTCCCTGAGCCCCATATTAGCTTATTCAATGGTCCCCCAAGGGGAACGCCAGATAGACAGCTTGATCGTGGGAAATGCCATGCAGGAAGTGGTACAGGACTTTTGCTATCCCCCACGGCAATTAGCAATGGGACTCTTACAGCTTTAAATTATGTTTTGAATTTACTTGTTAACGTCTTCGAGTTGGTAAGGAGAGACATTCAGGTACATACAGGCCTATTGTTAGACCTGACTAAAGAAGTGAGTGAATGTGAAAGCTCCATTGTGGGCCTAAAAACAGCAGTCAACTCAGTTGTGAGCGATATCTTAGTTGACCTAAAAACAGATATCAAACTTCAGTCTAAGGCGGTTACCGGGCTGCAAACCAAATGGTCAACTTCAAACATTTTAGTAGAGTTACTAAATGAAAATGTTAAACTACTCACCCAGGACATACAACAGTTGACTAAGCCAGAAATAACAGAGCTCAGTGGGGACCCGGTCATGGGCGACAATCCTTTGAATGATACCCCACTATCAAACTCAGTTATGGAAGAATTCATCCGCTTAGCACAAAGTGCAGGAAATCTCCCAGAGCAAAGCGGTATGCCAAGACCATCGGCCAAGATGCCTCTTTCTTGAATTATAGAGGAGCGATTAAAATTGTGAAGACTGAATCGGAGAAGCAGGAACAAAAAAAGGAGAACTCAGGAAGGGGGAGCGGTGGATGGAAGTGCCCAGAATGATTATGAGCAGAAAAAAAAGAAGAAAACTTTAAGAAGAAAAGCGCAATAGTTCAGTTTGTGCAAGCAATTACAATACCAAACCCTGAAGAAGGGGAGAAATCTCAGAAGACTAGAAAAGAAACGCTGAAAGAGGCAGCGCCACAAACTCAAGTGGAAAATGCACCTGGAATAATAGTGATCAGCCCGAGACGTGGGGAAAAAGTATACTCCGTAGAGAAAAAACAATCAGTGAGTACCACAATGCCGGTGAAAGCTAGTGTGGGGGTACAAATGGAGGTCTCCTCTAAAGTGAGGAAATTAGCAGCAATAGTTCTGCACGGAAGAGCAAATTCCCTACAAGCCGAAGAAGCCCCTCCTTCTATACTAAAGCAGGGCCCACAGGTGAAAAATAATCAAAGGAGCAATGAAGGCTCCCCAATGTCTTCAAGAGACTCCTTGACAAATGAGCCAAGTGTGCACTTGATGGTTAAAACTGGCATTTTAAATAGGGGAGCAAGATCGATCCAAGATTCACAGTTGGAAAAACAGAATTTTAAACAACCCGAGGTTCTGGAAAAGGCTTAATCATAATTCAGGAAGACCAAGACTCTGCAAAATTCCAATCAACGAGATTAAGAGTAGTGGAGGAAGAAGAAGGGAGACCCAAGGAGACAGGTGCCCATAATAGTGCTCAACCAAATCGTCCTTACACAATATCAAGGGTCTGGATAAGAAGACTGGGTAGGAGCAACAAATCAAAACCTTTGAATATGAGTCTAATCCTCGCTATCTTCAAGAAAGTTGATGACCTTTTTCTTTTCTCGTCCAATGACATAGAATATGTTTGTTTCCCAAATTATCTTAAAAAAGACGTGGTGGAAATTGGTCTAAAATGTAGGCTAGGAGCTAACACTATTCTTGCTGCAACCCCAGCTCTAGAGGCAAAGGGTCTAGAGCAATGTTCTCTCTAAGATGTGTGCATGTGCGCTTGCCCGCCTTCCTTCTGGGTGCAGCTCAGAAGATTTTTAGCAGCGTACACAGACAATACTCACTTATTCAAAATGATTTAATAAGGCACAAGTCACAGCAATTACCTGACATTTTCTTTCTCTTAAAATAAGCACCTAGTCTTGATGTTCTGCTAATTTGCATTACACTACTATGCACCTAAAATCCCTTACAGCAAAATACAACACAAGAGGTTAAAAACCAATACTAAAAACTGCCTCCATGAACAGGAGAATCTAACCAAGATATGCCTGCACACATTAATCAAAAATTTTCCCTTTCCACCCATGACTCCTAACCCTGACTCTATCACACTTTTACATTATGAGTACATGAAGATGTTACCGGACAACCTTGACTCTTCCTTTCTTGGCTCTGTGAAAGGTTAGCAAACGTGTACCTACTCCACTTGTTTTATGTTTGTTGCAACATGAATAACGTTCATGTGGCAGAATTTCTGTTGCTCATTGTGCCTTACCAAAAGCGTCACCCACACTATATAATATAACTACAAGCTCAAATATCGGATACTGACTGTAGGTAAGCTGGCTACTGGGATGTGTAACTGAATCCCACACTTCCTCTTCTTTGCACATAAGTCACTGTCAAGGGTTTTGACCCATGTTGAATCAATAGACTGGGTAGATGTGGGGATGAGCTGTCGCCGCCCATTATTCTATGCCAGAACAAACTAAATCAATAGACTGGGTGGATGTGGGGATGAGCTATCGCCGCCCACATTCACGCCAGAATAGGAGAACTGCGCAGTTGGCACGAGACCACTCCAAAGATACAACCTTCTTGTGGGGGGTTCCACATCACCACTCTACTGTAAGGATGCCATCAAAACAATGTTAAGCAAGGGTCCTATACTATCAAGCAAAAGACCACTCTATTGAAATGCAGTAAATCAAGACAACTCAAAAATGGATGCAGTACCGACAAATTCCCCAAGGGGGCGCTAGTGGTCTAAACTCTGACAGGGAAACTGTATTTAGGAATTGCAAGAGGGGCAGGGACTTCAAAGCTTGTTGGTTAATTGAAAATCTTAGCCACCTGCTGTTCCCAGAGGCCAAGAGGCTGAGAACCCTTAACACCTCAGAGATTCCCACACCAGGAGGCAGGATATCACATGACCCTGTTGATTGATTGAGGAGAGACTTCCAGGCAGCTTGCTGGAGCCCACACAAAAGGCTCTTTCTGTTGAATGGGGTATGTTAATTTTGAGTGTTTCCTGTCAACAGCCCTCTGCCAGCAAGGAGAGACATGTGATCACTGACCCACCCAGACTTCTGGAGGGGGACCCAAACACTTGGGGAGTTGAATTGCAACAAATATATATTTTATAGAAATAGTGATAACTGATTGTAACCAAATGACAGGAATGTACAACTTTGAGAGTCTTAGTTTGAAAAATGCCCTCACGATTTGAGTCCAAACTCCAATTTGTACCATGTTCTGGGGCAAAACCCCGCTAATTATGAATATTGTAGACAATGTGTTTAAGCTAGAGACATGGAAAGTTACTGGGATATATGTGGAAGGGAAATGTACCTTTGTATAATTTTTGATGAAAATCCCATATTGCACAACCCACTAAAATCGAAAATAAGTTGCCATTTTTTAATGCAAGATCCTAGAAACACCAGAGGCGGAACAGAGACTACCTTAAGCAAGGTGCCATATGTACATGTAATGTCAACCACTTGTGTACCTGGGAAATATGTATTTGAATCAAATATAGATTTGTGGGCAAATTGACCAGGGGAGGATCCTCTGACCCATAAACAGACCTCATCACTCTGACTCACAACCCAATTCCCCCAATCATGGGAGAGGGGAGAATTGGGCCAATGACAAGTAGAGAGGTGCAGGCTCAGTTATGCCACGCACACACCCACTTCCAAAACACATAAAAAGAGACTGCTGGGACAGGTAGAGACATTCAATTCCATTTTCTGCGGGACGCTCTGCCGGGAGACTCCAGACTTCACATCCATCAATCTTCAAAGACCAGAACTTTACTTCAGAACTTTAAGCAAGGGCCTAAACCCACAAACTGAGAACTCTTCTCAGCAGGCCTCAGCATCCTTAAAATCATTTGCAAACTATTCCACAGCCGGGCGAGCTGTCTGAATTCTTGTGCCAAGAACTTTTGCCAGTACCCAGAAAGCAGTCTTACATCGAGAATCCACTTGATCCGGACCGGAAGCAGACCAGAGATCCAGAGAACCACGGGCCGCTGTATCCTAAGGGCTGACCCAGATCACTGTGAAGTGCCGAGACCAGAACCGGAGTCCAGTCCAAAACCTGACCAGATCCGTGGCGAGGCCCATTCCTGCCCAAAATATATTGTGAGTACCGCCAGAACTGTGCAGAATCCAATCTCTTAGTTCAAATAATCTAATCCAAACTATTTTAACCTAATTAGAACAGCCTCCTAGAAATCGTGTCATCTGTCATTTGTAAAGCTGCACAACTGTCACCTGTCAATTCTGCAGCTGCAAGCTGTCACCTGTCATTTTGAGCTTTACTTTAAATCCGAAAATCTACCTTTATTAAATCGTCTGTATCTCCGGAACCGTTTGTCCTAGGAACGTGGTTTAACTTTCATTTTAAAGCTGTGATTCTAGGCTTTCCAACAAACCTATACCTTTACCACAATCGCGATTCACGCACTCGCGAAATTTACCACGATTTGCGATTTTGCTCAATTTCTCCACTTGTCAAAATAGCAGCTCCATTCTTTCCTTTGTTAAAATCCGTTTGCAACCTGGTAATAACTCATAAAGCATTGCTAAAGTGAGCCTGAACTAATACCAACAAGTATCTCTCACTCAACCTGAACCTCTAGAGGGAATTAAAAGCAATTTTAGCACCTTTTCACTTCCTTGCAAACCACGTTAAAGTAATTCGCTTGTGTTTAAAACTCATCCCTATTTTCTCTAAGCTTGCTGGGGGAACTGGAACTGTTTATTGCATTATAAAGTGTGATTTGTTGGGATTCTTGAAGACTGTGTGATCTCCTTCCATTTCTTGTATTGCATAGGGGGGGAGTGAATTGTCAAAAGAAAAAGTGATCATATTACCTTTTGCTAAAATTATAACAAGTCATTTCTGTACTGCATTTTATTCCACCTTGCATTTCCTTGAAACCATCAAGCATTTTCAGCTACCTCATCCTCTACACTACTCCTAAGTAACCAAATCAGTGTACCCCTGTAACATTATCCATTGTTGATCACGGTCATATTTTGAAGTGTGATATCTTATTTATAAAGTGTGATAGATATATATTGTTGAATTGTCCAAATAAACCTTTTTAATTTGCAAAACAAACCTACTTCTTGGCTCAGTGGGGTCAGGGGGATTCTAAGAGGGGGGTGTTATACAAGGGTTGTCATCCAGAGTACTGAACTGGACATGAAAATACATCAATAAGGGTTTTCCTCAGCATCCCAGACTAGGCATTGACGTAGCTGCAGTGTTGATTGAATATCGCTTACAGAAGTGGGGGCTCGGAGCCGGGATATTCTGCGTTAGATTTACCACTTGTGCAGATTAATACAGTGTGCCAACTGACCAGATACACATATCCGGTTAGATCACCACGCTGTTTTACACTGTGAAAGCATCCCTCAAAGGAACGCTCTAAGGAAACGGTCTGTTTTGCAAAATAAAATACAAACTTCTGTAAGTCAGGAAGGAACTCAAATTCCAAAATGACGACCTTGGTAGATATGAAAATAGCCAGAGAGCACTTCTTACATAAGCTATTTGTGAGAGGTGAGTGGACTCATCAGGACCAAACGGTCTGGTTGCAGGCAATCGCGCAACAGGTCACTGAAACAGGGTCAGATACATGGGGAGATCAGGGTCCCCTACATGTGGCCCTGAGTGAACTATATATGGCCCCTAAAGCCAAAGATGAACATAGTAAGATTGCCATGATAGCGGCATATTTGTATCTATATATGGGAGCCATGCAGACAAATGTGCTGAAGGCCAAGATCTGGCAAATAGGCAACAGATGGCTTTAGAAAAGGCCCAATCTGACCTGGTCTCTTCTAAGCAGAGGCTGCAGAGGAGCCAGGAGTCAGAAAATGATAGTAGGCAGTATATCATTAAAATAAATGAGGACATGGATATACTGCAACAGGAAAAGACAGACCAGGATACCAGAATTCTGGCTTTGCAGAAGGAGCACCAAGACAGTTTGGACTCCTTACTGCAGAGCCAGAAAAAGCTGGAGCAACAGATACATTTCAACAGGGCATGCACAGAGCAGGTAGCCACCCTGCAAATCCAACTAGACAGGTAAAGGTAAACGCCTGAGCATAACCTCAGGAGCCCTGGTACCAGAGGCCTTCATCTCTCCCAGTCCCTGGACTCTGCCACCCATATGTCCCCTCGCGCACATGAGCCCAGGGCCACGGGGATGGCAGATTACTATCCAGCTAGAAGTATGGGACTCATAGGCCAGTACCTCCCAGGAATGGATGGGCGGGCATCCGGGTATGGGCACCCAAGCACAGTGCAATTTAGTGGGGAACCCCAGGAGAGTAGGCCCATTAAGGGCATCCTGAAAACCTCTGCCCAGTTAGGTGAGTGGGGGGGGTACCCATCAAATCCTGGCAGCAAGGAGGGGTCAGAAGACTCCTCTGAGCATTACAGGACACAGGAGACCAGGTCCCCACATTCTGCCAGCCATTCCCAGGCTCGCAGAATCCGGGAAAACCTGGAAGATCAGACGGGCACCTCTGGGAGCAGTGCTTCTGAGTCAGAGGATGAATGGACCAGGGTTACCCGAACCAAAAAGGCCAATAAGGCAAAAAGGGCCTTGCTTAAGGACCCATTGAAACAAATAAAGGCAATAAGGAGTGTCATCACGCCTTATCATAAGAACGCCAAGTATTCTGTTTGGGAACACTTGGAGCTCTATGAGCAACTGATGGAGACTTTCCATTTGAAGGACAGCAGTAGCTGCATCCAGTAAGTCAAATGGACCTTCTCACCAGAATACTCCAGTTTCTTTGCAGGGCTGGAGGATCAAAATCATTCAAGGTGGTCCGCATACAGGGCGGCCATCTTGAAACATTTTTCTGTGCACAGAAATCCTCAAGAGGCTCGCAAGGCAGCCTACAATTTCCAATGTGGGGAGGATCAGGCCCCACAAGAGTTTGTGCAAGAATTAAAGCGTGCTTTTGCACAGACCACCAGAAGGGTGCGCACGGATAGCAGAGAATTTATCAATACGTTTTTCCATGCCTTACCCAAATACATAATGACCCAGCTCGTGAGAGATTTTCATGAGAAAAGATCTTTAGACTGGGTCATTGAACAGGCTACCTGGATCTATGAGGTGCAGAAGCCCATCGAAAATAAAAATAATGCGCCGAAAAACCCCAAAACCAACAGCACCCCTGCTGCTGCCAAGGTGGCAGAGGTAAAGGTTGCCCCCGTTTTAGATTTGGAGATGGGGGGGCCTAAAAACCTGCCTGCACCAAATAATTCACAGCCCAGAAGGCCCTCGGGCCAGTCACAGACAGGGAGTCGAGGAGGTAGTCCTACAAATGGGGTCCCCCGCTCCCCTGACTATGTAAGTCCCCGATACAAGGGAAACCGACCAATCCTGGGTTATGTGTGGACTCCTCCAGCCCAAGGGGGGGGGATCCAGCCAAGCACCTGACCCGGGGAACTTCCCTCCTAACTTCCCCCAGGAGGGCAGAAATTCACCAAATCCTGGGCAGAACATTTTTCCCAGGTATCCACCCAATTTCCAACCCCAAAATCATCCATCCTTCTTTCCCCAATTCCCTGAGCCCAGACAACCTAATCCGGGAGAGGGGAGGCCGAGGGTGGAGGGGTACCAAAATCTTCCCAATCCGGGGTATTACCAGAGAAGGGATAGCTACCCTTCTCGGGATCAGCCCAGGGGAGAAAATAGAGCCCCGTATCAGCCTGAGCGGGTTTCACAACTTGAGCGCCAGGTCCAAAATATGGCACGGGATCTGGGTCACATACTGAGGGCTCAACAGAACCCTCAGATGAGCATGCCACCGCAGAATGCCCCAAACTCTGGACCTGGTGCTCCAGAACAATGACGGGGGCAGCACCCCGATAATCCACCGGTTCACAGGGAGGAGGCACAAGGGGAAGGGGGTGTAAAGCCTTGGAGGAAGCTTCCTTCCCAACTTGTAAACAGCCCCGGGAAAACCAGGAACCGGAAACAAAATCTCCTGCCCCTGAAAGCCTGCCTCCCAAGGAGCAGAGGGGAGGGGGGTAGGAGAAACAAAGGACCCAAACAGACCCACTTTGTGGAGGAGGTACAGGTCTTCCAATTTGAGGGAGAGGGATCCTCAGAAGATCCTGGGAAAAGGATCTTCTCCTTCAGAGATGGGGGAACTCCTCCCAAGGAAAAATGGGTCCCAAGGGATTCCAATCCAGACTGGGGAGATGTGGAGACTGAGCTACCGCTGCCCATTATCTCATCCCAGAACTGACAATATCAAAATCCCAAGGGTCAAACCCATCCTGATGACTGCCTCCAAAAAGGGGGGGGGGCGGCCCAGAACCCGAAACCATTTCCAGTTGCCAACTTTTTCTTTCAGATTCCCCAGGCTCTCCACAGAATTCTGCCCAAATCTCTTCGCTAGCAATGTCCAAAACCAGAAAGTTAGCCCACCAGTTGTCCAAAAATGTGCATTATCTGTGCCCCCTTGAGGAGAAGGAGGGAAGATATTATGCCCCGGTACAAGTACAGTGGCAGGGTACAATTTCGGCACTGGTGGACACTGGATCCCAAGCTACCCTTCTGTCCAAAAGGGACTTTGATGAACTAAATGCAGGAAGGGGGGAGAATTACCGTATTCCTCTCACCTCTCTTCCTGGACAACTGCAGAACTTTTACGGGAAGGAAATTCCGATCGAGGGGACTGCAGATTTGGACATCAAAATTGGGCGACACAAGGTGAAACACCCGGTCATAGTAGTGACTCCAGAGGGCACCCCTTGTTTACTAGGGAACAACCTCCTGAGAAGGTTGTCACCCCTAATAGATTGTGTAAACAAGGTCCTCTGGACCCAGACTAGCCGACCAATAAAATTAAAACAGAGTGTCAACCATGTTAGTCTAAACGGCACATGCCACATGGTTGAACAAAAATCTGACCAAGTAGAATTTCACTTCCAGAACAACCAAATTCCAGACGTGACAGTAATAGCAGTAGCACAACAGACTGGTGATGGGGGGTCCTCTCTATTTCTGAAAATCAACCTTCCTTCCAGTTTAAAGTGGCATTCGGCGCTGGAAGAAAACACTCTGAAATTCTTTATAAATCCACAATCAGAAACTCCCACTCCTATAGTACAGAAAGATGTGAAATCAGCTCAGAGCCTGGCTGATATTCAGCAAATTGGAGAGCAGTTGTTCATCCCTGTTCAGTTAAATGATGGGAAGGACTCTGTTCTCGCTCGAGTGTGTGTGAACAACGGTAAGAGCTTCATCAGCGAAGCCATGTTCCGCCAACTCCCAAAAGATCCAGCCATCCCCACATTCAAACTGATAGACAAATGGGAAATGGACCTGGAAGCACCCAATTCCAAACATCTCCTGCCAAGCAGGTGTATGCTCAAAATCTCCATCTGCAACAAGAGCATAGTCCATAATTGTTGGGTCGTGCGAGACTTCACTGACGCCTTTTACTTAGGCAGTGACATTCTCAATCGCTTTGCCATTAGTTTCGACCTAATAAACTTCAAAGCTTGGTCCCGATTAGCGGATAATCCCATGGGCTTTGATGATCCAGAAAAAGCATTTAGGTCAGCTCAATTGCTACCTTATGCAGTTGAAATTCAGATCAAAGAGGAAGTCACCATCCCAGATGGTCCTCTTTTAACTTTTCCCTGGAAGTGAAAGTTAAAAGAGGACAAAAATTGAAAAACCCTGATGCTTATATTCATGTAAATGCTTCTCTCCAACAACAAGGGTTAAGGGGTAAACCCAACACCATTAGTCAACATAGAACATGACACCGTTCCAATAGAGGTGGATAACAGCGACTTACAGAGTATTACTCTAGCCGCAGGCACCATCATTGGAATGGCGGTTGATGACCGACATTTCTCCATTGATTTAGGAAATTAACTGTCAGGACCAATCCCCAAGGACTGTTTTGACAGTGACAGTGAGGACAATACAACACCAGACAGGATTTTCACTCGGCATGGGGGGAAATTCCTGGTGTACACTTCTTGCCCTTATGGTAAGGAAGGTGTGACTTGTGACTTCAGGAGGGATGAGGTGATTTTCCAGGTCCATGAGGGCTGCCTTTCCCACTTGAAGCCTCCAGTCCAAATCAACACTCTGACCAGGGACTTCTCCACCCAGCTGGAGGAGGCCGTGGAGATAGCCAAACCAGAAGTCTTTCCAGGCTTCAGGCAGATGGTGGAAGAGAGGGTCAACCTAGCTGATGCCTGCGTAAGACTGGAACAGAAGCAAAAGTTGAAACAAGTTTTCTTGGATTTCCAAGATCTCTTTGCGGTAGACTCATATGACTGTGGTCGCACCGACATCCACACCACAACAATTCCCACGGACCCTGGAATGACTCAGTGTTTGTGAAGCAATATCGTTTGCCTCTCGCATCCATGGAGTCCCTTACTGAAATAATTAAGAACCTTGAGTCCCGGGGAATAATCCGTCCAGTACACAGCACCTTCAATAATCTGGTGCTGGGAATATTGAAGCCAAACGGCCAGTGGAGACTCTGCGCCGACCTTAGGGAGCTCAACAAACGGGTCCATACTTCCCGATGGCCTCTTCCCTACATTGACCAGGGGCTGGCCCAGATTCAGGGGTCACAGGTATTCACAGCAATAGACCTGACCAATGGATACTGGACCGTGCCTGTCAGTAGGGAGGACCAATACAAACTGGCTTTTACCTTTGGGGGCCAGCAATACACATGAACCCGGACTCCCTTCGGATACCTCAACTCCGGCAATGAATTCAACATTTTCCTACATAAGGCCATGCCCGACCTGGGTGCGAGGGGTAACCTGGCTTATGTAGATGATGTCCTCATCAGAAGTTCATCTGTGGAGGAACACATAGCGGAGATCCGTTATGTTCTGACACAGTTGAGGGCTGCCGGAGCAAAACTTTCCTTCCAGAAAGCACAGTGGTGTAGAACCCGTGTTAATTTCTTGGGGCATGAGATTACTCCTCAGGGTCTCTGTCCCCAAGAAAAGAAAGTGGAAGCACTTCAGAAACTGAATGACCCCACAACTCTGCGGGAACTAAGGAGCCTCCTTGGACTGACTAATTACAGCAGAAAGTTCATTGAAGGCTACGCAGAGATCACCAGAACCCTGATTCATCTCTTGAAGGGGGGGGTCAAGTGGGAATGGGGTCCAGAACAATCCGAGGCAGTAAGACAACTCAAAAGAAGCCTCTCACAAGCGCCTTGCCTAGTTTACCCTGTCAGAAACAAGGAGTTCTTCCTGGAGACAGGGTTCTCTAATACGTGCTTGACGGCAGTATTATACCAAAAGCATGAAAAGGTCAATAAAGTAATCTCCTATGCGAGCAAAACTTTATCCTCTGTGGAGGAAAAATTCAACGATTGTGAGAAGGCACTCCTGGCAACGGTGTGGGCATTGAAGAATTACCGCCCGTTTATCCAGGGGGAACACATCATATTGGAGACTCCACACCAGCCTCTGCAATATCTCCAAAGTGACAGAATCCGGGCCGGAAATGTGAGTAATTCCCGAATTACTTCCTGGATTCTGTCAATGCAAGGCTTTCCTGTAGAGGTCAGATATGGCCAAAACAAGAAGAGTCCCCTCGCGCAAGGTCTGGCTGACTTGCATGATTGTGCCAGAGAAAACTGTCTCGAGGATGAAAGTCTAAAAATCAAGGACAACATGGAGGCATACCTCAATTCCCCACACAAAGTCTTTGAAGAAGACAAGTGTGAGGGAATGCTCACTGTCTATGTGGATGGATGCTCTTACCATGTTGACAACAACGGGGAGAAAGAACTGGTGGCCGGCGTAGGGAATGCATGGGTGAAGGAGTTTCCAGAACCCTCAGCTGGATACAAAATTAATCCCCGAAGTAGTCATGTGGCAGAATTGATGGCTGTGCATCAGGCCATCCTCACTGCTGTCCAACATCAACTCCACGAACTGGTCATAATCACAGATTCGGATTATGTACGGAACGGGTTCGTGGAGCACCTGGTTAATTGGAAAACCAGAGGCATGTTATGTGCTAATAACAAACCCTTGAAGCATGGGAAGTAAATCCAAAACATTGATGATCTGGTCACATCGAATGGGATGACCATCTACTGGAAAAAGATCAAGGGTCATTCCAAAGTAGAGGGACCAGACAAAACTGGAAATGACTTAGCTGATCAGCTGGCCAAAACCGGGGCCATCCAAGGGGATCTAATAGAAATAGAGTCCCTATTGGGGGAAATCCAGGTCACTGCTATCACTAGGTCCCAGACAAATGCTCACAATGATCTTTCAACTGCTCAATGGAGTAAGGAGACCCCTGATGCTGATTTAATTACAGCTCAGAAGAGGGATCCAATTATTGGTAAGTTTTACCAACACCTTGAGGACCCTGAGAACTTTCCCCTGACGGATACCGATTACATAGGGAAAGAGGACCTAAGAGTGTTGATGAAATGTCCAAAAATGTTCCGAATCCAAGACGGTTTGCTGGTAAGGAAATCCAAAGCTGGCCACGATCAGTGGGTGGTTCCTACCTCATTCTGAAGCCTGATGTTAAGTCACACCCATGATGCGGCCACCGTCGGTCATAGGGGGTTTCACACAACACTGGAAATCTTAAGAGAGGTTGCTTACTGGCCACACATGAGGCAGGACCTCGACCAATACTTGAAGGTGTGTCTTGTGTGTGCACAATTTCAGCCATCATCCCTCACACACCGTGCGCCTCTCCAAAAGAGGGGGATGACACTGCCATTGTCAGATTTGCAAATCGACTTTGTAGGCCCTGTAATTCGCTCGTCTAGAGGAAACAAGTACATGTTGACTGTTACATGCTTGTTTACCAAGTGGGTGGAATGTCTCCCGGCCCCAAACTGCAAGGCAGAAACAGCAGCTGCCCTGATGATTAACCACCTCTTTTCCCGTTTTGGTCTACCTCAAAGGATTGAGTCAGACAGGGGTAGCCACTTCACCAGTGAAGTAATGACAAAGATGTGGGAGATACTGGGGGTCAAAAGGAAGCTACATATTGCTTACAGGCCAGCCTCTTCTGGAGCGGTGGAGAGATACAACCGAACCATTGTGAGCATATTAAAAAAGTTTGTGGCAAGATCTGGGCCAAGTTGGGATATCCGATTACCTCTGGTCCTAATGGCCATTAGATCTACCCCTTCATCTGCAACCAAAATGTCACCTTTTGAGTTGATGACGGGACGCAAGATGGTGCTTCCCCAGCATCTGCTCTACAGGACCCAAGAGCAGACACTGATAAATGCCTCCACAACTCATGAGTATGTGGAGAATTTAAGGAAACACCTTCAGCATGCTTTTGCCTATGCTCAGCGGAATCTAGAAAGATCAGCTGATAGCATGAAAACTCACTACGACCTGAAGACCACCAGGAAGGAATATACTGTGGGGGACCGGGTCTATCTATACAATTTCCAAAGGAACCAGGCCAAACAGCGAAAATTCTTGCCTACATGGAAGGGACCGTTTGAAATTATAGACAAGATCTCCCCTGTTGCCTACAAGATCTGCATCCCCAAAGACAGTTTGGCAGAGGGGGAAGATAAGTGGGTCCATATAAATCAGCTAAAGTGTTGCCATCCCAGGCACACTCTGCAACAACTGGAGGAGTCCTCTGCAATACCAGATGGGACCGCCCCAGAGTAATTTAATTCGAACCCTAAAATATCCCACATATAGTCTCTAAAATATTATGATTTGGGAAAAATAAAAATGTCTTATGATTGTATCTTGTTTTTTGTTAAAATAAGAACGCAAATGTTTTGACTATCAAATGTATATGCCACCCCACTATATCAATGGTGGGGAAGAAATGTCGACGAATAGGTATTGCTGCTTTCCTTTGTCGTCCTAGGAGAAAGAAAACCTGGAGACTGGCCAAGGAGGGCGATCCGGAGACCGGGAGACCCAAGGGGCCCGGGGTACCGCCCAATATTCCCATCAGGACCGGCGAGGAGAACCGATCGATCCAACTGGGTGGAGGAAAAGATGCTGAACTGTGCCATCTACAGAATTGGAAGAAGATAATGGGGACATACCAGCGCAAGGGCTCAAAACCTCCATTGCACCCGACTTCCCCTCGACTTGAATCAAAGCGTAGTCGGGCGGGGGGGTTTTGTCAAGGGTTTTGACCCATGTTGAATCAATAGACTGGGTAGATGTGGGGATGAGCTGTCGCCGCCCATTATTCTATCCCAGAACAAACTAAATCAATAGACTGGGTGGATGTGGGGATGAGCTATCGCCGCCCACATTCACGCCAGAATAGGAGAACTGCGCAGTTGGCACGAGACCACTCCAAAGATACAACCTTCTTGTGGGGGGTTCCACATCACCACTCTACTGTAAGGATGCCATCAAAACAATGTAAAGCAAGGGTCCTATACTATCAAGCAAAAGACCACTCTATTGAAATGCAGTAAATCAAGACAACTCAAAAATGGATGCAGTACCAACAAATTCGCCAAGGGGGCGATAGCGGTCTAAACTCTGACAGGGAAACTGTATTTAGGAGTTGCAAGAGGGGCAGGGACTTCAAAGCTTGTTGGTTAATTGAAAATCTTAGCCACCTGCTGTTCCCAGAGGCCAAGAGGCTGAGAACTCTTAACACCTCAGAGATTCCCACACCAGGAGGCAGCATATCACATGACCCTGTTGATTGATTGAGGAGAGACTTCCAGGTAGCCTGCGGGAGCCCACACAAAAGGCTCTTTCTGTTGAACGGGGTATGTTAATTTTGAGTGTTTCCTGTCAACAGCCCTCTGCCAGCAAGGAGAGACATGTGATCACTGACCCACCCAGACTTCTGGAGGCAGACCCAAACACTTGGGGAGTTGAATTGCAACAAATATATATTTTATAGAAATAGTGATAACCTATTGTAACCAAATGACAGGAATGTACAACTTTGAGAGTCTTAGTTTGAAAAATGCCCTCACGATTTGAGTCCAAACTCCAATTTGTACCATGTTCTGGGGCAAAACCCCGCTAATTATGAATATTGTAGACAATGTGTTTAAGCTAGAGACATGGAAAGTTACTGGGATATATGTGGAAGGGAAATGTACCTTTGTATAATTTTTGATGAAAATCCCATATTGCACAACCCACTAAAATCGAAAATAAGTTGCCATTTTTGAATGCAAGCTCCTAGAAACGCCAGAGGCGGAACAGAGACTACCTTAAGCAAGGTGCCATATGTACATGTAATGTCAACCACTTGTGTACCTGGGAAATATGTATTTGAATCAAATATAGATTTGTGGGCAAATTGACCAGGGGAGGATCCTCTGACCCATAAACAGACCTCATCACTCTGACTCACAACCCAATTCCCCCAATCATGGGAGAGGGGAGAATTGGGCCAATGACAAGTAGAGAGGTGCAGGCTCAGTTATGCCACGCACACACCCACTTCCAAAACACATAAAAAGAGACTGCTGGGACAGGTAAAGACATTCAATTCCATTTTCTGCGGGACGCTCTGCCGGGAGACTCCAGACTTCACATCCATCAATCTTCAAAGACCAGAACTTTACTTCAGAACTTAAAGCAAGGGCCTAAACCCACAAACTGAGAACTCTTCTCAGCAGGCCTCAGCATCCTTAAAATCATTTGCAAACTATTCGTCAGCCGGGCTAGCTGTCTGAATTCTTGTGCCAAGAACTTTTGCCAGTACCCAGAAAGCAGTGTTACATCCAGAATCCACTTGATCCGGACCGGAAGCAGACCAGAGATCCAGAGAACCACAGGCCGCTGTATCCAGAGGGCTGACCCAGATCGCTGTGAAGTGCCGAGACCAGAACCGGAGTCCAGTCCAAAACCTGACCCGATCCGTGGCGAGGCCCATTCCTGCCCAAAATATATTGTGAGTACCGCCAGAACTGTGCAGAACCCAATCTCTTAGTTCAAATAATCTAATCCAAACTATTTTAACCTAATAAGAACAGCCTCCTAGAAATCGTGTCATCTGTCATTTGTAAAGCTGCACAACTGTCATCTGTCAATTCTGCAGCTGCAAGCTGTCACCTGTCATTTTGAGTTTTACTTTAAATCCGAAAATCTACCTTTATTAAATCGTCTGTATCTCCGGAACCGTTTGTCCTAGGAACGTGGTTTAACTTTCAAACTTTTAAAGCTGTGATTCTAGGCTTTCCAACGAACCTAGAACCGACTTCCTATACTTTTACCACTATCGCGATTCACGCACTCGCAAAATTTACTGCAATTTGCGATTTGGCTCAATTTCTCCACTTGTCAAAATAGCAGCTCCATTCTTTCCTTTGTTAAAATCCGTTTGCAGCCTGGTAATAACTCATAGAGCATTGCTAAAATGAGCCTGAACTAATACCAACAAGCATCTCTCACTCACCCTGAACCTCTAGAGGGAATTAAAAGCAATTTTAGCACCTTTTCACTTCCTTGCAAACCACGTTAAAGTAATTTGCCTGTGTTTAAAACTCATCCCTGTTTTCTCTAAGCTTGCTGGGGGAACTGGAACTGTGTATTGCATTATAAAGTGTGATTTGTTGGGATTCTTGAAGACTGTATGCTCTCCTTCCATTTCTTGTATTTTATAGGGGGGGAGTGAATTGTCAAAAGAAAAAGTGATCATATTACCTTTTGCTCAAATCATAACAAGTCATTTCTGTACTGCATTTTATTCCACCTTGCATTTCCTTGAAACCATCAAGCATTTTCAGCTACCTCATCCTCTACACTACTCCTAAGTAACCAAATCAGTGTACCCCTGTAACATTATCCATTGTTGATCACGGTCATATTCTGAAGTGTGATATCAGTTATCAATTTATTTATAAAGTGTGATAGATATATATTGTTGAATTGTCCAAATAAACCTTTTTAATTTGCAAAACAAACCTACTTCTTGGCTCAGTGGGGTCAGGGGGATTCTAAGAGGGGGGTGTTATACAAGGGTTGTCATCCAGAGTACTGAACTGGACATAAAAATACATCAATAAGGGTTTTCCTCAGCATCCCAGACTAGGCATTGACTTAGCTGCAGTGTTGATTGAATATCGCTTACATCACGCAAGTGCTTTGAAGCAGCCCCCTTGTAAGTTAACGCATTATAAATCGCAAATATTAATTTGCTCTCTAAAGATTTGGAAAAGACAAATGTGATGCTCAGCGTCTCCTACTTTATCATTACTAACATTACCATATAAGTGGAGAGCAAAATTGCAATATCCTTTACTTAACCTACAAGGGATAGTGGGTATGGACTATGCTTGGGATTACTCGTCCATAGTATCAGGGCTCCGGATATTCAGACAGGAGAATGCTTCTCACACGATCTGCATCGTTTCCAAGTGTTCAGAGTTCCTTTGGGCATAGACCTTCACAGATTGTATGGTAACTCGCTTCTATACAAAACAGTTTCACTGAGCACTTGTGTAATCCTACACAATGATATAAGCGTGGGGTATATTGCAAACAATCTTGTATGCACTGCAAAAGAATTGTGCACATGCAGAGTCATGACATTCTTAGAATGCACATCATATGTTGAGGCATTTAAATATGCCTTTCTTGCAAAGTATTGTGGGTCTGCAAATATCCCAGTGAGTGTTTACTGCTACAATCGCTCACTTTTTAGAGTGCTCCATCAACTAGTATTGGATGCAAGCACAGGGGCCGGGGAAGGATATGTGTGGTAGCATTAATCTTTGCAGGTGATGAAGGAAGCAGCAAATTTCAAAGACCAAGTCAAACCTTTTGGCTGTACACGGAAGGAAATGTGTAGCGTGTTTGCTAAAGGATCGGAAATTCTAGTACCAATCTAGACAACAGCACCTTCTTTTTTCTTTCTATGCTCTAACTGCTGAGGGCTTTTCAATATAACCATGTGTTCTGTGTCTGCAGTCTCTAGCACCGGCCTGCATCTTACAGATGAGGGATCCATAGTTACAGAAGAAGGCACTAAACAGTTGTATCTCTGATGAATTGATGCAATTAACTTAAAAGGCATATATGTGTGATTTTCTTCAACATGGCTCCATAATAAACCTCAGTAAGGCTCTTGTTTAATTTTATCTAGGCTGTGGTGCGCAAGGGTGGGCAGAACTATACACTTTATTATGTGCCCTATCATTTCGCTCCCTATGTCAGGGGTGCAAGCAGGGCTCTAATCAGATTTTGCTCCCTACATGGAGTCAAATGATTTTTCAGGGAGTAAAAACACAATTGCATTGCCTATGGGATACTTTCTGCTTATTAAAAGATGTTCTTTCCCCATAAAATTCCTTTTGAGATCATGCATTAATATTATTAGAGTTCCTTCCTTCCTATGCCATTGCTCTACTGGTCACTAATTTAAAAAAATATCAGTGGAGTTTTGTGGGTTGAAGCAATGATGTTTCTCGTTTTTGTTAGGCACATTTTACTTTTTTAGGGAGTAAAAATGCATGGTGCATATGTCTCTTAGCTCTAAGGTTTGTGTTATCACTACCCACAGGAGAATGTAATGTGCATAGTAAGCAGAGGCAGAGGAATTTTGGATCATCATGTTGTAAGGTGCAGTTATTCTGATGCAATTATCATCCTTACACAACTTATTGGAACATGTTCCCCTGGCCCTTGAATTACTTCATTAAAGTGGCACTTT
This sequence comes from Ambystoma mexicanum, assembly GCF_040938575.1. Taxonomy (NCBI): domain Eukaryota; kingdom Metazoa; phylum Chordata; class Amphibia; order Caudata; family Ambystomatidae; genus Ambystoma; species Ambystoma mexicanum. The sequence goes on from NC_090936.1 coordinate 247,626,387, forward strand.
AACTCCTTTCAGCATGTTTTTGCCACATTGGTTTTAATTGCCATTAATCCATCGGAAAATGTATTCTATCTGAGTTTCTTGACAAACACATCAGTTATGACAAGAGATATTTGAGGGCCAAAAACGCCAGGGACGTTGTTCACAGAAGTAACAGGCTGACAAGCCAGCCTATTCAAGGAGTGGAACCCACCTACCCCAACCCACTACCAACAGCCAACCAACCTAACGGTCAATGAACAATAACGCACCAGCCTTGATAAAGACCCCTTTGGTCGAAACATGTGTCGGCTGACCATGAGATTATAGCATCAAGAATAAAATTCCCTTTTTTGAAAAATCAGAATACAAAGAAACATTTCTTTAAGAATAAATATTGTTTGCACAAGATATCTGGGAACACAACTAAGAGATATTTCTGTTTTGTAATACAAATGTGATTTTCCAGTGGCATAAAACATACAGGGCCTCGTTAATACTTGGGGCGGTATCCCAGCGTAAATCTGCCAGAATACTGCCCAAACAAATTACTGTTTCTGCCACTTGGTCCGTAGGAATTTCCGCAGGATTACAACTGGTGGTGGTGGTGTAATTCCCCAATTCATACTGAGTCCATATTCGGTCCATTGGACTCAATGTGGCTTTTTGGCGGAATTACCGGAGCATAAATTCCGACGATTTTGGCATTCAGTTGGAGGATTTACCTCCATGAGTTTCCTGGAGGCAAATCTTCCACTCCAGGATCAACATCATAATTTGGCTTAATGGTAAACTTTACCACTTACCGCCAAATTCCTAATGAGGCCGACATTTTTCTCTGCGCAGAAGTACGTTTGCAAGGTACTTTGGCAGATATTGAAGTCTTGGACTGGTTGATGAGTTTTCTGTATAATGACATATGACTTATTTTAGCCTATGTGTTTTGAAAAAGTGTTGTTAGATTTTTAAAGAAATGCAGTGGCTGGGAAGAGGCAATTCCTTTCCAAACTCTTCTGTGACGGTAGCTCACAAAGTGGCTTACCTCATTAGTCAGCTGCACACATGGAAAATAATGTGCGCACAACAGCCAACTGGTTCTGCACATAGAGAAAAATAATTAGAGGGAACATTGGTCTAGAGATACCAGCAGAACTTCTGACGAATTATAGCAGAAAAGTGAGAGAGACCCGAGATGATTACTATAGAACAGAAGACCTAAGAGATTCTCTGCATTTATCCTGCAAGTATTTTCTTGCCAAGAACTGATCAGCAACAAAACTCTTGGAATTTTGGCATTAAAAGCGACCTGGAAAGCGAAGACAGGAATGAAATCTTTGATAGTGATTAACATATATTGGCAGCCGGCAACAACAACCTTATCTGTCTTTTTGGAACTGTTGGTGATTGATTTGTTTCAGGGTAAAATGAAGTATGGTATAATAAGCATATTATTGACAGGAGACCTGAACTCACAATATGCCAAATCACACTTGAGCAATGCCACAATAAGAGAGCCCACACCAAACTGAAAACACTGGCATTCCTTTTTATTGGAATGGATCCTTTATATTGCACATGAGAATATAATGGGAGATGTCCCTCCTCACCTGACTTGGTCAAGATGGGACCAGGGCTCAACAATTGACGATGTGTTCTTATCTAAAGACATGTTTGATAATTGTAGCCATTTTTTCATAGAATCAAATAAATCTATTGATCATGATATGCTTGTGCGGGTTTTTTGTAACCAAAAGTCTTTGACACCGACGACCATCAGAAGCTGCTTCACTACCTTCGGGAGGCAGGAATCTCGGGCACCCACTACAGTGGTTCTCTTTCCTGTCTGAATGGGTTTAAACTGTGTCTTTCCCTCCCTTTACCTCCTCGCCTATTGTCCTGAACTGTGGAGTCCGCTAGGGCTCTGCCCTGTCTCCCCTACTTTAATCTATATTTGCAAGCACTGGTTAAACTTATTGCGAGACATGGAGTTCATTTCTACTCCTACACAGATGATACTCAAATTCTTTTCCATTTGAATATGCTATCATCCGACCCCCCCTAATAAATTGAAAAAGTGTCTTGCTGCAGTTGCGGATTGGAGGCCAACAATTGGCTTAAACGAAACAGAGAAAAAAACAGAGGTTCTTCTGGTGGGATCTAACATTACGAGTCAGCCCTGGATCTGTGACTATTGGTCTCATTCCCTGGGACAATGCTGAAATACCTCTCTAGTAGTGAAGTGCCAAGGGATTAAACTAATGGCTACCGTTTCTGGAGAAGCCCAGATCTCCACAGTTTGCCAGCTGGGCTACACAAAACATAACGTTATGAAAAAAGTTCTACCTTTTCTTCCAGCCACCTTCAGGTCCAAAATTGTAACAGTATCTATTATGCGCTCCCTAGATTACTGCAATGCAATCTATCTTGGCCAACCTGAGATGCTACTCCAACGCCTTCAAACTCTCCAGAATGGAGCACAGCGTCTCACTCCGGGAGCCCAAGACTTGCTTTCTCTCAAGATCTTTTACAACAATTACACTGGTTTCCTATCAGAAACAAAATGAAGTTGAATGTACTCTGTTTCATTCTACGTGCTACTCACAACATCGGGCGGAATTCCTGCACTCTAAACCTGTTCCCTGCATTCCAGGCTGATCATTGCATTCGACAAATCAATCTCTGCTATGCGTTCCTATATTTCGCTGTGCCAAAGCGGGAGGGAGATCTTTTTCAGTTCTTGCCCCCACGCTTTGGAACGCCCTACCTCTGGAACGTCATAATCTTCGGGAGTTTCTCCCTTTTCGAAAGGCTCTAAAGATGTACCTATTTTAGCCTGATTGTCCAACGGCTTCCCTCTCACCCTCAGCGCCTTCATGCCTCGTGGTCTTTGTGCGCTCTATAAATAAAATATAAAATACAATACAGTACCATGAAGGCCCTCCCTGGATCCGTCCTAGTAAACAGCAATGGCAACAGATTGGCCAGATTTGGAGGGGTGGTTCTAAGCTGAATTAGGGTTTGTTAAGGTTACTAGGGAACGCTACTGTATCAGAATCTAATCCTATTTACAATCCTCTAACATTTGTTGATCTTTTATGGTCTATTAACCCGCCGAAAACAAGGGGAAACGTGGTAAAAGTAAAGGATACTCATTTGTTTGATGAGGCTACGAGCCTCAGGAAGAGAGAGCTAAGAAGGGAAATAAGAATGCTGAAAAAGGTAGATCTCTGCAAAGAGGATTATAGGGCCACATTTTGAAAAGCACAGTTAAAATACGGGAATTGGTAAACATTACATAAATACCAGTGACTATAGCAGGATGGGGAGCAAATGTTTCAAGCAGTGGGCAGGGTCGATTGCAGGAATTTCTGGTCTCTCATTAACTCTCTGGGCTACCCTCAAAATAGTCTACAGAGCAACATAATCGATGAGGACTCCTGGCAAGCACATTTCCCAACTTTATATTCCCCGCTGAGGTATGTCCCGGATTTCCTCTGTGATAAAATAAATTGGGAATTGAGTTGCGATCAGGACCACATAGAGGACCTAATAAAGAAGTCCTCTGCTTCTAGAGCAGCGGGCCCTAACGGGCTGACCAATCACATTGTAAAATCAAACTCAAGGTTGCAGCCAAAATTACTGTTTCATCTTTTTAGCAGGGTCATTAATTCTATGATCATCCCTGAGTCATGGTGAGGGGCTATAGTTATTCCAATCTACAAGAAGGGCGATCAGGCAGATCCTATAAATTATTGCCCGATCTCCCTTCTAGATGTAGATAGTAAAATCTTTGTTGGTATAATATTGAGGGAATTGGAATCATGGGTAGAAAAGGAGGGAACCCTATCTAAATACCAAACAGGATTTAGGTGGGCTTGTCAACCTCATTGAATGGTTTAATTGTGAGTTCAGTCTCTAGCAGATCTTTTGTGAAAGGGGGGGCCTCCTTTGTTTGGTGCATGGATTGATCTGTCACATGCTGTTGACACTGTAAATAGAGTTCGCCTGTGGCAGAAACTCAAACAATGGGGTCTTCTGCCTCAACTCCTGGTCATTATAGTTGATATTCATAACAAATCTCATTTAATAGTACGGTTGAAGCTGCAGGGCCATATCTCTGCACCTATCTCCACTGGTAGGGGTGTTAGGCAGGGCTGTATAGTTTCCCCCTGACTCTTTAACCTTTAAATGACAGATTTGGTAGGTCACTTAAGTCAACGTGGCCTAGTAAGTCCAAAGATTGGCCCAGGAAAATTAAGTTGAGTAGACTATGTGGATGATCTCATCCTGTTTGACCACACCTCCATAGGTCCTCAGGACCTGCTGAAAGCTCTTGAGGAGTATGCATGACTAAATCATCCAAAGATCAATCCAGCAAGATCTAGACTAGTCGTATTTAAATGACCACAGACAAAAACGACCTCTTATGGTCGTTAGCGGGGCATAAGCTACCTGTGGAAAAGGAAGTCACATATCTAGGCTTCATCATACAATCTTTCCTGTGCTTGGGCCAAGTAAGGACAGCCTTAGAAGGCAAGCTAGTACAACTGGGCTGCCAGTGAAAAAACTCAATTAGGTCTATTGTAAATTCACGTTAGAACCTCTGATTAAGTTCTATATTGGCAAGGTAATCTCCATATTAAGATACAGTGTGAATATATATTCGGCCATAAAATGAATGAACTGGGGTTGTCTTGAAGGCAAACTATGGAAAAGAATGTTAACTCTTCCACAATGCCAGCCTGTGGCGTGTTTAAAATACGAATTAGGTTTACAGTCCCTGAGTTCTCATGTCGAATGGAGGGTACTTTCCCTTTATAGGCAGGTAATCGTCCCTAAAGAAAACTCACTATAGGTAGATAGGAAAGTACTGCTGGAGGACTGCGCAAATAATTTTTTAAGGGAATTAAGAACTTAAGTTTTGGAAATTTTGTCTATCTGTGATTGTCTTGAAAAAGATCTGATAGAAAATCGGATGTATGTCAAAGAGCGTTTGAATAAATCTGACTGGATTCGAAAAATAACAGAAATGCGGATCACTAAGCTCGACCAGTCACTTTCGCCCCCTGATAAATCAAGGGGTCAACTGGCAAGATATCGAAGACCCTTCGCTAATCCCAGGTATAGATCGGACTTCCACAGATTTCACCTGAACCTCTTCATTGAGTGATTGCTGAAGAACTGCTTTACACTTGCACACATGTTTGCGCGCGCTTTTACGCTCATTGCAAGTTTTTGTAAATACCAAGATCTAATCTACTGACTGCTGAGCTCCTCTCTGAGGCACGGTAGCAGGCACCAGAGCGCGCCGCTGAATAACATTGAGTGATTGCTGCAGAACTGCTCTACACTTCCACCCACTTTCGCACTTTGTGTATTACATCATTGTAATACTTTAAAGGATTTCCTTAAAAGGCAACTCAAACCTTTTAGTGTTGGTTCACAAAGCTATACATGGCAGTCAGATAGGTTTGTTAATAATAGTTGTTAACATTATCGTTTTTCTTAGGGACTCCGTTTGTCAACTTCAGAAAGATAAATGTCTGAATCGGTGCCCTTGAACTTGCAAAGCGTAGGCTGTTTTTTTCTCAGTTCGGGAATGATATCAAATGCTCAATTACTTGACACCACGGCCAGTGGTTTGTTTCAAAGTTCCAGGTTCTGAGACCAATGGCTAGGATGGTCACCAAGTGATCAGGCACACGTATGATGGGCAGAAAATGTCAGCAAAAAACACAATCTAAGCACAGTTTGTCAGAGATTGCCAACACATAAACAGATGCGTACACTTTTAACCAGGTGTGAGCATCAAATGTCCACATACTCAAATAATTTAACAGGTGTTGACCTCAAATGCACACTTATTCAGATCATCGCCATGTATTTACCTGAAATGCACAGATACTGGTCAGGCTAGCCCATCAAAAGTTCTCATAGCCACAGACCCTCGGAAGTCTTCCGATAAAGGCTTAAGTCTTCGCACCTTGCTAGATGCTGCCATCAAAAACTTAAGTACTCACTAGAGTGACAGGCACTGCTACCAAGACCAACACTCCCGAAATTGACAGAATTGACAGAGATTGCCTTCAAACCCACAAGGTTGCCTGCTGAATGGCTCATTCAAGGTGATATGGCATGGCATATGGTATAGCATCACTGCTTTCTACGGTCAGTCCCTCTTCCTGGCAGCATAAAAACTTCTTGGGAGGTCACTGGCATGGGAGAGGGATGCAGGATGCTGCACTCTTCCAATGTTTGCCAGCCGTTTGAAGGCCAGCAGAAGAGGCAGGAGCATCCCTGCACTCTCTGGCTCAGATGGCTTCCGCATCCATGCTGCCTTTCCTTGAGTGGTGGGTGGGGCTTAGGGGTGAAAGAGTGTTGGTGCGTGCCGTTTCTGTGCTCCACCAGCACCCCCCCCTCCCTTAGGCGTGCTGCCTCTCACTGAGGGACCAGGGTCGCAGGTGAAAGTGAAAATGTGGAGGGGCACTGGAACATGGCATCCATGTGCTCTCAATGCAAAGCATGGTTTCACAACCTTGACAATGAGGGTAGGGAGGCAGCCTAGGGAGCCAGGCTGGGCAAACGTGTGTGCACCATGCCCCTTTATTTTATTTTCAGTTTTCACATTTGCATCTGTAATATGATTTATTTATATCATGGTATACATTACTGCTAAGGTTTTTTTTTTACTTATACTTATAAATGTACAAGCGAAAAAGCAAATCATATCAACAATTGTCAGGTTAAACTGCACGCCCCAAAATAAGGAAAATGGCGAGCAGGCCCCAAGCAGTAATAGAGTTGAGGAATTATCCTACATACTAAATGGTGCATAACCTGCTATTCCTTACCAACAGGAGAAAAGACTAGAATGGGGAAAAATACAGATGGGACAACAGATTCGGAAAAAGGAGCAGGGGGCAAGAGAGTGGGACAGACAGAGTGCAAGGGTGAAGGGGGATGGAGACAATGGAGGGAGGGACAAGAATAAGAAAATAAGAGTGAAGGCTCGCCCAACTAGAACCCCCAGGAAATTAGGTGTAGCACTCCTGGAAACCATCCCAAAGCCTGAAACCATGCCAAAGTGTACCAAACTTAATTGTCAAATCCCCACTTCTTAACCCCCAAGAAATCAGCTGTAGCACTCCATGAAACCATCCCAGAGCCTATACATATTATAGTAAAATCCCCACTTATTAACCCCCTGGAAATCAAGTGTAGCACTCCATGAAACCATCCCAAAGCAAAACCATCCCAAAGACTATCAAAATTATAGTCGAATCCCCACTTCCTGTAATGAATGTTCTTGAAAGAGGCCAGTAGACCGGTGCACATCACTCAGCCCACAATCCGCAATCTGGGCGTATGCTGCTCTTTCACAGCCTCAAACCTGTATCTATACCAACCAGGAGTGCCCTCAAAAGAAATGTGCTCTCTCCCTGTTGCAAGTGTGTGATTTGATCATTCATATCTGGGACCATCAGTCCATGGGGTTCACTCACTTGGTCACTAATGAGGAGGATCCTGAATAAACCTCCTTCTAAACTCTTTCACCCTCAAGCAGTCACAACGCATGTGTGTTTAAGAGTTGCCCGGGGAGAGCTGCACGACAAGAACCTGTCACCAGATGACAACTCCAACCTGTACTTTTTTGCTGTGGTCCACTCCGATTTCAGCAAGATGCTGTACTGATAAGGGTTGATGACACAATATCTGAACATAGAATGAAAAGCTGCCAACAGAATTACCACTAAAATTGGAGACCTGGGGCACTCATTAAAGTAGGCCAATTAACATCTTAAACTTCTCAACTGGACCCTCAGGTGGGGAGTAGAACCTGCAACACCACACTTCCATCTAACAAAGAGCCTTTGCATAGCCTGCCACTTTCCTGCCACCTGTGCCCCACCCACATAAGCACCCAAGAGTGACAACAGATGTTAGGCTGGATTTGCACTCTCTAGTACAGGTTTGTCCAACAACAGGCTTCGAGGGCCAACATCCCGACAGGCTTTCAGGATATTTCTCATTAATATTCATGAGAAGAAATGTGCATACATTTAGAATCATTGTATGGAAATCTATCTCATGACTACTAACGCAGGATATCCTGAAAATCTGACATGGATCCAGCCCTCGAGACCTGGAGTTGGACAAACCTGCTGATATGTCAGCACCCACATAGCCTTAGGTACTGGCCTTGTCCTGCAAAGAAGGTCACCTGGCAGAAGGATCTTTTCTGGCAACTTTGTTTTTTTGTTTGTTTGTTTATTAACTTGTAGTGCGCACCAGACCCAAAGGTATCAGGGCGCATTGCATAGGGCAGCTTACTTGGTTACAGAAAGTACAATTGCATAGATAAATTTACAAGATACAGAGTATACAACAAAAGATAAAGAGTATACAGCCCAGATAGGATGACTTGCGTAGAAAGGCTATAGCTAGAAAGCTATGTACAATTGTGATAACATTTCTTACAAGACATACTTCTACATAGGTATATTTACATGATGTAGGTATGCACATACAAGATACTATGTACAATGTAAAGCAGCTTTGTTATGTACAGGGTGATACAGGAGGTGGGGGGTCATCATATGCCAAGCTGACAGTTCAGATTTTTCAACAGTCATATGTAATTCTGTCGGAATTGTGTGTAGGATTGATTTTCTTGTAGGGGAGTAGGTAGGGAGTTCCACAGTTAAGCTGCCTTAACCGGGAAGTTCCGTCCTCCAACACTTAAGAGTTTAAATCTACGAATCAGGAGGCAATTGGTGTTCGCTACTCTAGGTGGTTTTATAGAGGTTTTTCTGATGATTCTCTCGGAAAGGTGCCCGGTTAATTAGACATTTGTAGGTGAGAGAGACCACTTTCAGCTGGATTTTATCCTGTGTGGATAACCAGTTGTTGGATTTACTTATTTCAGAGATATGATCTCTCCTGGAGATGCCTAGTGCTGCTCTGAGCAAGTTGTTCTGAAGGAGCTGGGTTTTATTGATAATTTCCTTGTTGGCCCCAAAGTAGAGAGAATTACAGTAATCCATCTTCGGCAGTACAAGAGCTCTTGCCAGTGTCATACAGCTTTTGTTGGACTGGAAGGGTTTACCTGCTCTAATTAATTTGCACGTGTATGCTGTAGCGGATGCCATTGCATTAACCTGTTTTTTGAGGGAAAAGGTCGAGTCCAGGTAGAAATCCAGTGTTTTGATCTCACTAGAGGCTGTGATAGAGTTGTTGTCAATGTTGAATGTGGAGTATTTAGGTTCCAGTTTTTTAAGGCTTGAGGAGGTACCCAAGATAATAATCTCAGTCTTGTCATCATTCAGGCATAGTCCATGGGTGGCCATCCATGCGTGGCATGGGATGGTCCTGTTCACCAAGGCCAAATCCTTGTCATAATCACCAGAAAGCGGTAGGAGAATCTGAGTATCATCTGCATAGTTTGTGTAGGTGATACCAAGAAGGTCCAGATTATCGAACAGGGGCTTTGTGATAATGTTGTTCAGGGTGGGAGAGACACAAGAGCCCTGAGGCACTCAGCAGGAAATGGGTATGGGGTATGCAGCTGCAATAGGGGAGAAGACTCTCATGGTCCTGTTGTTAAGAAAGGATTCAATCCATTATATGGCTTCTTTTGAAAAGTAAGCGGCCAAATCCAGGTGCCTGCAAAGGACCCTATGATCTACCAGGTCGAAAGCTGCTGATAAGTCCAGTAGCAAGAGGAGGGCTGGCTTCCCTTTGTCTCTGAGCTCATCAATTTGGGTTTTTAGGTCTATTAGGGCTGTTTCCGTCCCGTGCAGGGGCCGGAAGCCTGACTGGCGGGCCCCCAGCCGGTAGTTGGATTCAAGATGTTTTTGGATTTGTAAATAGGCCGTTTTATCTAAGATTTTTAGGAGGAAGGGCACTGCAGTGATAGGGCGGTAGTTTGTGGGGATGGCTGGTCTAATGTCTGTTTTTAAAGCAGTGGGAGCACCCAAGACTCTTTGAGGTTGCTTGGTATGGTGTCAGAAGAGAAGGAAGCATTGATCAATTTTGTGATAAAGGGGGACACATCTCTGGCAGCATCCTTTATCATTTGGGCAGGGCCTTGATCTCCGTGGCAATTAGATGGTTTGAGTGATGGAATCATTTTTTCTGTTTCTATAATGGAGCCCTTGGAGAATTTGAAACAGGGGGCTGATTGTGGCTGTGGGGGGTGTATTAGCGAGGTTTATGGGGTGGGGGTGAGCATAGTTAGTACAGTTTTTTTATTAGCTATTTCAGTTTGTAAAGTTGAGACTTTATTGGCCAGTGCTTGTTGTATGTTTGAGCACCAGCGTTTGTCCTTGATACAATTGTCAGGAGCAGAGATAGGGGCTTCTAGTTCCTTTACAATAGCAAAAAGTTATTTTATGCTAGAATTAGCTTGTGCAATTCTGGTATTGTAGGTTTCGCGTTTGACTGCGATTTTTTCACTTTTGTATAAGACAGATGTCTTGTAGAGGTTTGCTTTGTTTTCCTCAGAGGGACAAAGGGCCTCATTACACGGTAGGCGGTAAGGGTTTACTGATACCGGTAAGGGCACCGGTATCGGTAAACCCTTACTGCCTTACTACGAGGTCCCTGGTGTAGACCAGCCGTTAAAGTTGGGACCCGCAAAGTGACCTTGGTGCTAATTATGGTCACGCAATTTGCAGTACCGTAATTAGCCCCTTCCCCATTCCCATTGAGCTCTATGGGGCAAACATGGGAATGGGGAAGGGCCATGGAGAAAGGGGGAATTACCGCCCCGCCAACCTTGGAATAGGGTGGTAATTCCCCTTTTCTCCATGGTGGTACCGGTATGGTACTGGCGGCAACCATGGTGCTAATAGCACCATGGTTTACCACATTCTGGGCCTCATTACGACCCAGGCGGTAAGTTACCGCCTGGGCCGTGACTTTACCACCATGGCGTAAACTACGTTTACGCCATGGTGGTTGGCGGACTTACCGCCCCATTCCGAGGTCGGCGGGGCGGTAAGTCCCCAATCCCCATTTACCCTTCCCCATTCCCATTTTTGCCCCATAGGGCATAATGGGAGTGGGGAAGGCGTTAATTACGCCACCGTAAATTACGGTGGCGTAATTAACTCCATGGTCCCTTAGCGCCATGGATTTTAACACCTGCTAAAAGCAGGTGTTAAAAGCGCCATGGCGCTAAGGGACCTCGTAATTGGCGGTAAGGGGTCGGCGCAGCTAACGCTGGCGTTAACCCCTTACCGCCAGGGTCGTAATGAGGCCCTCTGTGTAATGAGGCCCATAGTCTCCAAGCTACTTCACATTGTCTTCTTTTAGAGTGTAAGGTTTTCAGGTGTGGAGTGAACCAAGGATTGAGGTGGGCTTTAGGTTTTTAGTCGCATTTTGAGAGGTGCGATTAGGTCTAATGAGGTAGACATGATTTTATTATATTCATTCACCAGGGCCTCAGGGCCCAGGTTTTCCGGTAGAGAGTTGAGGGTGGGGATAATCAGAGGGAGTAGGTTAGCAGTGGTGATGTTCTTTTTATACCTGGTAAGTAGAGGTGGGCCAGCTGGGAGGTGGTGAGGGTTTGTCATTTAGGTGCTAGCGAAAATGTCACAAGATGATGGTCAGTCTAGATTTGGGTGGAGATAGATGTAATGGAAGCATTACAGTTATAGTCTGCCACCCAGTCAAGGGTTCTTCCTTTGCTGTGAGTGGGCTGAAGCACTCTCTGTGTGAAGCCTATGTCGATTAGGATGTTGGCAACACTTGAGGCATGTGGGTCATTGAAGCCTAGGTTGAAATCTCCTAGTAAAAGGACTTGGGAGGTGGTACTTAGTTCGTTGGACAGGAGGGTGGATATATCCTCTTCAAATATTCCGATAGGACCCGGGGGTCTGTAGATTAGGCGAATAGTGAGGGTCTGGGAATTTTTAATGACTAGTTTAGCTGTGAGATTTTCGCATGAGTTAATGTCAAGGGAGAGTACTAACCTTATAGACAGATTAGATTTGGCAATGAGGGCTATGCCACCTCCTTGTGTTCCGTTTCTGTAAGCTCTTAAGATAGTGTAACCATTGGGGATGGCCATCATTAGGGCTGGGCCTGCGGCAGCACGAAGCTAAGATTCCGTGATGGCCAGGAAGTCGTAGTTATCAGATTGGATGAGATCATAAATTTCAGTAGCGTGAGCAACCAGTGATCTGGCGTTTGTAAGGGCGCCTGTAATATTAGGGCTAGAGAAAGGTACTGTACAGGGCAGTCCTGTGGGCAGCGGGGCCTTGGGTGTGGAAGTGTGCAAACTGAGTCTGCAAAGGTTGGGGTCAGTGTTTGTACTTTTAGGGTTCGCATGGCGGTTCGTTTTCTGGGAGTTAAGGTGCGTAGATCTATTAGTAGGATCATAGCGCTTAGTTAATCTTGAGCGTATCTAGTAACAATATTACACAGGTAATTAAGGGTGACGTTCGCAATGGGGTTTAGAGGTAACATGGTAGATATGTTGCTTGCCTTTAGGTGAATAAGATTAAGTTGAGTACGGGGGAGATTAGGGCAGAGCCATACGAGACTCAAGAAGCTGATCACTATGAGTAGGCGGCCGGAGGCGCAAGCGTGCTGACTAGTGGTTAGCATGCTGAAACAGGTGGCCTATAGCTGGACAAGCTATTGTAATAGCGCTGGTAAATTAGCTGCGTGGGCTAAGTAACAAAGGCAAGGCATAGGAACATTTTGGCTGAGATAATTAGATAGGTGCAGTACCAAAATGTTCTAATGCAGTTAGAAATCGCAAGCAATGCAAAAAGCTGGTTGGATACTAGAGCAGATAATAGACCTAGGTAGTGTCAACAGCTGAAAAGCAGCTGCAGCGTGTAGCAGGCGAGCAAGCATACAGTCTGATGCATACAGTGAGCATGGGCCATGCAGAGAGTCAGTAACATTCAAGTGCATAAAATGGGCATATACCATACAAAAGTCATTAGAGTCCGAAATCGTAGGATGGACACGGCCCGTGGCATGAGGTCAATAAAAAAGCAAATGCATAAAATGGGAATAGGCGATGCCCGCATCGATACAATACTGGTACAGATAAGGTATATACAGTTCAGAAGCAAATATGCGACTACATCTTGCAGTAGGTGAGCAAGTCTGGGCGTAATGTACGTAGGCTGAGGTAAACAGGATGATTTGGCCTAACTATATTGTCCCGTATTGTATAGTAGTGTTAGCAATGTTGCAACGGTCTATACAGTAGTGGGGATGTGCTAGCGTTTGGGAATCGGGGAGGGCTTTACACGGTGTCACAGTAGATATAAGCAGTGACACTAGCGTGCGGTAGTGGGCACAACTGCAATTATCCTGGTATGGTATGGATTTCAATGTGTCAGGGTCGCGTACACATTAAACAGCGGTCATAGAGCCCTAGAATTATTGTGGCTGTGTAAGAACGAGGCAGCCAATGTGCAACAGATTGGTATGAACACATAAGGCTAGCAAACATATGTGAAAGCGTTCGATAATTAGACAAGATGATATTATGACATATGTAAGAGTAACTACAGTTCTGGGGTGCAGATCAAGTTGTGTGTGGCTAGAGCACCAGAATTGATAGAGACAGTGAGGAGGCTCTGACAGGATGGTGAGCTAACGAAACACAGTGCTCATGCCTCGCTCGGCCTATCAAAACTACAACTTTCAACATGCCGCTGCTTTCTCTTTCCATAACTGTGAGGACCAATTAGAGAAACGTATAAAAAAAGGACTTCGCAAACTCTCATTCCCCACTGCACAGCTGATAGTTGCCCAGTTTAGAGGTGTGGCTTGCATCCTGCACGTTTGGGACCTCTTACTTTACCTGTTTCTGACCTTACCTTTCCATTCTCCTTGACTTTGACACAGTGGGGCAGTATTACTGCAGCAGTGCACTGGTGACAAGTGCAATTTTGCATGAAATTCGCATTAGGGCAAAAATTCCCCTTGAGCATTTGTGCACAAGGGCAATGTTTGTTCTAGTGCTAATACACTACGGTATTAGCATTAACCATTGACAAGCATGTGTGGGTTTATTATTTTTATATAGAGCTGTTTTTGTCTCAATTCCAATACCTACTAAATTGCAGCGGCCATCATTGCAGCAGTTCTGTAACGCGGCCCACGTTGCTCTTGGATCTCTGTTTTATCGTTGGCATTTCTTTGGACTCTGTTTCTTGCCTCTGGTACCTTTCAGCTTTAGCTTAAGCAGTCTGTTTATTTCTGGAATTGTCCTATTCCTTCTGGACTTTCTTTGAAACCTATTTCAGAGTATTTCCCCCTTCTTCTGGATCAGGTCATAATCGGCCTTGCAATGGATTGCAGACTTCTTTTGGGTGATTTGTAACTTCGAATTCTTCAGATGCAAGACTATTCATGTCCTGCTGTGCAACTTTCCATCCATCTCGCCCGGGTTCCTTTTCACAAAGGTCTCTTCCACCACAGAAGTTCCTTACCTTAGTCATTGGTGTTCACTACTTTACTTATCCAGTTGTTGGTTGCTGTTAGTAATAAGTCCTATTTTTTGACAGCTCTGAGAGTCAGCTGGGTACACAGCACTTAATCCCACCTTTCAGTTAGGGTTAAATATGCCCAGACTGGAATTATCGCTGTGCCAGGACAGTACCTATTATTCAGTAAGGGTATCATCCAGAAGGTGGTTTTAGGGTGCATTTACTTGGATTTAGAGGTTGGTATAACAGCCTTCAAATTATCCAAGCCAATCATGATGTCTGTTTTTTTATTGTTTGACAGGACTCCTGTGGGGCTTCAGCATTTGTTAACAGCCTTCACAATTTATATGACATGCAATGGCTTAGCCGTAAACCCACAAAAATCGCATATCTTATGTTTTAGTGGAAAGAGAAAGCCTCCACAAAAAAGCTGGTTTTTGAATAAGATCAAATTGGGATTCAAAAACTCGATGATATATCTAGGCTTTTTCATGAACACTAATTCAAATGGCGCTCAAGTATTAAATCACTTTTTGACGAAAGTTAAAGCCTGCATTACTCAAATGCGTATAGAAGATCGTAAATTTGGTGGATTTTCTTACATTCCTTATCTAAGATTTTATAAACAAAAAACTACCCCGAAAATCCTATATGGTAGTGAAATTCCATCAATTATGGGAAAATTGGACGTGAATAAATTGGAGGGGATCACTCTTAGAGAAACTATTTCTTGCCTCCCAAAATGCGTACCAATAGTAGCTATTCGCTACGAATTGGGCTTACAATCACTTAAGAGTATAGTAGAGTGGAAATGTCTACTGCTATTTCGGAACCTCATTGCCCAAACTGAAAATAATCTATATAATGAAATGGCCGATATGCTGAAACAAGGTCTACCTAAATCGGCATTTCTGATCAAATTAATGGAATTGTGTAAGACGTTGTTGAGTTGTGCTGGAGTATCTATGAATACCCTGATATTGAATCCTAATAAAGTGAAACAGCTTCTGCAAAATAATGCTTGAATGAATACTACTCAGAAATGTTCTCAGTTTGTACTCACATATGGTGTCCTACTATAAATATATGGGCTCCATGGAACCCTACATATATTCTTTTCCAAACAGGTGGTGGAGAAATTTCTTTATGAGATTCAGATTTAATTTTCTGCTCACCAGAGAAATACTTTCTGTAAGAGCTAAACATTTGCCATCAACAATATTGTGTAGACATTGTAAAGATCCAGAAGGAAAAGAAACATTGAGAAACTTGATGCTTGATTGTCCGGCCTTGACTCTGAAGAGACTGCATTACTTCTATCGCTTTGTCCCCAATGTATCTAATGTGGACTTGGATCATGTGTGGATCCCGTTGCAATTAGCGGTTGTCAGATTCCTTAAAACAGAGTGCGGTCTCTCTTAACTCTTTATATAGGTGATCCCGATAAATAGAAATCGCTCTTGTTTTATGAATTTGTTATAAACAGGCTGATGTAATTTATTATGAATTTTAGTATTTCCTTGTTAATCACTGTCTATTGTAGATTTAACAATTTTTAGCCTGATAAATGGTGATTTCTCTTGTTGGATGAATTTGTTATAAATGGGCTGATGTAATCTATTATGATTTTAGTATTTCCCTGACAATTACCGTCTATTGTAGATTTAACAATTTTTAGCCTGCTTTTAGATCAAAGGTTTTACTGAAATATTGTCCAAATTTTAGAAGTGAAATTGTTTTCTATTCTGTTCTTTTTTTTAACAATTTTGTAAAGGTTTTTTTAAAACCATATACAAATAAAATAAATAAATAAATAAATAAGAAGGTCTATGAATGGCGACTGGAGTGTGAGGAGTGAAGAGGAGTAATGAAGTCCAAGTAGTTTGGATGACAACTAATGACTGAGGACTAGCAGCGATGAGCACAGAGGCGCTTTGAGGAGTGATAGTGAAACTGATAAGTAGGGACAACGCGTCATAAGAAGGCATGGGGAATACAGATGATGCATAAGAAATTGGGACGAATACTGCTAATGCCCTAAAATGTACAATGTGAGACGAGTGAAGAGGAGGAGTGATGAGAAAGAGCCTGGCGGAGGACTGAAGAGTGACGACTGATGAATGAGGACTAAATCTAAGGACTGAGATCCATCATTGATGAGTTACAATGAGGAGCAGTCAGCGGTATACAATAATATTATCCCCATATTTACGGTCGCCATACATATGGGCGCTGGGAAAAGGCAATGGCGACTTTATATATGGTGACCATATATATGGGGTCGGGGGAGGTTGCTGGGATGTCCCCCGCTCCCCTTGAGAAAAAAAATGTTTTGGCGGTTGCAGGGTTGTCCCGCGCATGTTCAATGTGATAATGTCCCTGCAAACCACTGCCATTTTTTGGCGACATTTTTGCCCGACAACATTTTTGCAGGGACATTATCACGTGGAACCCAGTCAGAAGGAATGAGTATGTCCTAAAACGAGCACTCTGTTTTGATCATTCATTGCTCCCATCAGCAGTTCTAGCAGGAGGCAGGCTGTGCAGCTTGTGGACGGCTCCGCGTAACCCATCTTCTTGGGGGCAAGGTGTTTTTTCGAAAGAGGTAATTAAAGGAATTTACAATATCCAGGGATTGACCTATAGCTTGATGTTCATCTGAAATAGACAAGAATGTCTATGAAGAGGCCTTGAGGTTATTGTTTCAAAGTTTAAAATATGTAATGTACTAAAATGCATATCAATTTCAGCATAAACACAGGGAGCTATTGACATGAAAGATAAGTGAACTAACCAATAAGCCGGGGGCCAGAGTCATAACCAAGTCTATTTAAGATAACTAGCCCCCCAACTAGACTATGTAACATTGGCATATATTCACGGCTACAATTCTACTTAATGGGTTCCTAGTTTCAGGGGTCTGCTTGCCAGATCGACAGGAAGTGAGGGAAACATTTAAATGTAAAACAATTGTAGAAATACAACACACAAATAGCAGAAAATTACTATTTAAATGTTTTTGAATTCTGAACTCCTTACCGTATAGTTTGCATCCAAGATGCAGCATTCCCAGGTTATTTTTTTTTTCTTCAATATGCAACCTAACAAAAAAAACGGTTTGACTGAATGCAGTTTAACACTGAAAACAATTAGGTTTTGAAACCCGTTTAATTTTTACTTGTTTTAAGTGCCAGCATAAACATCTGCCATCTGGCACAGAAATTGCCTCGTGTGGCAGGTGGATATGGGATTTATTTAAAAGTTCTTTGTCTTTGATAATTTTCCTCCCTGCTGTATTTTCGGATGGTGCAATTTGAACCTGACTGTATTCAAATAACCATTTAGCGCCATAATGGAATGGCAGGCTTACAAAAGAAATCACGTAAATGCTGTCATTTCACCAGTATTCAGAATACCATTTGCTTGATATTTCTCCGGTGCATCGCAGAGATGAATATTCCAAAATCAGTGGGCAGAATATGCTCTATGTGTCGCACAAAGTTGCTGCTTTTGAAAGTTCAGCGAAAGTGTTTTCCGCTTGGCGATATATTAACGTTACGGTATTAAGATGAATGCGCCTGCGAGCTGAAACATGACAGCGCTTCCAGCAGGCAAAGCGCGCCGCTATATTTCATTACCCATTCAGCAGACTACCTTGCGTGCATGAGAGAAAGCTGAAGTAATTAACACAATTTCCTGGACACTAGAGAGCTGAAATGTCTGAGGTTCCGCGCATGGTGTGTTTCACTTAAGAACTGACAGATGTATGAAGATAAAGGGGGGGTGGCACTGAAAGGCGGTTTTGCGCTGCTTCCTGGCGTTCTCTGACGACCAGCAACGCATTTCCACAGTTCATCAATACCCATTTAAGACTCTGTGACCGGTCACTAAGGGGCACAGGTAAGCATTTGTTCATGCCAGGCGTAAGGATTCGAAATTGGCCTCAAAGTCGATTGCGAACGTGCGGGTTCAGGTCACACACAAAGCGTGAAAGGGGCACGGCTGAGTAAAAGGCCCATGCGAGCCACGACAGCGCAGCAGGAAAACCACGCGTCTGCCCTTGCTGTTAAGCATCGGAAAATGGCTGCCGAGTTAACAGCGCTTCCGCTGGTGGTGGAAGTGTGCTCCTCCATATTCTGCATGTCCAATGGCTCCCCACCATAGGGTGCCTGGGGACCCCGGTTCTGAGCTGTGGCAAAAGTAGGATTGGAAAGCTGACATCAGGGACGTCATTTCAGCAAAATGCCAGGGGTAGCGGAAGTGACATTACACGACCCTTGACCCCTGATGACATCACAGGAATTGGTGTCATTTGACCCAGCCCCGAAGTGACCCCTAAATGACGCCCCTGGCTGACATTCTCCATGCCATTTTCCAACCCGCCATTCTGAGGTAGTTGTACTGATCTCGCCCTTACCAAGGCCCTTTTGTGGGGTAATGTATGACCCAGGCCCCGGGCCGCATGAAATGCGGGACGATAGAGGGTCTGGGAGTTTAGGCGCGGGGTGGGGGAAAACGGCACAAAAGCGTAGGGAGGGGCGTCCGAATGGCGCCACAGGAAACAAAAGCCCAGGAGGGGCAGGAAACAGCACCTGGGTAGGTGCGAATTGTAACAGCAAGGGGTAAGGGGGGTAACCCGGCTGCCCCCAGGAAGGAACAAGAGGCCGGGGGGTATAAGTAAGCCTGGAAAAGGAGAGGCGGCACAAACCAGGTAAGAGCTCGCCTCTCTCGGGTAGGCTCTTGGTACCTGGAGAAGGGGAAGGAAAAACGTTTGTCCTTGCGGGCTCACGCATTTTCTACCTCTCTAGAAGTTTATACTATCGCGGTGGCTACAACAGTGTCGGAGCAGGAGCGAAGGATACTTTCGCAGCAGTCAAACAGAAGCGCGACCGACAGAATTCAGATGAGAAGGATGGCGGAAGGAAGAGCTAAGAGGGCCCGAGAATTCTCAGAATGGGCAAGAAAGGCGGAGAAGGAGTATGGAGCACAATGGGTGCTAGAAGTAATGCAGAAAGAAGAAAGAGCGAAGGCAACGTCACCTCTGCTGTTCATAGAGCCCAGCAGCAGCGAAGGAGAAGACGAGTTACCGCAAGGACAGAAAAGGGGGAGAGCGGATTCGAAGAGATCAGAGGAACGGACGGAGGCACCGACCAAGAGAAAGAAAAAAGATAAAAAGAAAGGTACTGTGAATAATAATGTGGGGAATAAAATAGTAAAAATGTTAAAAAATTGCGTCACGGTTTCGGGTAAGTCGCCCAGAACCAATGACAAGAAGAGCAGACGGGGGAAGAAAAGGAGGGAAGAGTGGCAGGGGTGTTCATCAGACGAATCAAGCAGTGATGACGAAGAAAGGGATCACCTAAAGGCTTGGGTTAAATGGAGAGGAGTGGTGAGCAAAGAAAGGCGGAGTGGGGTAGGGGGGGCAGGGGCAGAACCCAGAGAGGCCCCGGTCCCTACGCCACAGGGGGCACCAGCTGAGCCCAGGGAAGCCCCGGTCCCGGCACCACAAGGGGCACCAGTAGTCCGGTGCCGCAAGGGGCGCCAATTTTATCGACACCACAAGGTGTGCCGGTAGGGCCAAACATAGGGGCAGGGGCCACACCACCAGGGCAGCACCGCCGGTGGCAGCGGCGGAAAATGAGGCGCCACTCATGACAAAATATAGCAGGCCAACCATGGGTAAAGACGCACAGGGCAGGTCAATGAAAGCGATGGCTTGGTACATAAATGACAAAGTAAAGGAAAAAATCTGGAGAAAAGAATTAATCGATATATTTACATTATTAGATTGTCAAAAGAGGGGGATGAATGTGGCCCTGGAGGACATGAAAGAGGATGAAAAAAGCTTACTAAAAAAGGGGCCAGTAGTAAGGAACTTTGACAATTGGATGTCGGCCTTCACCATAACGTCTACAATCATATTACAAAAATTCCCGGAAGACGGGGTAGCGTTAGTGGCATATCAACAGAGGGTGCTGAAGGTCCACGCAGCATTTGGAGGGGATGCATGGCTGGAGTATGACCATGAGTTCAGAAAGGAGATGGACTGCTTTCCGGATATGGGCTGGGACGAAGAAAATGTTAACCTCTACATTTTGAACGTGCTGAAAGAGAAATGGGATTCCAAGGAGCAGAGCACAGGGGGACAGCAGAGAAGGCAGTACTGGCAGAATGATTACAAAACGGATTATGGATCGAGTGGCAGAAGGTACGAATCCAGCTATGACAGGAATAGAGACCAGAGTTTTCGGAGCAGAAATTACGGGTCACAGAGAGGATGGCAGAGCAGCCTGCCCCCGACAACACAGGGTGGGGGCAGTGGGAACACGGGGACAGCACAAGCGGAACCAGGGCAATGCAGGAGCTTTGAAAAGGGGGTACCATGTAGCTGGGGATGGATGTGCAAATTCAGCCACAGGTGCGAGAGATGCAAGGGTGACCACAGCAGCTCCAAGTGCACAAGGGCCGCAGCTCCAAGCGGCAGAAGAGATGAGACGCGGAAATGAAAACTGGGACAGGAAAGGGGCCACGCCGGTAAAAATCGGGTAGATGGAAAGGTGGCTCCGGAAATATCCCGACCAAGAAGCGGCAGAACAGATCAGGCAAGGCTTTAGAGAAGGTTTCAACATCCCGTTTACCGGGCAGGGAGCACGTGACATTCCTAGGAATCTAAAATCAGCAAGGGAAAACAGGGAGATAGTGACCAGTAAGATCAGGAAGGAAGTAGAACTAGGGAGGGTAGAGGGCCCGTTCACGGCCCTACCATTCGAAGAATTTTTATGTTCACCACTAGGGCTGGTGCCGAAAAAAGAAGAGGGGGAATACAGGTTGATACACCACCTGTCCTACCCCCCGGGTGCCTCGGTGAAAGACGGCATCGCTCAGAGCGAGGCGACAGTATCATATTCAGACTTCGAGGAGGCGGTGGAACTGGTCAGAAAGGCAGGGGAAGGGGCATGGATGGTGAAAGCAGACATTAAATTGGCATTTCGCCTGTTGCCAGTCAACAGCAGATCACAAAGATGGTTATGCATGCATTGGGAGGGGGAATACTTCATCGACAAATGCCTTCTGATGGGGTGCGCCATCTCATGCGCATATTTCGAGAGGGTAAGTTCATTCTTACAATGGGCAGTAGCACAGGAAATGAGGGAGTCCATGATGGTGCATTACCTGGACGATTTCTTATTCGTCGGCCCCAAAGGTGCGCATATATGCAGGGCAACACTGGACAAATTCGTAGAAATAACGAGCGAGTGGGGTTTTCCTCTGGCGGAGGAGAAAACGATGGGGCCAACGCAGGTTATCCAATTCCTAGGTATAGAAATCGACTCAAAAAAGGGGAGGTGTCGGATCCTGGAGGACAAGGTGACGGAGCTGCTGAAGACAATAAAGGAACTACAAGGGAGAAACAAAGCAACAGTGAGAAAATTTCAAGCGCTGGCAGGGAGACTGAACTTCGCAGGAAGAGTCATACCTCAGGGGAAGGTGTTCCAGAGAAGGATCGAGCTGAAAACGAGAGGTGCTACCAAAGGGCACCACAGGGTCAGGCTAGGGGGAGGAATCAAGAGAGATCTGGAAGTATGGGCAGAATTTCTGAAAAACTTCAAGGGGGCAGTAATATGGCGCTCACCGGTGAACGATGAAGGTAAAAGGGTATTGTTCACCGATGCAGCCAGTGGCTTTGGTTTTGGCGCAATACTGGGGAAAAAATGGTGTGCAGGCAAGTGGCCAAAATCATGGCAAGTGGAGGAATGGACAAAGAACATAACGCTGCTGGAGCTCTTCCCGATATGGGTCGCGTTATGCGCATGGAGGGAAGAGCTAGGGAACAAGGAGTTGGCGGTATGGTCAGATAACATGGCGGTGGTGCACGTGTTAAACAAAGGAAGTGCGTCATGCAGAATAGTATTGGAATGAATGAGGGCAATCACCCTGGAAAGCCTAAAAATGAATACATGCATAAAGGCGAGGCATATCGCTGGGGAAGAAAATGTGGTGGCTGATGCAATCTCTCGCTTTCAGTGGGAGAAATTCAGGGAGCAGAGACCGGACGCCGACAAGCAAAGAACGCCCACGCCACGGAAGGCATGGGTCCCGTTGGAGGCACTAGAAAGGAAAGCAGTGTTGGCCTCAGGGTCAACTCAAAAGAGGTGGGAGAAGAACGGAGAAAAGAAAGGGTCATCGACAAGCTGACCAGAAATGCCCTGACATACAAGATGGGTAAGCAGTACGAAAAGCATGTAAATGTGTTGATGGAAACAGGTGTAAAAGAGGTGGAAAAAATTTCAACGGAAAAAATTTGTGCATTTCTTGAAGGGGCATTTGCCAAAGGGAAAAAGAAAAGCTGGGCAGCAGCGCACCTGGCGGCGGTGGCATATACCACAAAAGTGGCGGGCATACCGGACCCGACAGACAGCGCTAAGATAAAATACGCTATGAGGGGATGGGCAAAATTAGAGGGGAAGAAACCAGATAGCAGAAGGCCGGTAAATTTTGGGAAATTGATAATTCTGCTAAAGGTACTGCAAGACACGTGCAGCAGCACGTACGAAACCGCGCTGTTCAGGGCAGCATTTGTGCTAGCATACTATGGAGCATTCAGAATAGGGCAACTAGTGGCCAGGAATACGGTGGCAGGAGACGGCCTGGCAAGAAAAGACGTTAGTATGGGTATCAAGAGGATGTCAATAATGCTAAAGAAATCTAAGACAGACCAAATGGGGAAGGGGAGAGCAATAGATCTCAATTGCATCAGAGAAAAGGACCACTGTCCCAGATGCATCATCCAAGAATTTCTGGCGCTGCGACCAGAGGTCGACGGACAGTTATTGATCCATAGGGACGGCAGTGCGCTCAGCAGGTACCAGTTTCAGGCAGTATTAAAACAGGCGGTGGTGAAAGCGGGATGGGATCCAGCCGATTTTGGGACACACTCTTTTAGTGTAGGGGCAGCAACCTCTGCGTGGGCGGGGGGCCTGGGAGCAAAGGGGGTGAGACGAATTGGGGGATGGATGTCGCAATGTTTTAAGAAATACATAAGGGAGGAACTGATATGACACTTATCTCCCCCGTTTTTACAGAGGCCGGACCATACAAATCGGCATGGATAGTGGGGCACTCTTTCGTGACCTGGGCAGGCAGGTGGCTGGAAGAGGTGAAGCAAGGATTACATTTCAGGAACACAATTACGTCATGGTGGGGCCTCCCGGGGATGGGCATCCACGACAGGTTATCGGACCTGATAGGTTTCAGGGAACCCCCCGAGTACCTGGTTATACATCTAGGGGGGAACGACCTGGTGAGCACAAACAGGGGTAAATTACAAAGGAACATCTGCGGGTCACCGCATAGCATAGCCCGCAGCTGGTGGAAAACTGAGATTTTTATGTCAGAGATAAGACCAAGAAGGGTCTGGCATGGGGCACAGAAGAGGCACGCAATTGAGATAGCCAGAAAGAAACTAAATAAATCAGTAGAAAAGTACTGCAAGAGCACAGGGCTGCATTTCATAAGACATGGCTTACACCGGAACAATCCGGACATGTTTCACCAGGATGGGTTGCACCTATCAAAGGAAGGGATGGGGTTTTTTTCCGACAACATTTTTAGGGCACTCCAGGAACAGGGTTGTAGGTAGGGTGCTTTTGGGGGCGACCTGAGCGGGCGTAAGGGACATCCTCTCAGGTGTGGTGGCAAGTGCCCAGGAACGAAGGTTCAGGGATAACAAGGACTCAGGAGGAGCCTTGGGCAGCATCGGAACTGGACATAATGTGCCCAAAAGCATATGGCTGTGTAATTTTTGTTATGTTGTATTTTCTGTAAGCAAATAAAATGCCTGCGGCCTACAACTTTTCCATACACATAAATTGTCTGTAATTTATTACTTAGGTAGGGATCTGGTAAGAGAAGCAAAGTGAACCCACACTACTCAGCCTATGACCCAGGCCCCGGGCCGCATGAAATGCTGGACGATAGAGGGTCTGGGAGTTTAGGCGCGGGGTGGGGGAAAACGGCGCGAAAGCGTAGGGAGGGGCGTCCAAATGGCGCCACAGGAAACAAAAGCCCAGGAGGGCAGGAACAGCACCTGGGTAGGTGCGAATTGTAACAGCAAGGGGTGAGGGCGGTAACCCGGCCACCCCCAGGAAGGAAGAAAAGGCCGGGGGGGTATAAGTAAGCCTGGAAAAGGAGAGGCGGCACAAACCAGGTAAGAGCTCACCTCTCTCGGGTAGGCTCTTGGTACCTGGGGAAGGGGAAGGAAAAACGTTTTGCCACCCAACCCACCCTATAAGGGAAACGGAAGAAGAGGGGGTGCAGGCAGGAGCCAGTACGCCGAGTACTCTTTCGGTACACGGTCCAAAAAAGAAAGAGCGGGCAGAAGTAAGAACGCCGAGTACTCTTTCGGTACACGGTCCAAGAAAAGAAGGAGCAGGCAGAAGAAAAGGAACGCCGAGTACTCTTTCGGTATACGGTCCAAGACACATCGTAGGCAGCATGTGGCCAGGAACGAAGGCTCAGGGATAACAAGGACTCAGGAGGAGCCTTGGGCAGCTTCGGAACTGGACACAATGGGCCTCATTACGACCCAGGCGGTAAGGGGTTTACGGCGCCGTAAACAGCGCCGACCCTTACCGCCTGAGTACGAGGTCCCTTAGCGCCATGGCGAATCTAACACCTGCTTTTAGCAGGTGTTAAAATCCATGGCGCTAAGGGACCATGGAGTTAATTACGCCACCGTAATTTACGGTGGCGTAATTAACGCCTTCCCCACTCCCATTATGCCCTATGGGACAAAAATGGGAATGGGGAAGGGTAAATGGGGATTGGGGACTTACCGCCCCGCCAAGGTCGGAATGGGGCGGTAAGTCCGCCAACCACCATGGCGTAAACGTAGTTTACGCCATGGTGGTAAAGTCACGGCCCAGGCGGTAACTTACCGCCTGGGTCGTGATGAGGCCCAATGTGCCCAAAAGCATATGGCTGTGTAATTATTTTTGTTATGTTGTATTTTCTGTAAGAAAATAAAATGCCTACGGCCTACAACTTTTCCATACACATAAGTTGTCTGTAATGTATTACTTAGGTAGGGATCTGGTAAGAGAAGCAAAGTGAACCCACACTACTCAGCCTAATCATTTCCACCAAACATGAATGGAGTGAAACAGTCACAGCTTCATGTAAGAGTCAACTGAAAGGCGACCCCAGAACCTCCAGCAATCAGGCTCCAACCATTACTTCCACCTGCACTTTGCCGTTCCTGGGCATCCACTTCTGGTCTTAATGACTTCTGAGGTATTTGCCTTCACAGGCTTTTCCATCCGTTTGAGATTTCATGTAACTTCGAGGAAAAGTACTTCCGGGTCATAACCCACCTCTGGTATTCTTTACTAGAACCACCTGTTCACTACCATACCCCATATGGAGCATAGGCCAGGCAACTCTGCAGTTGTAGAGGGGTGCAACTATGTTTTTCTGTGATATTGGCCTGCGGGGTGACAGGGGAGTCATAACAGCTGCTAGCCGGGGCATTATTCCTCCTCACCTCCTCAGCTAGAGTCGCCTTGTATCTCCACCAATCTGTGACAGAAGAAAACCAGATCAATTAGCAACATTCGATCCTCCCTGTCTGTCCTAATGTATTAAGCCTTTCCTTCGATGTGCGTGGTTGGAAGAACCTTTCCCCGCCAGAAAAGCCCAAAAAGAGGCTGTGCTGGTGACATCTGGGAATTATAAACCCTGCATACCGAACATTAACCTGCTCTCACTCTTCCCCTTCCTGTCTTCTCTCCAGGAGGAGTGGAGCTGGCCAGATGGGCAGCCCACTATGCTGGCTGCACCACAATAGCCACCTACGGGGGCGGGTGCATCCTCTTTCATTGTGGGAGCCACGTGTGCACCAGTGTCACTGTGCGGATTTCTAAAATGTCTGCCACTTTCTCATTGAGCCTTCAGTATATTAGAAAAGTAGTGTTCACATCCAGGGAAAAGGCTACCGTTTGAAGGAAAAACGTGTGTATCAATGTTAAGAGTGTTAGGCAGAATCCTGTGCAGTGCCCTAAGGGACCACTACACACAATTAAGACTACAGGTGGCAATACATGTTTTACCTTTGGTACAAGCCTGTACTACTATATTAATGTGGTAGCAGTAGCGGAGCAGCCAGGCTTATCTCAAGAGTATATAAGCAGTAGCAGAGATTACACAAAAGGGCCAGAATTACTGTGACTCAAGCAAACACTGACTCAAGGTTTCAGGTAAAAAATATAAGTACATTTATTTTTAAACCAATTGTTATAAACACGACACTTCTATTAATTTGAAAACCACACATAAAATATAGTTTGCAAAGGTAGCGGGCGCCCCTCTCTCGATAGAACAAGGCGTGATAACCTGTTCAGTGGTTATTAACCACTTGAGAGTTTGCAGCCACTGCTTTTTCTCACTGTGCCTTTCACAGATGGGAAATATCCATTTGCATATCAGTCCTTGTCCTGCCCAGGGGCAGTCCAGCACCGAAATGCAATGGCAATTCCAACCTGAACGAGAGTACCACCAGCAACCCCATACACGTGTTTCACCCTTGTTGGGGATCATCAGTGAGGTGAAGCTGATGCCTCTCTAAGCACAGTGAGAGGGAGACCACGTCTGGCTGCCCCCAGGAGACCTAGGGTTACCAATCCCAGGTTCCTTGAAATTTGGTTTGCAAAGGTAGGGGGCGCCCCTCTCTCGATAGAACAAGGCGTGATAACCTGTTCAGTGGTTATTAACCACTTGAGAGTTCGCAGCCACTGCTTTTTCTCACTGTGCCTTTCACAGATGGATCCATTTGCATATCAGTCTTTGTCCTGCCCAGGGGCAGTCCAGCACCGAAATGCAATGGCAATTCCAACCTGAACGAGAGTACCACCAGCACCCCCATACACGTGTTTCACCCTTGTTGGGGATCATCAGTGAGGTGAAGCTGATGCCTCTCTAAGCACAGTGAGAGGGAGACCACGTCTGGTTGCCCCCAGGAGACCTAGGGTTACCAATCCCAGGTTCCTTGAAATTTGGTTTGCAAAGGTAGCGGGCGCCCCTCTCTCGATAGAACAAGGCGTGATAACCTGTTCAGTGGTTATTAACCACTTGAGAGTTCGCAGCCACTGCTTTTTCTCACTGTGCCTTTCACAGATGGGAAATATCCATTTGCATATCAGTCTTTGTCCTGCCCAGGGGCAGTCCAGCACCGAAATGCAATGGCAATTCCAACCTGAACGAGAGTACCACCAGCAACCCCATACACGTGTTTCACCCTTGTTGGGGATCATCAGTGAGGTGAAGCTGATGCCTCTCTAAGCACAGTGAGACGGAGACCACGTCTGGTTGCCCCAAGGAGACCTATGGTTACCAATCCCAGGTTCCTTGAAATTTGGTTTGCAAAGGTAGCGGGCGCCCCTCTCTCGATAGAACAAGGCGTGATAACCTGTTCAGTGGTTATTAACCACTTGAGAGTTTGCAGCCACTGCTTTTTCTCACTGTGCCTTTCACAGATGGGAAATATCCATTTGCATATCAGTCTTTGTCCTGCCCAGGGGCAGTCCAGCACCGAAATGCAATGGCAATTCCAACCTGAACGAGAGTACCACCAGCAACCCCATACACGTGTTTCACCCTTGTTGGGGATCATCAGTGAGGTGAAGCTGATGCCTCTCTAAGCACAGTGAGAGGGAGACCACGTCTGGTTGCCCCCAGGAGACCTAGGGTTACCAATCCCAGGTTCCTTGAAATTTGGTTTGCAAAGGTAGCGGGCGCCCCTCTCTCGATAGAACAAGGCGTGATAACCTGTTCAGTGGTTATTAACCACTTGAGAGTTTGCAGCCACTGCTTTTTCTCACTGTGCCTTTCACAGATGGGAAATATCCATTTGCATATCAGTCTTTGTCCTGCCCAGGGGCAGTCCAGCACCGAAATGCAATGGCAATTCCAACCTGAACGAGAGTACCACCAGCAACCCCATACATGTGTTTCACCCTTGTTGGGGATCATCAGTGAGGTGAAGCTGATGCCTCTCTAAGCACAGTGAGAGGGAGACCACGTCTGGTTGCCCCCAGGAGACCTAGGGTTACCAATCCCAGGTTCCTTGAAATTTGGTTTGCAAAGGTAGCGGGCGCCCCTCTCTAGATAGAACAAGGCGTGATAACCTGTTCAGTGGTTATTAACCACTTGAGAGTTCGCAGCCACTGCTTTTTCTCACTGTGCCTTTCACAGATGGGAAATATCCATTTGCATATCAGTCTTTGTCCTGCCCAGGGGCAGTCCAGCACCGAAATGCAATGGCAATTCCAACCTGAACGAGAGTACCACCAGCAACCCCATACACGTGTTTCACCCTTGTTGGGGATCATCAGTGAGGTGAAGCTGATGCCTCTCTAAGCACAGTGAGAGGGAGACCACGTCTGGTTGCCCCCAGGAGACCTAGGGTTACCAATGCCAGGTTCCTTGAAATTTGGTTTGCAAATATACTACAACTAACCAATTCACTTTGTACGGTATACTCCAAGGTAAGTACCATGTGTTTTAGCAGACCGGTGTTATGAAACAAAAGACGTTACCGGGAATACACTTGCAATCACTTTTTGACAGTAATAACAGTTCGGTCTTACTAAAGAAACGCGTATCCACGGCAAGAAATGTTACCAGGGCAAAAACACACTGAGCACCTGAGATACCCAGAGAGAGTTGGGGGCAAAAATCATAGGCACTACTTTTGTCAAGGCAGACAGAATCAGAGAAAATCAAAAGTCAATAGGCCGGAGCCAATGTCAAGTGGAACCGGGTTCCTGTTGTCGAGGATCACACAGTCAGATAGTTCACAATTCGGCAGAGCCAGGAGTACTTAGATATTGTCAACAGAGGAAGCAAAAGTTACAAGAAGGAGTGAAGACAAGGGCAAGCCTTGGAGACGAAGAAAAGGGATTCACCCAAATTCCTTGAGCAAAACACAGTACCTTATTCAAGGAAGAAGCTGGTGCCACGGCAGTTGTTCCTGGTAGGTTCCTGCAGACCCTTGGTTCCTGGAGCTTCGAACCGAAGGAGGACGTCTGGAGGGGTCTGCACCACACAGGACTGAAGCTGGCAGCAGCGACGGTGAATAAAAGGTGCACTCCTTAAAAGCAGGAGAGGCTCTTCAGATGGCTATTCGGACCACTACAGCAGTGTGCAGCGATTTTAACCATGAAGAGGATCCTCTGGCTGTAGAAGATGAGCTGGTTATCCCCACCAAGCTCAAGGGAAGAAGACTCCGGACTGGATCTTCTCTGGTCGTCGAATGGTAGATAGCTCAGGACTGCAGCAGGGCTTCACCGGGACGGCATAGTTGCAGCAGTCGACTTCTTCTCCGCTTCTCTACAGTTCCTTGTAGTTCCAGTGGCGACTCTCTGACTTCCAGACCAAGAGACCTACCTTTTAATGCGAAATCCCCCATTCACGCAGCCTGGCTGTCAATCACGCAGCAGTGGGGTTGTCCGGCCCGGACAACCACCTCAGCCAATCATGGCAAAGTGCGACTTGGGTTTCCTAGGACACCCTGTGCAGGGGGTGACTACACCCTTCCCTCACATTCAGCCCACCTAGACACCCAGGCGCCTAGAGGAGGGCTTCTGGGCAGAAGCCCGCCAAAAGACAGTGAAAAAAGGAGGCAAACCTGGTTCGCCGCTCAAAGTAAAACACAAGAAGGACTTTAACAAAAAGAAATGGTGACTACACCCAACCGGAGCCAAAAGGATAAGCATTTGGTCAAGCAGGTTTAAGTTTGAGGCTAATATAATAGCCTAAAACAATACCACGTTTATATAGTATAATCGCGGTAGAAATGTTAGGGTAGATACCACTGCCACCAGCTAAGTCTAAATGTTAAAAGAGCGATACAATGCTCTAGGAGGTACAGATAACAAGGGCTAAAAATTAACCCTTTCCAGTACTCCATGTAAGATGGGTTGTACTGGATCTGTGATTAAATGACTAAGTAAAGTTAATGGCAACTTTACCCTTTTCTGGGGGACAGTAGTCAGCCTCAGAAATGGAGTCAGTGGGAAGTCTAAAAGACAACCCTGTGTCACTGCACTGAAGGTGCTGTGTAACACACACAAGAAGGGGGCTACTGAAGTGGTGTACTCCAGAGTCCACAATCACAAAAACAGATGAAATACACATGGCAGAACACAGGTAAGAGTGGAAAGAAAGGGGTACACTCTTACCAAGTGGAAAAATAAACTCCACAGATCCAGCAAAGCTGCTGGGGGACTCACTAGGTAAGGGAAATAAGCCATTGAATGAGAATTCTCCCGACAAGAGGACCTCAAAGGGGCCGTATTTAACTCCTTTTTTTAAACATTCAAAAGAAGGGCTCTGCAAGGAGTGCCCTCACAGGGTCTGCCCTGAATTAATGATGCTCATTGGGGCGGTTGCCAGAGGGAGTCAGGTAAATGCAAAAAAAGTGGTGGATGCCTAACCTCCACATTCTTAATTGAACATAATATGGCACATTTAAGAAAGGTTTTGCTCGTCCATGGATTAGCACTTCTATTTTTGCATGCACCTCAGAATCGGGCACTTGGTCAGCCATGGTAACAGGCATTCAAGATGCCCAGAATGCCAGTTTACTCTTTGTTTCCCTGCCACGCCTGAAATTCTTGTTTTTGAGATTCTGTCCTTGCTTAATTTTTAGGGGAATTGTGAACTGTCGTACCTGTACTGGGATGGTGACCTCTTCTCCCATTTGAACTTCAACCTCATACAGCAGCAATTGAGCTGACTGAAATGTTTATCAGTTTTGTCAAAGTCCAAAGGGTTCTACTCCTACTGGGTAACTTAGGTGGGAGGTCACCAAGCAACGCACATGCAAATGTCATGGTCAAGAAAATCGCTTCCGTTACTGTAAACCGTGTACGTGTAGATTGGACTGAATGAAGAATTGTATGCCAATTCTGTTTTTTGTGTGCTGTATATTCGCTCGTAAAAGTTTCACTTAAGCAGAGATTCACCTCGCCGCCTTGCAGTCGGTAGACAGTCTTTGTTGTGTCACCAAGTGCGACCATTGTGTAAGAGAGCCTTTCGGCCTACTGTTTGATCAAGCGACCTGGGACCATTACTCCCAGAAGCACTGGTGCTCTATCAACCAAAACATCAGGCGCTTCAGCGCTGATGCTTCAAGAGCCAAGCCGGAATTGCACTGGTCCTCGCCGTCCACTGCATCCGGCACACAAAACGCTGCCTGTGGGAACTTGGGCCATCCACGTCCAAACCACCAGTAAGTATGGGTTTATTACCCACGAAAAACTCCTGTTCGACATACACAGCTACCAATGCATGAACCAAGCTAAATTGGCAGCTGTAACAGCCCTAGACAGAGCCAGCCAGATGCAGACTACTGCTATTGGAGATCTTGCAAAAAATAGACATCCAAAAAAAGATAAACAGCCACCTTGCCCAAAGCAGCACAATACAAGCCAAACAACTCCTAAACCCGACTTAAAAATGTGCCTACAAATACCCGGTCACTAAACAAGCATGCCCAATGCATTCACGACAGGAAAGTTGAAGAAAATCTAGACATCCTGTGTATCACTGAGACATGGCTAAAAGATCCAGTAGGCCCCACATGTGATATTGCCGTCCCTGAAGGCTATTTCATCTATTACACCAACAGAGAAACTGGCCAAGGGGGAGGAGTAGCAGCAATTGCAAGATATACTATACACCTGTTCCCGATTAACTTATCATGCAGCTTTAGAGAAATTCTGCATCTAAAGCACCTACCAACAGACAACAGTAGCTTAAAACTAATTGTAGTCTATAGCCACCCACTGCCATGCCAGAATTTAATGAGGAGCTCACACACCAACTTAATCTGCTCAAAGGGCCAAATAGGACAACCCTAATACTAGGAGACCTCAACCGATGGTCTGGCGATCATAAGGACAAAGAAGCCATCAACCTAGAGAAACTAATGAATAACATTGACTATAAGGTCTCGAACCACGAGCCAACAATGGATAACGGACACCAACTAGACTAGGTCATAACAAATAACTTGAACTCACAAGATTACATGACTGAACCATGCATTTGGTTGGACCACTACAGTGCACCTTTCTTATTACTTCCCCACTTCCTAAAGCTAAAACCCCAATCCTCCGATAAGTGTGACACACCGGAACTTCAAAAACATAGACAGAGACCAACTTGAACGATGTATAGACGAAATCAAGAGCTACAAAAATGATGACGACTCCCGCGAATCCTTATGACAAACTTACTATTCCACCTTAAGAAGCTGGCGGACCAGAAGGCACCGCCAAAAACTAAAACAGTTAGATTAAACACTAAACAACAACAGAGGTTCTCTGGAGAACTCGCAGAACAAAAAAAGGAAAAACAAAGAAGAGAAAACCAATGGCTCAAAAGTCCAACTCCATTCAACAGGGAATCGTGGAAGGAAAGTGAGAAAATATATAAGAAGAAGATCACAGAAGCAAAAAATAATGAACAGTTCTCCACTGCAGCAAACACCACCAGTAAACTTTTTAACATCCTGAAATCTATAGAGAAACCTAGAGCAATTATACCACCTTTCACACCAACCCAAGAAGAGTGCGATAATACGCAAATTGCCTTTTTCCATAAAATTACCAAGGCCAGGGAATTAATAGTAAAAGCCCAATCCAGTAAAAAAAGGCGCTGGAAATTCTTCCACCTGAGGATAGTGCCCAAGGCATAGAAGTCTTCAAGCTCTCAGAAACCACCACCGAGGATATGGAGAAAGTACTTGCCACATTGAAACCCACATCTTGTGCGAAAAATATACTAATTCCCAAAATAATACTGAATCACTCAGATAATTTCGCACCCGTTCTGATGAAAATCATGAACACCTAATTCCGAGACCAGGTAGTACCAAGAGCCTTAAAAAGGGTTGCTGTAACGCCCTTAGTAAAAAAAAAAAACCTGGACCAAAGAGACCCCAACAACCTCAGGCCCATCACTATTTGCAATTTCATCCTGAAGATTATGGATAAGATAGCCACCATGCAACTTCAGGCCTATGTAGAAGCATCAGAATCCCTACACCACCAACAATCAGGATTTCGTCCAGCCCATAGTACAGACACTGCCATGCTCGACCTTCAAACTAAAATGCTTAGCATAATGGATAAAGGGAGGGCAGGCCTTCTTATCCTCCTTGATTTAAGTGCAGCATTCGATCTACTGGACCACATTCTCCTTAAAATAGCCCTAGAGAAAACAGCCAACTGCTTGAAAGAAGCGATAGGCTGGATAATGTCATTTCTCAAAAACAGGATCTCAAGGGTGCACTGGGGGGATACATTTTCCCTGGAGAAAGAAATACTATGTGGCGTCCCAGAAGGGGCCAGCATGTCACCTCTGCTATTTAATCTATACCTAAGATATCTTTGCCTGGTCCTCGACCACATCAACATATTCTTCACCAACTACGCTGATGATACTCAGCTGGTGATCGAATTGAGTGGGGACTTTAAGGAAGACAGTGAACAGCTATCTACAATCTACAATGTTAAGACGGATTTCTGAACTCTGTCCTGGAGGGGCAGAGGTTCAGAAGGCCAGCCTAGTTTCCTGGAACAGGGTAACCTCTGGACAAGCCAGACCAATCAGGGTAGCGATCACGGCGGTCAAGACTAGGTCTCAAGAGGGGTGAGGGTGACTGAAAGCCCGCAATGAGCACACAAAGCAAGGACACTTACAAATGACTCCGAGCAGATGTTATATTAAAAATATAGACACATTTATTACAAGGCCTTTGTAACATTGACCGTAGCGAGAAATCACATTAAAACTCAAGTAAATCAACACATACCAAAACAATACAATATATATACAAATACAAACGAGTCTAACGAGTTAGACGCACGAAATGTGTAGACCACCTAGATGGGGAGGAAAACAGGCAGTGTGAATAATAATTAGACCGAGTCCACCTTCAGAGGCACCTAACTAAAAGGAAGTCCAAGCCCTACGAAGAGTGGAGACTTGTGCTCAAAAGTACCTGCATATGCTGGTGCCAACGGGCAAAAAGGGGAGTCTCTTTGAGGGAATCAGGCAATTTAGTTCAGTGAACAAATGAAGATGAACAGAGCTCTGTGACTCAAGCGCAGCCTCCACTGTGGGCAGAAGCAGAGCGCGAGTACGGAAAGGCGTGCTGTTAGACACAGCGGGGAAAAGCTATGGGCTACTGCAGGAGGGCGACCAGTTCCTGGCGATTCTACTCACCGGTCCCCGATGCAGGCAGACCCAGGCTTCTCCGCGTCAGTTTCAGTGCTGGCAGGTTCAGATACGAGCAGGGGACGTCTCGGCGTTGTGTAGATTCCGCAGCAGCAGAAGTTGAGTTGAGGGCGTTCCAAACGCAGTGAACCCGCACAGTTTGTTACCACAGCCGGGCAACGGAGCGGCTGTGTGTATTTCAGCCAAATGTACACTGCTCGGTGGTCAGTCAAAATATCGAAAAAAAAATCTCTCTTTTTTAAATTATATATTTATTTTGGGGTCTGGGATTGAAATTCTGGGATTAAAAAAAAAATGTAAAAACAAAAGAATTTAAAAAAAGGGGGGCTTGGGGGGAAACCCCCCCATTTCGAATAAAAAACGTCATAAAAAAAAAATTTGACTTTTTTTTCAGCCTTTTTTTTTCGAGATTATGACCATAAACCACACTGCTCACTTCAGACCTGGGAATGCCAAGTGTACGAATCGTGTCAGAGTGACAAGGACTCGTAATACAACACAACCTGACGGCGGTTACAGAGCAAGGCTCCTGGGTAGGGTGGTCAGTCTGCTGGATGGCCCAGAGACACTTCCGAAGGCTTACGTGCAGGAGATGGTGAAGATGCAGAGTATAGTTGTTGCCACTATTCCAACGGTCGAAGTACCAGTACAGGCCTTCTCGTTCGATCCGAGGTAGAAAGGGTTTCACAAAGCGACAGCAGTGCAGAGGAGCAGTCCTTCAGCGGGTCACCAGCGATTCTTCGGTTCAGCCTCGTGGTTGCAGGATACTTGGCTCCTGTATTCCTTTGTTCATGAGAACTCAGGAGATCGACATGGTCCAGCCCCCTCTTATCCACGGTTCCCTTTGCGCCAAAACGAGGGGACCCAATGGGAGATGTGCTCACAAAACACTCACACCATACGTGAACCTATCACGGACCACAGAGGTCCCAGGCATTCACACCACAATAGACTCTCTGGCACCCAGGATGTGTATTGGGACCAGACATCCCAGCCCACATCCTGGAGGCGCACACAAGGCCTGTAGAAGCCTGCGAAAGCATCTGTGTTTCGCGGGAAAGTACATGCCCAAATAAGGAAGGCCCCGGGTCGGCCCGACCTGGGGCAGGTGAAGGGGGCAAGACGATCAGCGGACAGGACAAAGAGCCTCGTGGTCTGGCCATTTTGGGAGCCAGGCCACCATTTTGGGCTAAGCGCGAGAAACGCACTTAAACGCCAAAAGGAGCTCAAAAACACAAGAAACGATCGCTGCCACCAATCCCGTCCGTGATTCACTTGCACTGTTCATTATCAATCCAAAGAGAGTATCTAGGGCCTGTAGAAGACTAGAGACCCAAGAGAGCGGTAACTTAGCTTACAGTGCCCTCTTGTGCCATGTTGCGCGAAAGCTGCAACATGATAAAGAAACTACGGAAAACAACATTTCCCGGTACTGACTGTCTTAAGGGCATGTCAGTTTCCCCGTAAGAATGGAGCGAAAGCCCAGAGGAGTACGGCAGAAGGCTGCACTTCTCTGGCAAATTCTAGATCCTGGTGAAAACAACAGCAAAAAGTTTAGGGGTTGCCACATGGAATGAAAATTTCCCACAATTAAGAAATCTTTTCTAACATACAACATAGTAGAATCATAGATGGATACAAACTGGATATGCCTGAATGGCAAAAGATTGAGCTAATTGTATTTGGCTCTCATCAAGCTAGAGCTAAATTAATTCCAGCATATAGCTCATTCCAGATAAAAGATACACAAATCCAAGTTCCCAGTAAAGTAAAAAACCTGGGAATGATGCTCAAAGCTTCGCTGGGGACTGAAGCTCAAGCTCAGTACATAAGAAAACCTGCTCCTACTACCTTAGATTACTAAAAGCCATTAAACCTTTTCTGTCAGAGGAAAATGTTGCCATTATAGCAAGGGCCACCACACTATCACGCCTGGACTATGGTAATGCACTCATCCTAGGGGTTAATAAACAATGTCTCCATAGCTATCAACTTATTCAGAACAACGCCATTGGGAACATTAAGCAAAAGTCTAGATCCTATTATATCAGCGACTCCAGAAGAGAGCTGCACTGGTTGAAAATTGAAGATAGGGTCCAGTTCAAGGCTCTGACACTGGTGCACAGCTTCATCTATGGGAAAGCACCAGGTTATTTAAAATCTAAAATCTACCTTCTACGTACCGGGCAGAATGCTAAGATCCCCCGACCTAGGCAAGATCATGGGGGCCTCACACAAGCGTAAATTTGGCGCAGGAAAATCCTTCCCTATCATAGCTGCTGGCTTGTGGAACAACCTCCCCATTCACATAAGACTGGAAGTAAACTACTTGCGCTTCCGCAAACAAGTGAAAACGCACATCTTCAGTTAACTTCAACTCTCCTTTACCTAGTTTTATTGCACCTGAATCTGTATGTCCCATTTGCTGTCCTTGTCCAAATTATCTGTCCGTACCTGTGTCCTTGTCTCTGTGCCCCGAAGCTCGCAAGCTACCAGCGCAATACAAATAAACAAATAAAATAAATAAAAATAAGGTTACCCCCCAGTGGGGACCAGGCTTTGTAATTAATTAGGTCCAAATTAATTGTGAATTGATTGAGAAGTCACTGCTTTTGTCGCCAATGAACATTTTTAGTATGCACCTGCTAGGCAGGAGATATTTGGAATTTGGAGTTTCCAGGCCCATTTCCCACTTATGAATCAACTTAAATGTGGGAATGGTGTGATCTTATGGGAGTTCCCTGAATAATGCCTAGCTGATGAAGCTTCTTCTGTTATTCAGGCATATTCTGGAGAGAACAGCCCCCCCCCTAATTTACCTGAATGGGGGAAAACCACTGTTCAACCCTTCTCTGGATGTCGGTCAAACTTTGAGCTGTTTTTTCATCATCTTTTATCATGGGATTTGGGTTTTCTTCTGATTGTGGATTGGTATAACATTTCAAAGGATTTCCTTCCAGTGTGGAATGCCACTTAAAACTGGGAGGAAGGTTAATTTTAAAAAATGAAGAAGGTTTCCCATCACCAGTTTGCTCTCCTACAGAGATGACAGTGATGTCTGGGACTTGATTGTTCCTAAAGTGAAATTCTATTTGGTCGGACCATTGTTCAATCATGTGCCATTTAAACTCACATAATTTGTACTTTGTTTTAATTTGATTGGCCGGTTAGTCTCAGTCCAGAAGACCTTTTTCATGCAGTCAATCAGGGATGATAACCTCCGAAGGAAGACATACCCCAGTAGACACGGTGTACCCTCTGGAGTGATGACTATCACCAGGCGTTTCACCCTTTGTCACCCAATTTTGATCTCTAGATCTGCAGCCCCTTTGACGGAAATATCATTTCCATCAAAGTTTTGGAGTTGTTGAGAAGGAGGTGTGAGGGGAATTTGGTGACTCTCCCTCGTTCCTTGGTCAAATACCTTTTTGGACAGGAGGGTGGCTTGGGATCTGGTATCCACCAATGCCGATAATGCACATTGACCTTGTACTTTGACAGAGGGCTAAAATCTTCCTTCTCTCTCTTCAAGGGGGCAAAGAAAATGTGCATTTTGTGTCAGCTTGGCAGTTATTCTTTTTTATATTGAACTCTGACACTGGGCCTGATCACGACCTCGGCGGTAACCCTTAAATCCGGCGGTAGCGCTATTACTGCCAGATTTAAGGGTCCGCCGAATCAGGGCTTCGGCAGATTTCGCCCCAGCTCTTGGCTGAAATGGGGAAATCCACCGGCGGTAAGAGCGCAAATTTTCCCCATTGAGCCCAATGGGGAATGGGGCATTCCCGAATGGGCTCAATGGGAAATGGGGACTTCCAAGTCCACCCAACTTGTGATCCCGCGCTATTAGCACCGGGGGCTATGGCGGTCGTGCTAATAGCCCCCGCGCTAATAGCGTTAGCGTTACCGCCGAGGTCGTGATCAGGCCCACTGTGTGATCTTGGACATTTTTCTGTCTCAGAGTCTCGTAATCTCTGATTTTGCATCCAGATATCTGTGGGATTGGGATGTCCCCTTTTTCCCCTGATTCTGTGCTGTCCCCCTTTTCCCGGAGACAGTTACCTGAATCTCTTTGGGGGCAGGATCCCTCATTGCTTTCAAGGTCATCGGGGTGACATTGTCGAGTTTCAAGAATTGGTTCCTCTGGGTCAGTCTCCATACTTACCCAGTCTAAGTCAGGGTCTTTTGGGACCAATTTTTCCTTAAGAGGGATCCCTCCATCCCTGAAAAAGAAGATCTTCCCCCTTCAAATGGGATGATGCGGACTTCCTCCACAAAGTGGGTTCTTTTGGGTCTTGATTTCTCCTACTTACTCTCTGTTCCCTAGGTTCAAGTTTTTTGGGGGTAGAAGATTTGTGTTCAGTTTCAACGGTTTCCAGGGTTTTTTTTTCTGGTGAGAAAGGAAGCGTCCTTTAGGACTTTCCATCTCCCTTCCCCCTTGCCGCCTCCTCTAGAACCTGTTGGTTCTGGGGGGTTTCTTCCCATCATTGCTCCAGGGCACCAGACTCGGGTGTTGAGGGCAGCAA
This sequence comes from Ambystoma mexicanum, assembly GCF_040938575.1. NCBI lineage: Eukaryota > Metazoa > Chordata > Amphibia > Caudata > Ambystomatidae > Ambystoma > Ambystoma mexicanum. Next base: position 247,665,649 of record NC_090936.1, read on the forward strand.
TTTCCAATTGAGGGCTCTGCTGAGCCCTCAACATGCAACCCAGGACTTGTGTCAAATGTTGGACCTAGTGCTCCAGTTGACACATCCTTACTGGTTGGTATGGGGGTCTGGATTCATACCTTTGATGCTCCCGGAAAGGGGAGCTATCCCTTCTCCCAGAATAGCTCGGGTATTGAGAGTTTCCCCGATAGCCCTCCATCCTTGGTCTCCCTTTTCTCTGATTAGGGGATCTATTGTTCTGAAAGCAGGGAGAGAGTGGAGGATTGTTCGGGAAATTGGGGTTTGAAGGGTATCTGGGAAAGAAACTTAGGTTGAGGGTGGAGTATTTCTTCCCTCCTGAGGGAAGTTCTGAGGAAGGTTTTGAGGGAAGGGAAGTTTCCCGGGGCAGTACTTACTTGATAGGACCCCCCCTTGTTCCAGGTGAGTCCATACATACCCCAATATGGGCCTGTTACCCTTGTATCTAGGGCACATATAGGTGGCTGGGTCAGATGGAGCATTGGTTGGATACCCTGCATGGCTACCACCCAATTGGGTTGGATCAGAGGGTATCCTCTGCCCCTCATTCTGCTTATTAGTATTAGTGGGAGGAGTACTTTTAGGCTCCCCCATTTCAAAGTCCAATATGGGGGTATTTTTCACCTCCGCCACCTTTGCAACACCGGGTGTGTTTGACGGTTTGGGATTTTTAGGGTTATTTGTGTTCACGGAAGGCTTTTGTACTTCAAAAATATGGATGGCCTGTTCTATCACCTAATCCAGGATCCTACGCTCATGGAAGTCCCTTACCAGTTGGGTCTTAATGTATTTTGGAAGTGCACGGAAGTAAGTGTTAATGAACTCCCTACTATTTGTGTTCACCCACCAAGAGGTCTGGTCAAATGCCCGCTTCAGCTCTTGCACAAACTCTCTAGGTGCTTGGTCTTTTCCACACTACAGGTTGTAGGCCACCTTGCAGGCCTCCTGAGGGTTGATATGAACAGAGAAATGCTTTAAGATAGCCACCTTACAGGTCGACCTTCTTTGGTGGTCTTGGTCCTCCAGCCCTGAAAAGAAGCTGAAGTATTCCAGGGAGAATGTCCATTTAAAGAACTCCATGGAATTTTGATCATATTTGATGCCAAATGAAATCATCATTTGGTGACACAATTCTAGATGCTCCCATACTGAGTATTTGGCATTATTTTGGTAGGGAGTCATAAAGTTCTTTATGGCCTTTATTTGCCGATTTGGGCTTTTTGCAAGACCTCTCTTCTGTTTGGCAGACTTCCTTTTCCACTGCACTTGAGTCCACTCACCCTCTGACTCAGAGCTGCTACCATTGGTGGTCCACTCTCTATCCTCTAGGTGCTCTCTAGCTCTATGAGACTGGGAATCCCTCCAGAATGAAGGGGGCAGGTATCTTCTCCCTTGTTTTAGCATGGGATATCAGGGTCACTTCCTTTGGACTCCCCTTTTATCACAGGAGAATATTCATCTTTCTCATCCCTTCTTCCGGGTATGGTGGAGAATTCCCCCACCTACCTGAATGAGTGAAGGTTTTTAAAATACTCTTTTGAGGCCTGGACTGGGTTCTTCTCTGTCTGCAAAGCGGACCAGGTGGTCCCTTTGTAACTTTGTAACTTTAATTTCTGCCAGTCTAACTCCCTGATCTTTTCACCGTTTCACCATAGGAGCCCTGCTGGTCAGAACTACATGCTAGGGTATTTTTAAATCTGAATAAAGATGAATATCCATCAATATCCGATAAGGACTGGATTTCTGGCTCAGTTGGACTATGCCTGATTGAGTCCAGCTACCTCATGTTTCTGTGTTTTTGTGAACTGGCAGGCATGAATTTAGCAGCACCCTGTGGATAAACTGTAGTGAGTTGGCTTGAGGTCCCTGGTAAGGAGGTCATTACTCTGTGATCGGAAGGAGCCTTTTCATCCTCTAACTGGTTGGGGGGCCTGAAAGCCTCTCAGATTCATTTTTCTCAGCCCTTATCTCTTTTTGATGTATAGAGGCCTACATGTTCAACTCTGATATCAAGGCTTGAGTTGCTTGGTGTACTTTTTTTTGTGCCACTTCTTGGGCACTGAGTCCCTTGTTCTCGTCGCAAAGGGACTCATTTTGATTCTGTGAGGCGTGCATTGTCTGGGCATATTCAGAACTCTTCTTTTGCAGGAGACTAATCCGCTCCCTTTGTGCACTTTTGGCCTGTGTGGCCTGCTCTATTTCAACCTTTGCTTGCCTCACATATTCCCTTAATTTTTCATTTTCTATCCTCATGACAGTCAGTTCCTGAGAACATAACTCACTTTTCTCCATGTGCATCCTTAACTGACACACTTCCTGACACAGCGTACTTTTCTCCTGACACAATTTGCTATTCTCTTCCCTGAGATGTTCTCTCTGTTGTTTCAGAGTGTTCGGATTCTGGTGCATCTGATTGAATTCAGCCTGGGAATTGATATCCCTAATGATCAACTGGCTATTCTCAACGTTCAGTTGTTTAATCTGCGTTTGAAATGCAAACATTTCATTCAAACATGCTCTATTGTGCACAACTTGCTCACTTAATGTTTAATGATTCGCGCTCAAGTTTACAACACTTTCTTGACACTCCTCTTTCAGTGCAGAAAATTGAGCCTCACGCTCTAAATTTGCTTGCCGCTGTGTCACTAACTCCTCTTTTAGCTGCTGAATACTGTCTTTTAATTTCAACTCTGAATGTTGGCTCTGTTGCACTTTTTCCTCAAATTGTTTCAATCCTCTCTGTGCTTGATCCAAAAGCTGAGATTGGTTTTGCACATGGCTACACTTTCCTGGTATAGTTCTTCCATGATCATCATATGGAAGTACATATATGCTATGAGCTCAGCCATTTTAATTTGCTCATCTCTGCTGGTCCGTGTCATATAAACGTCTGTCAGGCCCTGATGTAACAGCCAATTATCTTGCACATATCAACATTTGCAAAGGTAGCCTCCTGCATCATTCTAGCCTGCCACATTTCATGCTTCTGTTCTACCCATAAACCTTTAATAAATAGAAGGTGCTTCCTGACCGAATTGATTTCCACGGTGCTCATCCTGAAACGTGTTCTGCATCTTTTATGCTCTCAGTGCAAGGGCAAAATCTCAAACCTGTTCCTGCTTAATTTGTACTCACAATGGCACTCAAACACTTATCTACACCCAGCCCTGAAACCCAGGGTACATGTCTGAATGGCACCTTCACAATGCAACACAACTTTCCGTCCACTGAAATGCAATCACACCTAAATGAATAATCTGCTGCTACTGCACTGTCACAAGTGAAAACTCTTTACAACTCATGGCACGAGCCCCCAGTTTTGTTGTGGTTTATTACGTGGCCACACTCAACTCAGGGAGTTCCTTTGCCCCCAATGAATGTGGCATACAATAAAGCACTATTCGGTTTTGTTAAGGTTCAATTTGGTAAGGCCCCCAACCCGTCACCCAACCTCCACCAAGTACCCGGTGCCACAATGGACTTGGAACTTGGAAGCAAGCCGTTGTGTATTCAGAATATATATATATATATATATATACCCGAGAGGTGGCGACAGAGAGAAAAGACTTTGACAGAAAGAAACCTGCTGTATTTTAGACTTTGAGAGCAAAGCACCCAGCGGGCATAATATAGATGAAGAACTATATACATTTTTGGGCTAAAATACTGACAAGAAGAACGTCACCATTGTTGTATTACCATCTGACATACTCGGCCATATCTTCATCAAGCTGTCACATGGAAAGATTTATGTATTGCGTATAGTCTCTCTCTGTCACACCACACTAATCCCCGGGCCTGATCAGTAGTTAAGAAACAGTTATTCATCGATATATGCCTATGACAAGAAGGGTGTTAGGTCTTTATGGTTTTATCCAGTATTCGAAAGACAGTAAAAGCTGTGAAAACTTTGTTTAAAACTCATATTTTGGGATTTGATGGGTTTGTTTGACTTAATACACACTTATTATAGGTATAGTTTTTGTATTTTATAAACACGTAACTAACAACAGAAAAAGTTCTTACATCTTTTTATGGGCAGGCTATACTGATATTGGTATTTGTTGTTTTTGAGAAACACAAGCATTTGCACTTTATGAGATTAGAACAGTATTGGCACCTTAGATATTGCTGCTAGCACTTTGCACTTTAAGATTGAAATTCAAATGCCATATATATGTCAATCGGAGACCAAGTGGTTTCCTGTGGATAAGACCAGTTGCTTAATTTGACTGCATTTGATGTTTTTTAACTCGGTGAGTGTCCTTTGAGGTTAAGCCGTAGGCGCATTATACACTTTATAATGTGGCCACTTTATACATGCATTTTTGCTTTGCCAGATAGTATTGTACTATTGTTAGTGGGAACACTATATGCACTATGCACCTTATTAACAGGCTGCTAAATAACTATGCACTTTAGATCTGAAAAATAGTATTGTAGTATGAACAGCACTACGCACTTTAATGACAGATACAACCTCAAACTATGCTCTACAAATGGTACAGGCATTAGCATACTCAGTATGTTACATCTATATGTATATAATGGCGGTGAGCACTATGCACTAATAGTATACAAACTCCATATTTATGGATGACAACACACTGTTGTGTTTGTTGTCAATATACTCCATTATTACCAATCTGCTGATTGGGATACAATTTATAATTGATACATTATACTATGTGGAAGCACTGGTCTGATAATTTGTTTAAGCACACAAACCCGTTCCATAATGGCCAACACCATTTTGACATATACATATAGAACAGCCCTTTTTCTGTTTCTGTTTTTGTTAGCAAGTCACATGGGGTATTTTAACTCACAGTAATGTTTGTTGTGAACAAGCTGACAGAAGCCAGCGAAATGCATTAACCCCATCTAGCATGCACCAGTCATTTTGGGAGAACCACAATGTGTGTGGTTTTGGATACTATTTTGCCATGAAAATGTGCGATTTTATGGAATTGTAATAAAGTGGAAGATTTTGAACGTGGTTTCCTGAATTTTTTTTGGATCGAGGAGTGCTCCTCCAACGACTGTTGAACTAACAGTAAAAAGGACATATATATATATATATATATACATATATATATATATATATATATATGTATATATATATATATATATATATATATTCATTAATTTATTTAAACCAAATTTGACAAATAGATTAACATCAGCCACCAGTGCTCTGGCAACACAAGAACAAAAATGACTCCCATAAAGGCACCAACACAGAGATAACACTGAGATATGCAGTCATGATTATTTCTTTTTAAATCAACCACCAATACAGAAAAAAGAACAATTCAAGAAAGACACACTGTGATTGCTGATTTGGTTATAATACTTTTCTCCCAGCAACCCCCACCCTCTAAACATTAATTAGACCCGACCCCTCCTAATTACAGGCCAGTGGCAGAGAGTGGGAACAATGGGGAAATCATTTTAGGATTTTAATAAAATGTACTCTTTGGAAAACAAAACGGGATTAAAGGGGGAAAATCATTTTTCTTTTTCTATTTGTTACCACAGATGCAATATGAGGGACAGAAAAGCAGTGGGAATTTCGTTTTCGCATCCTGCACATGCAGAGGCACTACCAGACTTCACACTTTTGATTTAAAATGAATGGTAACAATGGGGAATTTCGTTTTGCACCCTACACACTCACGTGGAAACAGGGTTTTGGGATTCATTATTTTGGCAGATTTTTATGTCTATACCGGTTGACAACAAACTGGGAAGAGCTTGTTGGTTTTGAATGAAAACAAAGAAATCCTGTGATTTCAGTATGGGAATTAATTGATTAACTTTAATTAAATATGCTAAAGATCTACAAAGACAAACAGGGTATTTTGCTATTGGGAAATAGATAGAGCAACACTTGAAGAATGCAGGGCCTACACAATCTATGGCTTTGGGGAAATTTTTATTTACAAGAGAGGTGTTGGAATGGGCATCAGGGAACTTCAGGGCACCGCTGGGATAGCTATGGTGTCAGTCAAGGAGAGTCTCCTCTAAATCCTCCCAGTCAGCTTCTATGTCTCCTGGGTCCTGTGTTCAATTCAAGGTCTTGGGCTCTCTGCTGGGATGTTTCTCGCGAGAGTTCAACAGCAGGTTGCCTCCCGGAATAAGTGACAAAAAGCCCAGTTCTAATGCAAACTGGTCTACTTATAGGGCAAATGACATCACAAAGTTGTCATTTTTCCCACGAAAGGGATTGGTTGATTTTCTCTACCCACCTCCCACCTGTGTGCTAATAGGACAAGGGAATGAGGGGAGTGAGTTTAGGACAGCTGTGGGAGAAGAAAACTTCATCATCCCAATTTGACAGTTGGCTCGGCATGTTTAAAACTCACAAAATCTAACAACATGGCAAGTACCCTAAATTTTCAAATCTTTACACGCATGAATATATTTTTGAACTCTACATTTTAAGGCAAATCAGATGATGCTAATCTGACATTGGCACGCCCTTCCTATGCAGACATATGGGTTTTCTTCATTTACTCAGGAGCTGTATCAGTGAAAAACAGTATCCAGTTAAAATTTCGAATGAACAATTTCGCATGCCATTTTCTCGAAAAAAAAAATTCCATTTTTTTTTTAATATATATTTTTTATTTTATGCTTTTTTGGGGTTTAGTTAGTAAAAAAAAGAATCAATAAAAAAACAGGGGGTTGGAGGACCCCCATTAAAAAAAAAAAATAATAATCTACTTTTTTTTCAGCATTTTTCATTCGAGAAAAAGGCATTCGAAATGGTGACATTCGAAAATGTCACTTTAAACCGTGTTTTCCTATTAATTCAACTGCAGCCTTCACAGGCATCACTTACTCTAGCCCCAACCCTCTTTCCTCTAAGTTTCATTTATCCTTAAACATGTGACTAGGCAGAGGCTGGCTCATGTTTATCTTAGCCTATCCCTCTTTAAGGCCTATGAGGCCTATATAGCAACACTAATGGACCTTTTATGGGAATTGTGACCTCAAGGTCACTTCTGCTGCAAGAACAGACATGGCCTTATCAGTCTTTATGGTGGTTTACATCTAAGCAGTGTATTACTTTGTATATTTTAAAGTAATGGCTTTGATTGATAGTTCACACCCAGGCCTGTGTCTTCAGGGCAGCAGAGGAAAGGTCTTAGAGGTATAGTTTGAAGTTTGAAGAAATTACCAACTAATGTACCCTGCAAGCCATGGCCTTTTAAACTCCCACTCAATACAATTTACATGACATCTTATAAGACCCCTGGACTTTATCCATATGCACTAAGTTTCTTTTTAATTTCAGTTTCAAAATACATGAGTTTCACTTCTGGATTGTCCATATGTTTAGTGTAATTACATGAGGAAACTATTTTCAGACTTTGAAAGTCCAGTGAGCGTTTCTCTTAGCATACTGTCATTTGGTTGAGGGGAAAGATGAAAATGAAATTCTTGTATTTCTTGTCAATGCAATTAGCTCGGTTTCACTTTAGCTGGCTGGATCGCAATTTAGTATTATATTGAAGATAATGTACGCACTGCTATCTCATGAAGTAAAAGTGCAGTTCTCCATGGATTGAGGGAAATGGCATTGTCAAACACATGTCTTTCTTTTCCTTGCTGCAATGCATTGCGCATATAATCACACTTTTGAACTTCCAAACCACTTTCTTTCCTTGGTGATTTAGGCCTGTTTTTTGGTTCAATAGGCTTCATGTCTGACATCACCATTTCTGTGCTGGCTTGATTTCAATGGGCATTTACAAATCACTCTGGCCTCTTTATTTCTGGCCTTCAGGGGCTATAGTTCACCCCACAAAACTTCATCTGGACATGTGGTTAAGTGTGTCACCTTTCAACCATGGGACCAGGAACTGCACACCTCAAATAAAGTGTGTGAAAGTAATGTATATACTTTCCATAATAACACATGTGGCAGCATCGGCCCTCTCAAAAAAGTGGGCGGATGCCATCCATGGTCCATTGGCTTAAGCGCTGTTGGTATTTCAGGTGAAGTCAGATGAGGAGGTGGACAGCCACCAGTAGACCAGCAGGAGGAAGGAAAGTGCGGCAGATTGTGGAGAAGTGTTTTGGAGCAGGTGAGGTATTGGTTCAAGTGTGACAGTGGCTCTGTAGTTTGAGTGTGTCTGTTTGAAAGACTTGTGTGTTGAGAGTAAAGTGTGAATATGAGAAAACTGGTAGAGGTTGTAAGAAGTGTGATTGAGTAGTACTTTGGGAAGAGTGGTAGAGTGGGTTGAGTAGTAGTGTAGGAGGGGAAGTAGCACTGTGGGAGTAGGATGAGTAGTGGGTGTAGTAGTAGTAGTGTGAGAGGAGCAGCAGTAGTGGTGTGGGAGGAGTAGAGTAGTGTGGGAAGAGGAGTAGTAGTATGGGATGATGTGTGGTAGCTGATTGGGCAGAGGAGTCGTATTGTTGGTGGTGGTGTAGTAGTATAAGTGGTACAGTAGGTGGAGTGATGACAAAAGAGTTACATCAAATGGTGAAGGTCGAGGTGAGAAGGCTTGAAAAGGGAAGTTGGTGGGGAGGAGACAGGAGAAGTGCAGTTAGAGTAGAAGTGAGATGTAAACGTGTACATGAGTGGAACCAGGTAAATTATACCAAGTAGCTGAAAGGTACAAACCCTATTTTCCCATTAGGGCACTAACCAGAAGTGAGAGTAGGAAAAGTTAGGATGCTCGTAGTGGCAACACCATCAGTATAAGGCAGCTATTAGACAGTATGGGTAAAAAATCAGTAGAACTAATGAAAGTGAGCATCCCCCAAAACGGCATTTAAAACTCCCCAGTGAGAGTCAATGATGGATAAACCCCAGATGGGAATGAGACCAAGACCAAGTGCAGGTGAAGTCAAAAAGTAAAAGTTCATCTAAATCAATATAGGGCAAGCAGAGAACTCTGCAAACTCAAAGAGCAATCTGCCAAACATCAGCAAACATTCACATTTATTACAAAGTTGCATCATTGATGACGTAATCTATAGGGGGCACATAAAATGTGCGGATTGGGTGGTGAAGACTAGATACTATGTAATCCTTAGGTCCAGTGTTCCAGGATTGGCGGAGGTACACGTGGTGGCAACATGATGCTTAGAGGTCAGCTGAACTCATCAGGGTGGAGCTTTGGTCAGATGATGGTTGATTGATGCATCTTTGACTATGCTAACATTTGCCCTTGTGGCCTCACACACTCATTCTTTGTTAATTGTAATTCATGATGCCATGTAAATCCTACAAACCGTTATTCTAACATCACAGGAGACATAACACATAACTCTGGGTGTGAGTCGTTCATTATTCCAAAGAATATTATACAAGGGGTGAGCAATACGTGAGCAGCTTTCATGGTGTTAGGTGACCCCCGTCCTGTTGTAGATACTCTTCTTCTTCCTGGAATTTACTTTAGTCATTCAACATCACTAGGGAGTTATGGTTTGGAACACAGGTGAGACAATCAGTGCAAGAAGGATTCTAACAATACTGGAGTTCTGAGTTACAGATGGGATGGGTTGAGATAGGGATGATACAATGCAGATATACTATGGGTCACTGTTCTTCCCTTAATGCTTACAGAAGCAGTCAATTAATTAGACTGTCATCTCTGCTCAATGAATTGGATCTGGTCTGCCTGCAGCAGGGCACCTCTATCGGAATTGGACCAGCAAGGTGGTTCTGGTCAACTGGACTGCACCTCAGCCTGGATTTGGAAGGGACCCTCCTAGTTACTGGACACGGTAGATAGCCTGAATGCAAGTTTTCAGCGGGCAAGCATTAGTGGTAGCCATGCTGAATCAGAATGAAATCCATTCAAGTTTGGGATGTTTGCAATTGGGTCAGGCTAGCAATAATTTTGCAATGCTAAAGTCTGGATTCTGCAAAGAAATCTGGATCTTTCAAAGATTTCTGGAGTCAGCTATAAATTGAAGAGTTCTGGAATAGGGTGCTGCGCGGACATCTGGATGGGTCTGGAAGCAGTCTGTTCTGGAAGCAGTGTGTCTATGTGTAGTCAATCTCCTATATTTATCCATTACAAATTTTATGGCATGGGCAGAACTTCAAAACACACCCCCATGGTTGTAAGTGGCTACCGGCATGTGCTTTATTTTGGTTGGCAGCCTGAACAGGGCTGTCATTTTATGATAGGATTTAGGAACTCCCATCTGGATTTGTACCCAAAACATACTTTTGCACAAATGTACATTTCTACCATTATGTACCCTCATAAAATTGGACACACACACTTTATATTCAAGTGTCTACATTTGCATTCACTTCCCATCTTTGTGAGAGCTGTATTGGTCATTCTATGGATTTTTATCAAATTTACCCATAACACTTTGGATTAATCATTTCTAATGTTATACATCTTTGGGCGCTTGTCAGTGGATTGTGTACCTACAATTGTAAGTTTGTAACATTGATAGTTTTGCCACAATCAAACATTTTTCATAACTTTGGTTCCTTACATGGTGCGAGTTTCCTTAATGTCTTCAAATCACAAGTCGGAAATTAGTTTAATGTCTACCAAGTTTCAGGTTTCTCCCTCTGTAGGTTGTTCAGTTAAAGAGTTTTCATTTTTTAATCAAAATAAGAATTTCACAGCAAGGTCTCCTGGGTAAACCCCCCCTTTCAGACAGCAGCTGTCCAGTTCTTTGAAGCTCACTGAGAACCCTCCTCCACATCCTGTCCCTCCTTGCAGAGAAAAATGCATCAGCCTGTCCTTTATTCTTTGGTTAGCCAGCAGACGAATGTCTAATGTGGCCCCATTGTGTGGCTTGTTGGGATTATGCGGGAACAATTAACAGCCATTAGCCTTCCTCTTCTCAAGGAAGTGTTAAGCAGTGATGTCAGTTTTCCCAGGCCAGGCTATCAGATCAGAATTACATTGTGGATTGGTCCCAGACTGGGCCCTTTGACATTAAATTCTTTTAATTTCCCATATAACATATAAGCACAGTTTGTAAAAGGATTTAAATATTTTAAAAGAATTAGCCCTTCACAAACATGCCTGAAATAGGGGATTTTGTAATTTTTCAGGACAAAGAAAGTACATTTAAGCTGGGTTTAACAGCCATTTTCTTTAGGCAGCTGTCAGGCAGTGATGTCTGGATTCCTCTGACTGCCTGGAGAATACCTGGTTTCAGCACCCTTTTCCTTTCAATAATTCACTGGAAAGATGACAGAATTTAGCACCACAACAGCACTTTTAAAGATGCCACTGATTATAGAGCTGTGTTTAAGGAGATTTTCGGAATGTAGCCCTTATGTAGGTTGTTCCAAGTGACAGATGACAGATGACAGCAGGGATTCCTGCTTTTACTCCACTTTGTCTGTGTATGTGGCAGTGTGTGCAGCTCTTTGGTTGTTATGGACCATGCACAATTTTGCAGATTCAGTGCACACAGGGGTTATTGCCTCAATTTCTCACAGTTTTCTTTCCACATTGGCAAAGGGGTGTAGTGTGGCAGAGTGGTGTGGATAAAAATATTCCACACATATCCCCCCCCGACTCCAGCATGGTGTCCAGTCATGGGGGAGTTGGGCAAGTGGGATTATTTTTCTTTCGGTTCATGTGAAAAATCTGGTTGTTTCTCCCATCAGCAATAGATGTGTCATGCTCTCCTTGCTGGTTCTGGTTAGGAGTTTGGAACAACAGTCCAGGCTCTGGGTTCTTTTTCCTTTCCGGCCCCCGAGGAGTCCTCCTTGGTGATTAGTTGAGTTTTAGTTTCAGCGCTAGAAAACAGAACATAGCATGGTTATGGAAATTTCCCCACTACTATTCCCTGCCTATGTTTAATACCCACTTCTCTTCCCCTTCTGTCAAACTACCGTTGGGAATGCGGATTCTGTAGGTGACTGGTGAGATTCTGTCCACAATTTCAAAAGGACCCTGCCAACTTGGGAGGAATTTGCAGTCTTTGGCTTGGTTCCTTTGGAAATTGTACAAGTAGACCCGGTCTACTACTTGATATTCCTTTTTAGTTGTCTTAAGGTCATAGTGGGTCTTCATACTGTCTGCAGATCTTTCTAGATTCCGCTGAGAATACGCAAAAGCATGTTGAAGATGTTTTCTCAGATTCTCAACATACTCATGAGTTGTGGAGGCATTTATCGAGGTCTGCTCTTGGGTTCTGTAGAGCAGATGCTGGGGTAGCACCATCCTTCATCCAGACATGAGCTCAAATGGAGACGTTTTTGTAGCAGAAGAAGGGGTAGATCTGATGGACATCAGGACAAGGGGTAATCAAATATCCCAACTTGGCCCAGAATCTGCCACAAACTGTTTTAATATGCTCACCATAGTTTTATTGTACCTCTCAACTCCACCACTAGAGGACCACCAGTAGGCAATGTGCAGTTTCCTTTTTACCCAAAGCATCTCCCACATCTTTATCATCACTTCACTAGTGAAGTGACTACCTCGGACTGACTCAATCCATTGTGGTAGTCCAAAATGCGAGAAGATGTGATTGATCATCAGGGCAGCTTCTGTTTCTGCCTTGCAATTTGGAGCCCGGAGACATTCCACCCATTTAGTAAATAAGCATTTTACGGTTAACATGTACTTGTTCCCCCTAGAGGAGCGAAACGCGGGCCCGATGAAATCGACTTGCCAATCTGACCAAGGCAGTGTCATCCCCCTCTTTTGGAGGGGAGCACGGTGTGTGGGTGATGTTGGCTGAAATTGTACACACACAAGACACCCCTTCAAATATTGGTCGAGGTCCTGCCCCATGTGTGGCCAGTATGCAACCTCTCGTAAGATTTCTAATGTCGTATGAAACCCCCGATGACCGGCTGTGGCCGCATCATGGGTGTGACTTAGCATCAGGCTTCAGAATGAGGTAGGGACCACCCACAAGTCATGGCCAGATATGGATCTCCTCACCAACAACCCGTCTTGGATTCAGAACATTTTTGGACATTTCATCAACACTCTGAGGTCCTGTTTCCCAATGCAATTGGTATCCATCATGGGAACGTTATCAGGGTCCTCAATGGGTTGATAAAACTTGCCAATTATTGGATCCCCTTTTTGAGCCGTACTCAGATCAGCATCTGGGGTCGTCTTACTCCAGTGGGCAGTTGAGAGTTCTTTGTGAGCATTTGTCTGGGACCTCGTGATAGCAGTGACCTGGATTTCCCCCAACAGGGACTCGATCTCAAGTAGATCCCCTTGGATGGCTCCGGTTTTGGCCAGTTGATCAGCTAGGTCATTTCCAGTTTTATCTGGTGCCTCTACTTTAGAATGACCCTTAATGTTTTCCAGTAGATAGTCATCCCATTCGAGGTGACCAGGTCATCAATATTCTGTATTAATTTTCGATGTTTTAGTGGTTTATTGTTAGCACATAGCATGCCTCTGGTTTTCCAATTAACTAGGTGCTCCACGAACCCATTCCGTACATAATCTGAATCAGTGAATTTTGACCAGTTTTTGGAGTTGGTGTTGGACAGCAGTGAGGATGGCTTGATGCAAAGCCATCAACTCTGCCACTTCACTACTACGGGGACCGATTTTGTACCCAGCGGAGTGTTCTGGGGCATCATTCACCCATGCATTCCCCATGCCGGCCACAAGTTACTTTTTCCTGTTGTTGTCAAGGAGCACCCATCCACATAGACAATGGGCATTCCCTCATAAGTGTCTTCTTCATAGACTTTGTGTGGGGAATTAAGGTACCCCTCCATGTTGTCCTTGATTTTAAGACTTTCGTCCTCGAGACAGTTTTCTCTGGCACTATCATGCAAGTCAGCCAGACCTTGCGTGAGGGGACTCTTCTTGTTTTGGCCATATCTGACCTCCACAGGAAAGCCTTGCATTGACAGAATCCTGGAAGTAATTAGGGAATTACTCACATTTCCAGCCCGGATTCTGTCACTTTGAAGATATTGCAGAGGCTGGTGTGGAGTCTCCACTCTGATATGTTCCCCCTGGATGAACGGGCAGTAATTCTTCAATGCTCACACCGTTGCTAGGAGTGCCTTCTCAAAATTGTTGAATTTTTCCTCCACAGAGGATAAAGTCTCACTTGCATAGGAGATGACTTTATTGACCTTGTCATGCTTTTGGTATAATACTGCAATCAAGCATGTATTTGAGAACCCTGTCTCCAAGAAGAACTAACTCCTTATTGTTGACAGGGTAAGCTAGGCAAGTCGCTTGTAAGAGGCTTCTTTTGAGTTGTCTTACTGCTTTGGCTTGTTCTGGACCCCACTCCCACTTGACCCCCCCCTTCAACAGATGGATCAGGGGTCTTGTGATCTCTGCGTAATCCTTAATGAACTTTCTACTGTAATTAGTCAGTCCAAGGAGGCTCCTTAGCTCCTGCAGAGTTGTGGCGTCTTTTAGTTTCTGGAGTGCTTCTACTTTCTTTTCCTGGGGACAGAGGCCCTCAGGAGTTATCTCATGCCCCAAGAAGTTGACCCGGGTCCTGCACAACTGTGCCTTTTGGAGAGAGAGTTTTGCTCCAGCAGCCCTCAACTGTGTCAGAACATAACAGATCTCTGCTATATGTTCCTCCACAATTGAGCTTTTGATTAGGACATCATCTACATAGGCCAGGTTACCCCTTTCACCCAAGTCGGGCATGGCCTTATGTAAAAAGATATTAAATTAATTGCCGGAGTTGATATATCCGAAGGGAGTCCAGTTCCAAGTGTACTGCTTCCCCCATTGGTCCGGTCAATGGCAGTGTATACATATGACCCCTGGATCTGGGCCAGCCCTTGGTCAATGTAGGGAGGAGGCCATCAGGAAGTGTGGACCCATTTGTTGAGCTCCCTTAGGTCTGCACAGTCTCCACTGGCCATTTGGTTTCAAAATCCCCAGCACTGCATTATTGAAGGTGCTGTGGACTGCTCGAATTATCCCACGGGACTCAAGGTTCTTAATTATGTCTGTAAGGAACTCCATTGATGCAAGAGGCAAGCAATATTGCTTCACAAACACTGGAGTCATTCCAGGGTCCGTGGGAATTGTTGTTTTGTGCATTTCGGTGCGACCACAGTCATATGAGTCCACCGCAAAGAGATCTTGAAAATCTAAGAAAACTTGTTTCAATTTTTGCTTCTGCTCCAGAGTCTGACAGGTCTCCGCTAGGTTGACTCTCTCTTCAACCATCTGCCTGAAGCCCGGAAAGACTTCTGGTTTGGCTATCTCAGTGGCCTCCTCCAGCTTTGTGGAGAAGTCCCTGGTTAAAGTACTGACTTGGACTGATGGCTTTGGGTGGGGAAGGCAGTCCTGGTGGACTTGAAAGATCACCTCATCCTTCCTGAAGTCACAGGTCACCTCTTCCTTACCATAAGGGCAGGAAGAGTACACCAGGTAATTCCCCCCGTGCCGGATGAAGATCCTGTCTGGTGTTGTGCATTGTCGCTATCGCTGTCAAAACAGTCATTGGGGATTGGTCCTACCAGTTCATTACCTAAATCTATGGAAAAATGTCGGTCATCAACCGCCATTCCAATAATTGTGCCCGCGCCCAGAGTGATACTCCTAAGGTTGCTGTTATCCACCACTATTGGAATGGTGTCGTGTTCTGTATTGACTAGTGGTGTTTGGTTTAACCCCAACCCTTGCTGTTGGAAATGGGCATTGATTGTGAACATATGCGTCAGGATTTTGCAGTTTCTGTCCTCTTTTAATATTTATGTTAAGTGTGAATTGTCGGGTCCGTTCTGGGATGGTGACTTCCTCTCCAATCTGCACTTCAATTGCATATGGCAGGAATTGAGCTGACAAAAATGCTTTCTCTGATTCATCAAAGTCCATGGGATTACCCGCTAATCGGGACCAGGCTTTGAAGTTTATTAGGTCCAAACTAATGGCAAAGTGATTGAGAATGTCACTGCCTAAATAAAATGCAGCAGGGACATCTCGCCCGACCCAAAAATTATGGACTATGCTCTTGTTACCTATTGAAATTTTGAGCATACCCCTGCTAGGCAGAAAATGTTTGAAATTGGGTGTTTCCAGGTCCATTTCCCATTTGTCTATCAATTTAAATGTGGGAATGGCTGGATCTTTTGGGAGTTTTCGGGACATGGCCTCACTGATGAAGCTCTTACCATTGTTCTCGCACACTCGGGCGAGAACAGAGTCCTTCCCCCCATTTAACTGAAAGGGGATGAACAACTGTTCTCCAAATTTTCTGAATGTCAGCCAAGCTTTGAGCTGTTTTCTCATCATTTTGAACTATAGGAGTGGGATTTTCTGATTGTGGATTGGTATAGAATTTCAGAGTATTTCCTTCCAGTGTGGAATGCCACTTGTGACTGGAAGGATGGTTGATTTTCAGAAATAGAGAGGACTTCCCATCACCAGTTTGTGGTCCTACTGCAATTACTGTCACGTCAGGCACTTAGTTATTTTGAAAATGGAATTCAATTTGGTCAGGTTTTTGTTCAACCATGTAGCATGTGCCGTTTAAACTAACATGGTTGACGCTATGTTTTAATATTATTGGTCGGTTAGTCTGGGTCCAGAGGACCTTGTTTACACAATCTATTAGGGGAGACAATCTACGCAGGATGTCATTCCCTAGTAAACATGGTGTGCCCACTGGAGTCAAAACTATGACCGGATGTTTAACACCTTGTGTCACCCAATTTTAATGTCTAAATCCGCCATCCCCTTGACAGGAATTTCATTCCCATCAAAGTTCTAAAGTTGTCCAGGAAGAGGGGTGAGAGGGATCTGGTATCTCTCCCCCCTTTCTGAATTCAGCTGATCAAAGGCCCTTTTTGACAGAAAGGTGGCTTGGGATCCAGTGTCCACCAGTGGCAAAAATGTACATTGCCCCTGTATTTGGACCGGGGCGTGAAATCTTCCCTCCTTTTCCTCAAGGGGGCAAATATAATGCGCATTTTGGGCCAATTGGTGGGTTAATTTCTTTACTCTTGATTCTGACAGAGGGGTAGTTTGGGCAGGATTCTGTTTGGGAGCTTGGGAACCTGTAAGAAAAAGGTGACAGTTGGATATTTGGGAAGTTTTGAGCTCCCCTGGTTCTGATTCTGGCCTGCCCCCCCCCTTTTGGAGGCAGTCACCAGAATTGGTTTGGGCAAAGTGATTTTCTGGTCTACTCAGTCTGGATTAAGATCCCTCGGGGCCCAATTTTCTTTGGAAGGAGTTCCCCCATCCCTGAAGAAAAAGATCCTTTCCCCAGAATCCTCTGAGGACCCCTCTCCTTCAAATTGGAAGACTCTAACCTCCTCCACAAAATGGGTCTTTTTAGGCCCTTTATTTCTCCTACACGCCCTCTGTTCCTTAGGTTGCAGGCTTTCGGGGGCAGGAGATTTTGGTTCTGGTTCCTGAGTTTCAGGGGCTTTTCACAAGTTGGGAAGGAATCGTCCTCTAAGGCTTTATACCCCCTATCCCCTGTGCCTCCTCCTTTGGAACCGGTGGATTGTCAGGGTTCTCTCGCCGTCATTACTCTGGAGTACCAGACCCTGGATTTGAGCGGTTCTGGGTCGCCATGTTCATCTGAGGGTTCTGCTGAGCCCTCAACATGCGACCCAGATCCTTTGACAAGTTCTGGACCTGGCGCTCGAGTTGGGACACCTGCTCTGGCTGGTCCTAGGTTGATCACGGGAAGGGTAACTGTCCCTTCTCCCATAATTCCCTTGGTTGGGATAATTCTGGTAGCCCTCCACCCTTGGTCTCCTCCCTCCCGGATTGGGTTGTCTGTGCTCCGGAAAGTGGAGAAAGAAAGAAGGGTTGTTTTGAGGGTTGATGTTTGGCGGCTACCGGGGAAAGAAACTCAACCTGACATTTGGGGGATTACTGCCCTCCTGGGGAAAGTTAGAAGGGAAGTTTCCTGGGTTTCCAGCTACCTGGTTGGATCCTACCCCCCTTGGGCTGGGGGAGTCCACATGCCCATGTAAGGGGGGCTTATATAATCAGGGGAGTTAGGGGTCCCATTTGTGGGATTACCTCCCCGGCTACCTGTTTGGGATTGGCCCAAGGGCCTTCAGGGTCTTTGGTTAGGAGGATTTTGCACATGAATATTTTTAGGCACCCCCATCTCCAGATCTAAAATGGGGTAACCTTCACCTCCATCACCTTAGCAGCAGTAGGGGTGTTGGCTGGTTTGGGGTTTTTATTTGTATTTTTATTCTCTACCGGTTTCTGCACTTCATGAATGTGAGTTGCTGTTCAATGACCCAGTCTAGTGATCTCTTCTCATGAAAGTCCCTCACTAGCTGGGTCATGATGTATTTAGGGAGTGCATGAAAGAAGGTATTAATGAACTCCCTACTGTCTGTTTGCACCCTCCTGGTGGTCTGCGCAAAGGCACGTTCTAATTCTTCTACACATTCTTGTGGGGCCTGGTCTTCCCCACATTGCAAATTGTAGGCCGCCTTGCGGGCCTCTTGAGGGTTCCTATGTATGGAGAAATGCTTTAAGATGGCCTCCCTATAGTTGGACCATCTAGAGTGGTTCTGATCCTCTAGCCCCGAAAAGAAGCTGGAGTATTCAGGGGAAAATGTCCACTTGACATATTGAATGCAACTCTGGCTATCTTTCAGGTGGAAAGTAACCATCATTTGCTAATATAACTCAAGGTGCTCCCAAACTGAATACTTGGCATTTTTATGATAGGGAGTTATGATGCCCCTAATGGCCTTGATTTGTTTCAGGGGATCTTTCAGTAGGGCCCTCTTAATTTTGTTGGCCCTTTTGGTCTTAGTCACCCTTGTCCACTCATCCTCTGACTCAGAGGCACTGCTGCTACAAGAGGCGGCTATCTGATCCTCTAGGCTCTCCCTTATTCTGCGAGCTTGGGAATGGCTTGCAGAATGTGGGGGCCTAGTCTCTTGAGACCTATGGTGCTCAGAAGAGTTTCCAGACTCTCCCTTGCTCCCAGGATTTGCTGAGTACCCCCCTCTCCGTAGCTGGGGAGAGGTCTTTAATATACTCTTTGTGGGCCTAGTGTCATGGAATTCCCCACCAAATTTGACAGACTGATCCCTTAGTAAGCAATATTTTTGAGGATCCAATTCTCTCACTCTCCCCTCACTGGAGTCTTCCTGATCAGAGAAGCTAGCACTAACATTTGGGAATCTGTACAGAAACTGCCACCTGTCCATTTCTGGGAGGCGCTGATCTGTCAGTCCCATGTTTCCCATTCTACTGAGGTCTACCGTCCCCATGGCCCTTGATTCATATGAGCCAGTGAACAAGAAGGCGGGAGAGTCCATGGTACTGAAGGGGTTAAAGTCCCTGATGACAGGGGTCCTGAGGTTGTGCTCAGGGGTTTCTCTGTCCCTTCTTACCTCATCTCTTTCAGCCCCTATTTCCTGGTGACATGCCAAAATCTGACTCTTTTGCTCCTCTATTAAGGCCTTACTGGTCTCAATGATTTGCTCCTGCACGGCTATCTGTTTGTGGAGCCTGTCATTCTTTTCACAGAAAGCCTCATTGTCTCTCTGTGCTTCATGACTGGATTGGAAATACTGGGCTAATTTTTGCTGCAGGAGATTCACCTCCTGAGTTTGTTCCTTATTGGTCTGAGTGTTCTTTGCCAGAGCATCCTCCACCCACCTGGTGTGCTCTAGTAGCTTTTCATATACAGTTTTAATTTCACTAAACTCCTGAAGGGCCAGCTTTCTTTCCTCTAACTTAGTTTTTAATTGGCAGACTTCTTGGCCTAAGGTGTCCCTCTCCTGAGTTAGAGTGCCCCTCTGCTCAGCCAGGTCATCCCTCTGTTTTTTAAATGCACTAGATTTCTGGCGCTCATCAAATTCCTCTTGAGAATGGATGTCTTTAATAATTAATTTATTATTTTCCTCTTTCAAGGATTCACAGACTCTATTATAATTCAATTGATGCTCCAGTTTCTGTTGACTCTGTTCATGGGTGTAATTTTAGGGGGGTATAGGGGTGTTTGTCTCCCCCAACTTGCATGGCACACCATTTTGTCGCTATTCATTTGGCTGGGGCACCTTTTCTTCGGATGTCATGTCCCCCCTAACATTTTCAGCAAAGTTACTCCACTCTTTCCTGATACTCATCTTGCAGTGTCTGTAATTTGAGATCTTGTTCTACATTCTTTTGCTGTAAGAGAGCCAGATCTTCCTTTAATTTGGTAATATACTGCATAGCCTCTGTTTCTGATTCTTGGCTGTTCTGGAGCCTTTGTTCTGCAGATTCCAGATTAGTCTGGATTTTCTGCAGTGTTTCCCCTTGCCTCTTTGCCAGATCTATGTTGTCTGCATGCTTTGCCTGTATTTCTCCTATGTGGAGGTACAGGTAGGCTGCTATTTTGGCAATTTTACACTGTTCCTCTTGTATTTCTGAAGCCATGTAAAGTTTGCTAAGCGCTTGATGTAATTGACCCTTGTCCTGCCATTTATTCAGGTCTATTGCAATGACTTGTTCTTCTATTTCCTTCAACCATACCTGTTCATACTGTTCTGGCCACTCACCCCTGACAAACAGTTTGAGCAGGGAGTGTTCCCTAGCAATATTAATTTCCACTGGAGTCACCATCTCAGAAATATCAATTTCCTTATGGCTTATTTCAGGGTTAATTTACTTTTGCAAACAGGCCCAATTCATTTGAGTATTTCTTTTGAGGGATGCTTGTACAGTGTAGCACAGTATGCCAACCCAACAAGGTGTCTGTACCCTGCAGGCTAGTATGCTGTGTTAGACTGTCACGGATGGTATTTCAATTCAGAATCCCGGATGAGCCCTCAAGCTGTAAGGGATTTCAATCAGACACACGCCCAAGTCTCGCCTAGCATGTAGTGCACAAATGAAACCCTTTTTTTAAATTTTTGTCTATAATTGCAATATTCTGAATGATATACCACTCATATCACATCTGTCGGGGAATCTTCTGTCTTGTCAGGTGCAGAGGCAGCACGAACACCTGCCTCCCCATAAGGTCTTGGCACCTGGACCCGATGGGAAACACAGGATACCGCAACCCGTCGGGGAAAGAGGGTTAGGGTCCGTTGAGTGGATAGGTACGGGGTAGTAGGATCACCGGGAAAAGGGTCAGAGAGATGTTATGGATGGGAATGGGGGATTAGGGAAAGATGCTCCTCAGCTCCTGCCGCCCCATCCACTGGTTATTCTTGTGATGAGTTCTCCGCCCACTCATGCTACACACATTCACACTGTTGACCAGTAATTGGGGGCCTTTGTTGTGGAGCCTGGAACCACTACTAGAGCTTTTGCTTGGAGCTCTCACCCACGCTACATGGCCCCCAAAACACTACGTTAGTATGAGCCTTTTGCCGTCACTGCATTAGCTGCATGCAGTTTAAAGACTCGTGCTAATGTGCACTGTTACACGGCATCCTTGTCATTACATTGCACCTTGTGACATTACAGAGTACATCAGCAAAGGATCAAAAATGTACTTAGCTGCAGATCGTAGTCTTGTTCTCCTTCTCAACACACGGATGTCCCAAGTGACCCGTAGGAGGCTCCACTGAAAATACCAAAAAACACAATAAGCGTGTGCTGGGTCTACTATACGTTCTCACACTATGTTTGTGTCCCCAAATTATGGGCCAACATGACCCGCTTTTGTGCTTGAGTCGGGTTGTCTTCACCCGAGGCTCCGCACCCGCGCCTCCTGCCCTGCCCCGCTGGAACACCAGAAGTATACGTTCCAGGTTGCCTCACCCGGAATGTACTTGAGCTACACTCAGTCTCCCCTATGCACTCTGCATTCGGGTTAATGTTCGATCATGCGTTGCGGACTGAGCCGCCAAGTATGTCTGCCAGGTCCGTGACCTTGATCGCTTCGTTAGGCTTTCTTTCCACACACAGTATCATTCAAAAGGACTTATCTGTATGCTGGTGCGGGGCCTGTGATGAGTTCAGGCGGGCGGAATGCCCCGCGAAGACTGGCCCTGAGCGGAGCCCTGAGCGGAGCGCTGGGAAACACATCCGATCTCCTCAGAAGCTGGAATAGCAAGCGAAGAAGCGTGGGCGCGGCTCGCGCACGTGCGGTTTGTTGAGCGCGGCTCGCGTGTGGTTCTTCTTCTCCCGGCAGGCTTTTGAAGCACACGGCCTGCTGGGAAATGTAGTCTCTTTAGGTTTCTGAGTCCCTGCATACTTTGCCTGCAACATGGATGGAAAATCCTGTTTATATACTGCATGTTTAACATAAGATATCTATAAGATTCAATGGTTTTGGTGATTAGGGAACATATGTTTACTACAAGAAGTGCTGCTAACCTGCCCAGCCCTGACAACACCATTCACAAAATACCCCCAGGTCACACTGAACCTGGAATCAGGCTAATTTGTAAAGGTAAGGATGTATTTATTTATTTATTTAATATTCAATCACACATAGGTTTACTCTAGATATAGATATGGGGCAGCAATCACCCAAAGGGTGACAATACAATTCAGAAAAAAGAAAAGCAATTGAATGTACTTATAAGGAGGCAAAATAGAAAACACAGGGAAAAAGAACAGTTTGTTTTGCACACAGATAGCGTTTAGGTGAATGTTCCCCCTGCAAATTTGTTTAAATACAAATGAGCAATCCTACACCAATATGAGTAACCAGCAGGTTTTCAGGAATGAAATACGATGTCTAGAGTTATAGGCAATCTTCCCTCCCACACAAGAGAGAAAACCTTATTTTGGCAATTCACACTTTGAAATGACAGGTGAAAATGGCTTGGTGAAATACTGCAAAAGGTTGCAAAACTGCTTAATTGGAGACAAGTTCTAAAGAAAGCAACACTCATCAGGTCCTAACATACATGAGCCATAATATAAACAATATTACACACTTGTGATTAGGATGTGATGCAAAAAGCACTTTGAAACGTGCAAAAGCCACATGTACATTGGCTGAAATTGCAAATTTGCGGCAAACTTTTTTTTATTTGATATTGAAGAAAAATGAGTTAAATACACTATTCCACAATGCAGTATTTATTTGACGAGGTAGATAAGGATGTTAGGTGTCAGTGAGAGGTGAAATTTCGTTTCTATCTTTAAAACTGAAGGAGTTATAGAGGTTTTAGTGAGATGCGTTTTTGCAAAATAGGCGCGAAAATGAAAACAGAAATGCGCTTTTGAAAATGACAGATGGGTTTGATTACACTATATTATGACTATGAAAAAGGGAATGCCACAGATGGATCTTACAGTCACGTGATCAGTGTACCCCGCCCTGTTGTGGATACTCTACTTCTTCCTGGAATTTAGTTTATTTATTCAAAAATCACTAAGGAGTTATGGTTTTGGAACACAGGTGAGACAATCAGCACAAGAAGGATTCTAACAATACTGGAGTTCTGAATTAAAGATGGGATGGGTTGAGATAGGGATGACAAAAACAACGGTTTTGTAGGAAAGGTGACTTAAAGGGATTCTATACGTGGGAGAACAATTGTATAGAAACACTCGACCAGAGTGGGAGAAGGGGAGGGGAAAGATGGAGTCAAGGAGGACAGTTCCTCAAGGTACCTGTCCCTAAGGAAAGACATGTCCTTAGAGGGAGTGCCTATGCCTAAGTTGCGTGTGTGCTGGCGCCTGTCAGGCAGAGAAAGAGGAGAGGGCTAACCCTATACAACTAAACTGTTGCCTTGCGTGGTAGTTCAAAGCACATAGAAATGCACAAAAAGTGGGAAGTTTTTATCCCATCTTCAAATTAGTCAAAAATTCCAATGGTTCAGGCGATTCCAATTTCATGTTTTGTTCAGCAATATCCAGAACTGGGGATTAGATTCTGTCGTTGGCTGGAGGTGGTTGCAGAGACCAAGGAAAAGGTCAACTGCCTGTTATTCCTTCTCTCGTGTCAATTTTAATATTTGCCCATAGGTCGCGTGAGGAGGAATTCCTAGCAGTTTGAATGTTGAAAAAGCCTGGGAACAGGAAAAGGTAAAATGGCCGTGGGGCCTAGGGGTGTAGAGACGACTCTTGTAAAAATACACACTTTCACCATGAGTGTGCATAACAGCAATTATCTGAAGCAATATCCTTTTCTTCTTATTGAGGATATTTGTCACAGGTCATGAGATCCCTCATGACCTCTGGGGTCGGCCGGTTTCAATGGCTTGTGTAGCTGTAGCCATCTTCTTCAGGACTGTGATTATCAGGGGTGGACAAATCCAGAAGTTCAGAAATGCTGAATTGGATCGGGCGTCTCCTGCAGGGGCAGAAGAAGGGGGGGGACAAGAGGTAACAAGTTACAGGAGCGTAGGCTCCAGGAAATGGTCTTACGGGAACGGATCATCTAGGCAGTCAAAGGCAGAGTGAGAATAAATGAGAACCAAAACTAATGGTCAAGGGACTAGAGGATATTAAGGGTGCCTAATCACCGGTGCAATAAGACTCATCATCGGGGGGTGTGGGTGGGATGGGCTGAGAGGGAGGGTGCTAGGTCCCCACTCCCAAGTGAACAACATGCTGAAAAAATGGAGGAGTAAAAGGACAAATACCTTTATACCAACAACTGGTGGGGGAGGCAACTCCGATCGGGTGCTGGCAGACAACACTGTTTTCAAAAGGAAGTACAAGAAACAAGTCTTGTCAGAGAAATGCACATGAGGGCAATGGCCAAACTGGGTGCAAAAAGGAGTCTACCTCAATACTAGAGCATACCTGGAATGAGGATGTCTGCCGGAGCCTCAACGGGTGCATCGAGTGCTCACGAGCGGTGTACAGCTTCCAAAATGCGTACGAATGAAAAATGCGCCCGATCGCCTAAAAAACAGGCGATCAACGCATGGCTGGCATGCGTCTGGATGACGTGCCGGCCGCCTGGGCAACGCCCAGCAAGCGTCGGGATGACATTGTGGTTACCACGGCAACTCCCGCAGTGAGCGGTGTGTGCTGTGGACTGCTGGATGTGCCCGACCACCTCTCGAAAACCTGAGAGAGCGCGTCGGGATCAGCTGTTTAAAAAAACATACCCGAAGACGTGTCAGGCTGTGGAAAGCCCGGGGGAGCCTCACAGGAGCCCCGAAGGGGAGAGGACGTGTCAGCATGTTGTGGGATGGGGGGAAGGGGTGAAGGGGGGGAAAGAAGGGAGAAAGAGCAAGACTTGCTGTAGTGATAAAGGTCCGAGAGTGGACCATTAAAGTGAGGGGATCCAAGCGGGAGCCCACCAGGGAGGAGCTAGGGTGGGATGCTTGGAGCAAGATGGATGCTCACAAAATACTGGGCTGGGAGTAGGGCCCAAGAAGGATGAAAGGAGAGCCAGAGGTCTCAGAGTCAGAGGGCTCCGAAATAGCGGAGCGAAAACGGTTGCGTCAAAAAACACACATATACCATGGGAAAAACTGCAAAAAAGGCATGGTGATCCTTGAGGGACCTAGCTGGGTGCGGCTAGGTCAGCCCCCTGGATGTTAGCATGGAGGCCATTCAAACAGGTATGCAGTCTGTAGATCCATTGCTGCAGGGCCCAGGACAGATAGTACAGAGACCCCGAGGTCTCAGAGTTCGAGGGCTCCGAAGTTGCTGGGTGAAAAAAGGTGCGTCAAAAAACACACATACCATGGAAAAACTACCAAAAAACATGGGGTCTCTGAAAGACCTAGCTGAGCACGGCTAGGCCGTGCCACTGGATGTTTTCGTTGAGGTCATTCGAACAGGTATGCAGTCTGTAGATCCATTGCTGTTCTCGTCTGAAGAGGATGTTGTTAAAATTGCCCCCTCTGGTAGGCCGTTTGATTCTCTCTATAATGGTCCATTTAAAGCTGTCTGCAGTGTGTCCTTCTGCTGTTAAATGTTGTACTAGGGGGCCATCAGTTTGTTGGTTCATATGCACGAGCGATGCTCGATCATGCGTGTACAGACCGCTCTCGTCGTCATGCCGATGTATCTAAGATTACACGGGCATGTGATCATGTAGATGACTCCCTTGGAGTTACAATTCGTAAATGTGGTCTGTCTCCATGGGGTCTGCCATCCAATGTCTATCTCAGTGGTTCTTGCAGTCTGGGCACACATAGAGCAGTTGCCACATGGGGTATGGCCTGTGGCAGGTAAGGTGTTCCATAAGGTCAGTTGGGTCGGTCCTGGTATGGGTATGTTATGTGTCAAGGTTTTGACTATTTTGTCTCTTAGGTTGGTTCGTTTTTTGAGGGTGAACCGTGGGACGGGTATGTTGGTGCTGCCTGTATTCAGGAATGGCCATAATCTCTTCACTTCTCTTTTTATTTTATTCAGGAGTGGTGAGTAGCTGAAGACTGCTGTTATGCCCGATATGTTATCTTGTTTTATGTTCTGCTGCAGAGTGACAGACCTGGGGATCGGCATGACGACGAGAGCGGTCCGTACACGCATGATCGAGCATCACTCGTGCATAT